>NC_058082.1:352343320-352705132 GCF_014858855.1 Bufo gargarizans
AGTTTATGTCATTTGTGTGAAGCTGCCCTGGGGGGCATTTCACCATTTCTATTGTTAATTTTTATCATTAATTTTTTAATTATACTATCCATTTATTTATATCCTTCCTTTATATAGCTGTGTTCACTTATAGTATCACATACTATTCTTAAATCATGTGAAAGAGCTATCCAGCCCTACGTCTCATTTCCCACCCCTGGCTTTCCTTTATTATCATTTTTCTCCACGACTTTGTGTCCTAACGGGGATTGGCAATTGTTTTCCTTATCTCTTGTTTTTGGGGTCTATATTGTAAGTGACTGACTCTGTTCAACACTATAGATATATCACCCTACATACGGATTCACGAATGTGTGAGGTGTTTGTAGTCATGAACACTTTGTTTGAGCTGCCTCCCCCCTTCTTTCTCTTCCTCTCTCTTACACAACTTGAACCACCCCTGTCGGCGCCCAGAGTTCTTCATTCCTTTGGGATATGGTGTGATCCCCAAGTGTCTGAATTAACTTCCACTTTTTTGTGCTCTATTTTCTACATTTGTATGAGGCAGTCCTGCTCTGACTGCTCCCCTCCTGTTACCCATAGCAGAGGTCTGGCCAGCTGGATTAGGACCATGGTCTGCTTCCAGTTGAGCACCCCTGGAATATATGAGGTATGAAATACAAATGATTTCCTATGTTCTTACTTCGACTCCTTACTCCCTATCTGCTGCTTACAATAAAAATTGCCTTATATGGGTGTGTTGCCAATTTCTTTTGCATCCATATAAGTTATGTTTTGGTAACACATTAAATGGGTTTTCCACTCGAGAAATTAGTGAACTATTCTCTACATAGGTTAGCAATTAAAGATCAGTCAGCTGATTTCAGTAGCTGCTCAAGTCAATTATTAAACAGTAGATGGAGCAGGAGGTAAAAGGCTCTGTCTACATTCTGTCGGTGTAGTATACTACAGCTCAGCTTTCATTCATTTGGACCACGAAGGATGATAGGTCATGACTATCTAAAGTGGAATGCCCCTTTTAAGGTAAATTACAAGCAGCCAAAATAAAATAAGGAAATATTTAACCAAACAGTAATTTAAAGGCGTTTTCCTGAGACTTAAATACTAACAGATGTAAAGGCTATATGCACCTTTGGAGGCAATTTATGTTTATTGTTGCATTTTACTCATTTTTTGCTAAAAGTCAGATTTTCAATTGGCCTTTATTAAAAATATTGAGCCATTCTGTCACAGGTGTTAACTGTTTTTCTAGCTGGGTGACTGGTGCTTTCATTTTCACTTTGGGCCTGTCATCTAATAAACCTTATCTCTAAACTTATTACTAAGAGGTCATAAACACTTATTTAAGCCACATTCTTATTAGTAAGATAAGGATTGACTTTTAATGAGTGTTTATAATGTCAGAGAATGGAGATAAGGAGTCAGTCTGCTCCCCAGATGTCAGAAAAGACAGACAATCCGCAGGCTGCTACTATAGCATCTCAGCTATGTACACAAAAAAGGACTCCGTATTTATTATAAATACCAATTTAAAAAATGATTTTTAACTCAAAATACATACAATTCAATAATTAAAAAAAATGCCCCAAAGGACCTGTTTTTACTTTATAAAAGTAAACCAGTTTTTACTTTATAAAAGCGATATCTCACCCTGTAGCCCATGTTCCCTAGGTGTTATATCGCAATTTTTTTTCATGATATGCTCTTCAGTTGCGCTGCTGTGCCCCTCGTTCTGTTTATGCGCCCTGTATGCTAATTAATAGCATCGGAACAGGGAGGAGGAGACATCAGCTTTTCTCAGTGGGCGTCTCTTCTATCTGGCTGTGGCCCTGTCCAATCACAGCAGAGCACATCAGAGCCAGGTAGAATATGAGATGTTTTTTATCAATGGGTGTGACGCGCCACACTGTGATTGGACAGCGCCACAGCCAGATAGAAAAAACGCCCACTGAGAAAAGCTGTCTCCTCCTCCTTGTTTCGATGCTATTAATTAGCATACAGGGCACCTAAACAGAACAATGGGCACATTGGCGCAACGGAGGAGCATATCATGAAAAACATTAGTGATATAACACCTAGGGAACATGGGCTACATTGTGAGGTATCGCTTTTATATAGTAAAAACTGTTGAAAGGTCCTCTTTAAATACTGATATTGACCTATCTTGTTGATAGGTCATCAGTATCTGATCTGTGGGGTCCGACACCCGAGACCCTCTCCAATCAGTTGTTTGAGAAGGCAGTGGCTCTTGCAGTAGCATGGTGGCCTTCTCTGAACTTTCCCTAAACCAAGAAACTGCATGTTCATTTGTCACATGGCCTAGGCGCAGCTCAACTCCATAGAAGTGAATGGGGCTGATCTGCGATACCAAGCACAGCCGCTGTACAATGTACGGCGCTGTATTTGGTAATCTGTGAGAATGCTGCAACTCTCACAAGAGCGCCGGGACCTTCTCAAATGCTGATCGGTGGAGGTCCTGGGTGTCGGATCCCCACCGATCAGATCCAGAGGCTAGGTCATCAGTATTTAAATATTGGAAAACCCTATTAAGACAAAATATTTACCCTTATGTGTTATTCCAAAAAAGTCTAATTTTTATGTGAAGATTAAGGCACCTGAAGGTCTTCCTTTTGAAAGTTATTGTGTCATAAATAATTTGCTGTGCTTTGCCAAAATTTACATATATACCTTTTTTCATTTAGGATTCGTCCTCAAAGTAGTAAAGAACAGGCTGAAGGGTGTCATGTATGTACATGGGTTTACCCTGGAGAACCCCAGCTACTTTTGGGTAAGGACAAGGCGTTCACTTATGATTATGTGTTTGACATGGACACTGAACAGGTCAACGTCTACGATACTTGTGCACGTGGCTTGGTGGAGGGTTGCTTCCAGGGATACAATGCAACAGTTCTGGCATATGGTCAGGTAAATATGACTTTCGCCACTTTGACTATGATTTTCTCCACTTTATAATTTTATTATTTCTCCTGTTACAAGGTCTCTGGTCCCTTAAACTCACATACTTGGCCAGGGACAGGGGCAGATTTGCACAAAAAACTAGTGTACTTGCACTGCATTTATCAAGTGCTTTAGACACTTTTCTAACCTTTTACACTTTATCTGATGAAAAAGCTTCTTGGAAAGGGGTGTAGCTTAACTGGAAATGGGGCATTGCTTAAATGCACATGAATGCACCAAAAAATGCACCAACATTTTAGCACATTTTTGAAGCAAAACTAAGAAAACTTACAGACGACGTAAACTTAGTCTAAACAGTCTGAAGATGCAACTGATTTATCATCCAGCATCAGCTATTTTGATAGTTTAAGACTTTCTAAGTTTACACTGTCTTAGTTTTAGACAGTATTAATAAATCTGCGCCTTAGTGTCTTCCACTCACACACCCACCACCCCTTTTCACTCACTCTGTTGGCTGTGTTTTGAGACTTACTCTTCTCCAACTATACCTGTGGCTTGGGATAGCTCATTGCTTCCCATGGTTTCCAGTTACCACTTTTTTACCCTGATGACACAGAAATTTGCTGTGTGCTTTTATTGTGTATAAAAACTGATTTGATACATTTGCAAATTAACCTGAGATGAGTCAGAGCTTGAAAATATGACTCTTCTCTGGTCACACAAGTAAGATATGACTCTTTTATGTTAATTTACACAATAAAAGCACACATAGCTATGGGGACTTGGTATTGCGGACAGGCTAGCGGCCATCTAGCAACCCATGGCCTCAGCTCTATACACAAAATACAGGTGACAGGTTCCCTTAAATTCTTTCCTGTTTTTTAAATGGAACATCCAATCAGTTACCACCTTCTACCCTTAACACATCGAGAATGATTCTCAAAAGTGCTCTTACCTCCTCCTTGTTGAAACAAGAATGCTAGTGCATGCCCTCATCATCTCCTACTGTGGTTATTACAACATTGTTCTGTGTGGCTTTGCATCTTACACCCTATTCGTCCACTCTCAACTCTTTTGGCTGGTAAATGCACATTTCCCTGTTCCCATCACTGGTTTTCGTTTTCCCAATGAATTCATTTAACAATGACATACTGAATTATTCTTTGTTCTCTTATCTGCTCCTTATACAATCTTACCCAAAATTTCTTCTTTGCATTCCCCATAATCTTGAACTTGCTACCCCAACACATCTATTGTGTTTGTTTTTCTTATGTTTTCCATACCTTTTACTGCATTTCTAACAATCTGTGTTGTTGTTTTTTTACATGATTTTAATGGTTTCAGACAGGTGCAGGAAAAACATATACAATGGGCAGTGGGTTTGACCTTGCAGTTAGTGAATCAGAGCTTGGTATCATTCCTCGTGCTGTCCGACAACTTTTTGGTACAATCCAGGAGCGTGTAGTTGCATCTCGTGCACGTGGGCTTCCGGAACCAATATTCAAAATCAGTGCGCAATTTCTAGAGGTGAGATCATCACTGTACACATATGGATATTCAGCTCTTATTTACAAGCATTTAGCATGAAGGCATTTTCATGTATATTGTTAAGATTATATATTTTTAATGCTAATCTACAGTACAGACCAAAAGTTTGGACACACCTTCTCATTCAAAGAGTTTTCTTTATTTTCATGACTATCAAAACTATGAATTTCATGACTATCAAAACTATGAATTAACACATGTGGAATTATATACATAACAAAAAAGTGTGAAACAACTGAAAATATGTAATATTCTAGGTTCTTCAAAGTAGCTACCTTTTGCTTTGATTACTGCTTTGCACACTCTTGGCATTCTCTTGATGAGCTTCAAGAGGTAGTCACCTGAAATGGTCTTTCAACAGTCTTGAAGGAGTTCCCAGAGATGCTTAGCACTTGTTGGCCCTTTTTCCTTCACTCTGCGGTCCAGCTCACCCCAAACCATCTCGATTGGGTTCAGGTCCGGTGACTGTGGAGGCCAGGTCATCTGGCGCAGCACCCCATCACTCTCCTTCATGGTCAAATAGCCCTTACACAGCCTGGAGGTGTGTTTGGGGTCATTGTCCTGTTGAAAAATAAATGATGGTCCAACTAAACGCAAACCGGATGGAATAGCATGCCGCTGCAAGATGCTGTGGTAGCCATGCTGGTTCAGTATGCCTTCAATTTTGAATAAATCCCCAACAGTGTCACCAGCAAAGCACCCCCACACCATCATGTAGAGTCCACCCGTTCACCTTTTCTTCGTCGCACAAAGACACGGTGCTTGGAACCAAAGATCTCAAATTTGGACTCATCAGACCAAAGCATAGATTTCCACTGGTCTAATGTCCATTCCTTGTGTTCTTTAGCCCAAACAAGTCTCTTCTGCTTGTTGCCTGTCCTTAGCAGTGGTTTCCTAGCAGATATTCTACCATGAAGGCCTGATTCACACAGTCTCCTCTCAACAGTTGTTCTAGAGATGTGTCTGCTGCTAGAACTCTGTGTGGCATTGACCTGGTCTCTAATCTGAGCTGCTGTTAACCTGCAATTTCTGAGGCTGGTGACTCGGATGAACTTATCCTCCACAGCAGAGGTGACTCTTGGTCTTCCTTTCCTGGGGCGGTCCGCATGTGAGCCAGGTTCTTTGTAGCGCTTGATGGTTTTTGTGAATGCGCTTGGGGACACTTTCAAAGTTTTCCCAATTTTTCGGACTGACTGACCTTCATTTCTTAAAGTGATGATGGCCACTCGTTTTTCTTTACTTAGCTGCTTTTTTATTCAGTATATTCAGTAGGACTATCAGCTGTGTATTCGCCTGACTTCTCCACAACGCAACTAATGGTCTCAACCCCATTTATAAGGCAAGAAATCCCACTTATTAAACCTGACAGGGCACACCTGTGAAGTGAAAACCATTTCAGGTGACTACCTCTTGAAGCTCATCAAGAGAATGCCAAGAGTGTGCAAAGCAGTAAACAAAGCAAAAGATGGCTCCTTTGAAGAACCTAGAAAATGAGATATTTTCAGTTGTTTCACAGTTTTTTGTTATGTATATAATTCCACATGTGTTAATTCATAGTTTTGATGACTTCAGTGTGAATCTACAATTTTCATAGTCATGAAAATAAAGAAAACTCTTTAAATGAGAAGGTGTGTCCAAACTTTTGGTCTGTACTGTATATTGGTAGAAAAGGACCAAGGTCTGGCAGAAAATCTAGGTAATTTAAAGGCTATGTACACCTTTGATTGCAATATTTTATTATCGCATTGTACTCATTTTGAGCTACAAAATTATTTTTTAAACTGGTCTTTATTAAAAATATGGAGCCCTTTTATCTGTACAGAGCTGAGATGCTCTAGTAGCAGAAACTTAATTTTTTCTCTGCTCCGTCAGCCAGCTCACCTGCAGGGCTCCTTATTTCTGCTCTCTGACATTATAAACACTGTGACGAGACCGATCTTGCCACATTGCATTGGAGAAGCCTGGTCGCTTGCTTCCTTTAGACTATGGCCCCATGTTGAAACGCTTGATTTTCCCCTGCAAAGACTATGTGAAATAATTTGGCTCTGTGGCAATTGAACTGTATTCGTGTAGTCTGAGTGCCATTCACCCTAATAATATGCACTCCGACCGGAGCTATCTGGGGATATGTTAAATGTCATTTATTTATTTTTTGCAATAGCTGCACAGTTAAATATTCTTATGTCTTTTATTGTCTTTTGCTACCATGTGGCTAATGAAGTTTTGCCTCTGCCCTTGGGTGGTACTAATGTGTATATAAGAACAATAAACACACAGCTCTGGCTGTCCACTGCTTTACCCTCAACACAGAGCTTGGTCTCTTTCTTGGGGGGAATTGTATGCTGCTCCAGTCTGACAGCTAGGAGTGTAAACCTTTCATATGGTTTTTCCTATTCGGCTGTATGCAACATTCATATGATTTCAAGTTTGGGAGATTGGCGTCTTTAGTAGCTGCATTTGCACCTGGAAAGGGAATATCTCTTAACCACTTCAGCCCCGCTAGGTGAAACCCCCTTCATGACCAGGCCACTTTTTACACTTCGGCACTACACTCCTTTCACCGTTTATCGCTCGGTCATGCAACTTACCACCCAAATGAATTTTACCTCCTTTTCTTCTCACTAATAGAGCTTTCATTTGGTGGTATTTTATTGCTGCTGACATTTTTACTTTTTTTGTTATTAATCAAAATGTAACGATTTTTTTGCAAAAAAATGACATTTTTTACTTTCAGCTGTGAAATTTTGCAAAAAAACCAACATCCATATATAAATTTTTCGCTAAATTTATAGTTCTACATGTCTTTGATAAAAAAAAAATGTTTGGGCAAAAAAAAATGGTTTGGGTAAAAGTTATAGCATTTACAAACTATGGTACAAAAATGTGAATTTCCGCTTTTTGAAACGGCTCTGATTTTCTGAGCACCTGTCATGTTTCCTGAGGTTCTACAATGCCCAAACAGTAGAAAAACCCCACAAATGACCCCATTTCGGAAAGTAGACACCCTAAGGTATTCGCTGATGGGCATAGTGAGTTCATAGAACTTTTTATTTTTTGTCACAAGTTAGCGGAAAATGATGATGATTTTTTATTTTATTTTTTTCTTACAAAGTCTCATATTCCACTAACTTGCGACAAAAAATAAAAAATTCTAGGAACTCACCATGCCCCTCACAGAATACCTTGGGGTGTCTTCTTTCCAAAATGGGGTCACTTGTGGCGTAGTTATACTGCCCTGGCAATTTAGGGGCCCATATGTGTGAGAAGTACTTTGCAATCAAAATCTGTAAAAAATGACCGGTGAAATATGAAAGGTGCACTTTGGAATATGCCCACCTTGGCATCAAAAAAGTGTCACACATCTGGTATCGCCGTACTCAGGAGAAGTTGGGGAATGTGTTTTGGGGTGTCATTTTACATATACCCATGCTGGGTGAGAGAAATATCTTGGCAAACGACAACTTTTCCCATTTTTTTATACAAAGTTGGCATTTGACCAAGATATTTTTCTCACCCAGCATGGGTATATGTAAAATGACACCCTAAAACACATTCCCCAACTTCTCCTGAGTACGGCGATACCAGATGTGTCACACTTTTTTGCTGCCAAGGTGGCCAAAGGGGCACATATTCCAAAGTGCACCTTTCGGATTTTGCAGGCCATTTTTTACACATTTTGATTGCAAAGTACTTCTCACACATATGGGCCCCTAAATTGCCAGGGCAGTATAACTACACCACAAGTGACCCCATTTTAGAAAGAAGACACCCCAAGGTATTCCGTGAGGGGCACTGCGAGTTCCTAGAATTTTTTTTTTTTTTGTCACAAGTTAGCGGAAAATGATGATTTTTATTTATATTTTTTTTTTCTTACAAAGTCTCATATTCCACTAACTTGCGACAAAAAATAAAAAAATTCTAGGAACTCACCATGCCCCTCACAGAATACCTTGGGGTGTCTTCTTTCCAAAATGGGGTCACTTGTGGGGTCGTTATACTGCCCTGGCAATTTAGGGGCCCATATGTGTGAGAAGTACTTTGCAATCAAAATGTGTAAAAAAAGGCCTTGGCATCAAAAAAGTGTCACACATCTGGTATCGCCGTACTCAGGAGAAGTTGGGGGATGTGTTTTGGGGTGCCATTTTACATATACCCATGCTGGGTGAGAGAAATATGTTGGCAAAAGACAACTTTTCCCATTTTTTTATACAAAGTTGGCATTTGACCAAGATATTTATCTCACCCAGTATGGGTATATGTAAAATGACACCCCAAAACACATTCCCCAACTTCTTCTGAGTACGGCGATGCCAGATGTGTCACACTTTTTTGCAGCCTAAGGTGCCCAAATTCCTTTTAGGAGGGCATTTTTAGACATTTGGATCCCAGACTTCTTCTCACACTTTAGGGCCCCTAAAAAGCCAGGGCAGTATAAATACCCCACATGTGACCCCACTTTGGAAAGAAGACACCCCAAGGTATCCAATGAGGGGCCTGGCAAGTTCATAGAAATTTTTTTTTTTTCGCATAAGTTAGCGGAAATTGATTTTTTTTTTTGTTTTTTTTCTCACAAAGTCTCACTTTCCGCTAACTTAGGACAAAAATTTCAATCTTTCATGGACTCAATATGCCCCTCAGCAAATACCTTGGGGTGTCTTCTTTCCAAAATGGGGTCAGTTGTGGGGTGTTTGTACTGCCCTGGCATTTGAGGGTCTCCGCAATCATTACATGTATGGCCAGCATTAGGAGTTTCTGCTATTCTCCTTATATTGAGCATACAGGTATTGAGATTTTTTTTTCCGTTCAGCCTCTGGGCTGAAAGAAAAAAATGAACGGCACAGATTTCTTCATTCGCATCGATCAATGTGGATGAAAAAATCTCTGCCAAAAAAAAAAAATGGAGGGGAAAGGCGCCTGCCAGGACATAGGAGCTCCGCCCTACATCCATACCCACTTAGCTCGTATGCCCTGGCAAACCAGATTTCTCCATTCGCATCAATCGATGTGGATGAATAAATCATTGCCGGGATTTTTTTTTTAATATATATATATATATATATATACATACAAAGTGCTTGCCAAAGCATAGGAACGCCGCCTCCTCCTCAGCTCGTATGCCTCGGCAAACGTATCTGTCACTGCAGAGGAGAAAATCCCGTCTTGCAGCGCCGCATACACCGACTTGCGTGTAATCTGACAGCAGCGCAATGCTTCTGTCAGAATGCACATCGGTGCTGCAGCTAGTAGATCGGTTGGTCCACCTGGAAGGTAAAAAGACAAAAAAAAAAAAAAAAAAAAAACCAGGCCACAACGCAATAATTTAATTAACTTTGGAACAGAACATGTAACTTTAACTTTTGGAACTAAACATTAACCTGTTTGCTTACCTGTTTTTTTTTTGTTTTGTTTTTTACCTTTATAGAACAAACCTCTCCTTCCCCATGGGTCAATGTGCAAAGCGCAAATCGCCCAAAGATGTGGCGAAGTGCGTTATGCACTTTGTCCCATGTGAAAGGAGACGTTTGCAGCAGCTGTGAGTGAATAGGCCCTAATAGCCTTGTGTGCCTATCCTGGTGAGATGATCCCTATGCTAATAGTGTACCTGTGAGTGGTACTTCCGGAAACACTCTCCAAAGCATAGGGCAGGGTGGTCGGGACAGTCAGGACAGAAATAGCGGGTGTCACGCCTTATTCCACTCCTGCTACAGACACGACATTTTTTTCGGGGTGGCGGTCGGTTTGAGGTACCAGCAACGACACTGGGGAAGTGTCGCTCGTGTAGACGGCTAACTACACTGGTGGATGGGGCCACGGAACCTCCTGGATACAGGAGGTTCGCGATGATCTCTTCCTGAAATTTGAGGAAGGCTCCAGTTCTCCCAGCCTTACTGTAGAGAACAAAACTATTGTACAGAGCCAATTGAATTAAATATACAGACACCTTCTTATACCAGCGTCTGGTGCGTCGGGAAACTAAATACGGAGCCAACATCTGGTCATTGAAGTCGACCCCTCCCATGTGGAGGTTATAGTCGTGGACTGAGAGGGGCTTTTCAATGACACGGGTTGCTCGCTCAATTTGGATTGTCGTGTCTGCGTGAATGGAGGAGAGCATGTAAACGTCATGCTTGTCTCTCCATTTCACCGCGAGCAGTTCTTCGTTACACAGTGCGGCCCTCTGCCCCCTTGCAAGACGGATGGTAACGAGCCGTTGGGGGAAGCCCGCGCGACTAGTTCGCGCGGTACCACAGGCGCCAATCCGTTCTAGAAACAAATGCCTAAAGAGGGCCACACTTGTGTAAAAATTGTCCACATAAAGATGGTACCCCTTGCCGAATAAGGGTGACACCAAGTCCCAAACTGTCTTCCCACTGCTCCCCAGGTAGTCAGGGCAACCGACCGGCTCCAGGGTCTGATCTTTTCCCTCATAGACCCGAAATTTGTGGGTATAGCCTGTGGCCCTTTCACAGAGCTTATACAATTTGACCCCATACCGGGCGCGCTTGCTTGGGATGTATTGTTTGAAGCCAAGGCGCCCGGTAAAATGTATTAGGGACTCGTCTATGCAGATGTTTTGCTCTGGGGTATAAATATCTGCAAATTTCAGGTTGAAATGGTCTATGAGGGGCCGAATTTTGTGGAGCCGGTCAAAAGCAGGGTGGCCTCTGGGACGGGAGGTGCTGTTATCACTAAAGTGCAGGAAACGCAGGATGGTCTCAAATCGTGTCCTGGACATAGCAGCAGAGAACATGGGCATGTGATGAATTGGGTTCGTGGACCAATATGACCGCAATTCATGTTTTTTTGTCAGGCCCATGTTGAGGAGGAGGCCCAGAAAAGTTTTAATTTCGGAAACTTGGACTGGTTTCCACCGGAAAGACTGGGCATAAGAGCTTCCCGGGTTAGCGGTTATAAATTGTGTGGCATATCTGTTTGTTTCGGCCACAACTAAGTCTAAAAGCTCGGCAGTCAAGAACCGCTCAAAAAATCCCAGGGCCGAACCGATCTGAGCTGTCTCAACCCGAACTCCAGACTGGGCAGTGAAAGGGAAAACTACGGGTGCGGCGGAAGTTGGGGACTGCCAATCAGGGTTTGCCAGCACCTCTGGGATTCTAGGGGCTCTACGGGCACGTCTTTGCGGTGGCTGCGACGGGGTCACTACTGCACGTGCCACCGTACCAGCTTCAACTGCCCTTCTGGTGCTCGCTACTTCACCAGGTTGTACGGCAGTGCTGGTACTAGGTCCAGGAAGGGCTGGGCTGCTGGTGTATGCCTCACCACGTAATCCGACAGCACCAGCCCCACTCTGCTGCTCTTGAAGCGGATCCTGCGCAACCTGCGGTCTAGCGACACGGGGCCGGGTACGCCTGCTGCTATCAGGGACCTCAGCCTCCTCGTCCGAACTTTGGGTCAGAGAGCCACTGCTTTCTACAGGTTCGTATTCTGACCCGCTGGATTCATCAGATGAGGGTTCCCACTCCTCATCCGACTGGGTCAGAAGCCTGTAGGCCTCTTCAGAAGAATGCCCCCTGTTAGACATGTGGGCAACTAAATTTCGGGGTATTCCCTGAGACTACCCAAGAAAAAAAAAGCAAGCCTTTCTTACAAAGGGGAGCCTAGCGAAGTACCGGAGGCCGCTGCGGTTGATAAAAAATATCAAAACTGATTTTTTTATCGCCGCAGTGCGTGTAAAGTGAATGTGCAGTGATCAAAAAAAAAAAATTTTTTTGTCACTGCGGTGGGGCGGGCGTGGGCAAACGCACGTGTGGGCGACCGATCAGGCCTGATCGGGCAAACACTGCGTTTTGGGTGGAGGGCGAACTAAAGTGACACTAGTACTATTATAGATCTGACCGTGATCAGTTTTGATCACTTTCAGATACTATAAAAGTACAAATGCTGATTAGTGATACGCTAATCAGCGAATAACGGACTGCGGTGCGGTGGGCTGGGCGCTAACTGATCGCTAACTACCTAACCAAGGGACCTAAACTATACCTAAAACCTAACGGTCAATAACAGTGAAAAAAAAAAAAGTGACAGTTTGCACTGATCACTTTTTTTCCTTTTCACTAGTGATTGACAGGGTGATCAAAGGGTTAATTGGGTGCTGGGAGGTGATCTGGGGGCTAAGTGTACTGTAGTGGGTACTCACAGTAATGATGTGCTCCTCTGCTCCTCTCCTGGAACCAACCGACCTAAAGAAGGAGCAGAGGAGCACAGCAGCCATATAACCCCATCATATTTACTAATATGATGGGCTATCTGGCTGCTGATTAGTTTTTTTTGAAAATCATCAACCTGCCAGCCAATGATCGTGGCCGGCAGGTTGATGACGAAGTTCTTCTTTGAATTTTGCCGGCCCGCGATGCGCATGCGCGGGCCGGCATACCCGGAAATCTCGCGTCTCGCGAGAGGACGCACCGGCGCGTCCACCCAGAACAGCACGACCGCCGCGAAGACGCAATCCTGCGTACGGCGGTCGTGAGGAGGTTAAACTGCGTTTACCCCCTTTTATGCTCGTGGTGCCGTTACAATTGGTGGCAGCGGTGGGATGGTTCTCACAGCCCAGAAGGACAGCTACAAAGTAACATCATTCCCTGGAATTGCAATTTGAGGCCAACGCATGTCCCAGTACAGCAACCCTGACAGCAGCAGGATGGAACCAGCAGTGGCATACGATGAGGAAGACCTGGATGGCCGGGATGCATTAAGGAAAGGCATCTGGTACCAGGCCCTGGATAATGTGCAATACCAGCGAGGAGAGAGTCTCCCCAGTGAAGAGCAGAGATTGCAGAAGCAATTGGCCCTGCGGATGCCCTTCCTGGGAGAGCAGCCCCTGGAGGAATGGGTAAAGGAACTAGAGCACCGGGTATGGCAGGAGCTATGGCTGGAGGATGCCTACCAGGCGCTCTGGTGGTATATGGCACAGTATATACCCTGGACAGCTGAGCATGACAAGCCAGAGGGAGAGGAGTTTGATGGTCCTGGCTTGTTATGGGGGTCCTTTGCAGAGCCTGACTTCGGGAGCCCTGCACAGTCCAGACTTCAGGACATTTTCTACGAGAGGTAGGCTAGGCAGGATTGGGATGACCCCCATGAGGTAGAGAAAGACCTGGCTCACCTAGCAACCCTGGAGTGGGAACTGGAGCAGGACTACCGGGATCTCTTCCACTCCATTGGGATGGCTCAGCTGGACAGCAAGATGACAGACCCGGATCCAGACCCATTCAGCTGGGCAGATATTGTGGAGTGTTACTGGGAAGAACCCCAGGTGGCCGGTGGAGATGGGACCGAGTTCTCTCCACCAGTCCTGCAGGGAATTGGGAGCCCAGTCTCCATTCCTCAGTGGGCGTGTGATTTACAGGGAATTGGGAGCCCAGTCTCCATTCCTCAGTGGCAGAGTGTCCTACAGGGAATAGAGAGCCCAGTCTTCTTTCCCCAGCAACAGGACACTGCATTGGGAACGGAGACGGTCGGTCTCCCTCCCCAGAGGCTGGAAGTATGTATGGGAGAGGAGCTCGTTATCTCCTCTCCCTATTGGTAGTGTGAATTGCAGGGAATTGAGAGCCCAGACTCCATTCCCCAGCGGCCGTGTGATTTACAGAGAATTGGGAGCACAGTCTCCATTCCCCAGCGGCCGTGTGATTTACAGGGAATTGGGAGACTAGTCTCCATCCCCCAGCGGCAGTTTAACGCATCAGGGGGAGACAGTAAGCCCCACAACAGTGCAGATGGGGCCGTGGTCTCTGCACTCACAGCACAGGGGGTAGGGACAGTCGGTCCTGCCCCCCAGCAACAGGGCTGTTTAGCCAAAGGGGAGACAGTCGCTCTCCCCCCACAGCAGCATGGTGGTCTATCTAAAGGGGAGACAGTCGGTCTCTCCCTACAACAGCAGAGCTGTGTATCTAAAGGTGAGACAGTTGTTCTCCCCTCCAACAACCAGGCTCCAACCAGGCTACTTCTGTGGTAGTGCTGTCACCAGTGCAGAGTACCGCTGGTCTCTGTCCACACACCAAGGAAGTCTACCAGTCCCCACACACTGCCGTAGTGAGGCACCTGGACATGGACAGGTTTCTCCCTTGCTCAGGTGTAGTAATCATTTATTGTGGGTGGGCTAGAGCTTGGTCTCGTTCTTGGGGGGATTGTATGCTGCTCTAGTCCGACTGTTGGGAGTTTAATCCTTTCATATGGTTTTTCCTATTCGGCTGTATGAAGCATTCATATGGTTTCCAGTTCGGGAGATTGGCGTCTTTAGTAGCTGCCTTTGCATCTGGAAAGGGAATATCTCTTAAACTGCATTTGCCCCCTTTTATGCCCGGGGTGCCGTTACAAACACCTATTATAGTCTAACGGTTCTTCATCAGGCAATTCTAATTTTTAAGCATACAAAAAAATCTGCGCTTGTCACCGGCATATCATGCAGTCTAATAGTGATCTGATGCTGGCATATCTCTCACTGTTCCCCATGCTGCCGAGGAAATCGTTTGCTAGCAGTGGTCTCCTCCACTAGCTACTAAGCAGTTGCTTGGAGGGAACACTTACCTCCTGACAATCACTTGCTGATCTGCCTGTCTAATACAGGCTTTAAAAAAGTGTTTATGACCTCTTAGTAAATTAGAGATGTGTTATTAGATGAAAGTAAAAAGGTACTTTTTACTTTCATCTAATAACACATCTCTAATTTACTAAGAGGTCATAAACACTTTTTTTGACATTCACACAGCTAAATTGTTAACCCTTTGTAACAGAACGGCTCAATATTTTTAATAAAGACCAACTGAAAAAAAGATTTTTAGTCCAAAATTAGTAGTATGCAATCATAAAAAAAATTGCCTCCGAAGGTGTGTCACATATACTTCATATCAAATATACTAATGTATCACGGGGATTGTTGCCTCAGACAGTGGCATAATTTGCTTGCAGTGATAGCTACTGAATTACAATAAGGTCCTGTTTACACATTTAGGACTTGTTTTGAAGGTGGAGTTGGATTCCTCTATCATACCACATCCAGTGTATTTGTATTTTATACCCCATTCATGGGCTGGAAAAAGTTTGTGTGGATTTTGGTCCAAGTTATGAAAAAAAAAAAAACATCCATGAGAAGAATGAGTGCAGAATTATAGCATAATCACCTACAGCTGTCACATGCTAGATGGGGTTGTTGTTCAGATGTTTAATGACACCTGAGCTTCTGCTTTAATACCCAGGATCAGAACAGTGTATTGTTTCAGCCCTTTAACCCCTTAGATGCCACATTTAATAGAGACTGCATAATGTAAGTGCTTTATAGTGACAGGGAGCTCATTTATTCACCCCATCAGTGCCTCTTGTGATGATCATGGAGCGCCAATAGGTTTCCTTAGTAGCCAGTGGCCCAACAGAGAGGCAGTACCTGATAGGATGCTTCTCAGTTCTACACTGACATTATAAGCTGCAATACATAGTCAATGTTCCTTGTTCATCCTGCCTCCCAATAATGAAATAAAATGAATCAATAGTAGTTGTACGTAGACCAAAATGGTACCAATGAAAAAGTCATCCCCCCAAAAAAATGATTTTACAGCTCGGTCAACAGAATATTAGAATTCTTTTGAAATGGAGCAGCGTAAAAACAAATACTTTCCTTAACCCCTTCCAGACACATCTCAGCAATTCTGAGACAGTTTTTTTCATGATTGAAGATAAGAGTTGAACGGCACTCCTCATTTGGTGTGGACGGTGCTCAGTGGTAAGTATAATACCAATGTTAATAGGAAGACCACGGCACTCAAAAGAGAATGTTAAGTAAATTTATTATTTATTTTCTTATATTCTTATATTTTTGTATATATATAGCCATCCGGAAAATTAATTCATAGTGGTATACTGGCCAATGTTTCGGTCTTATCCAAGACCTTGTTCACGGCATGAGTCTTACAAATAATGGAGGCAACAGATGCCTCCATTACTTGTAAGACTTAGGTCGTGAAAAAGGTCTTGGATAAGACCGAAACGTTGGCCAGTATACCACTATGAATTAATTTTCCAAATGGATATATATATAGGTAATAAAATATAAGAATATAAGAAAATAAATAAGAAATTTACACAACATTCTCTTTTGAGTGCCGTGGTCTTCCTATTAACATCATTTTTTTCATGACACACACAGATTCATGGCCATTTTCTGACAGCCATAACTTTTTTAAATTTCCATCCACAGAGCTGTGGAACGAACTGTAATTTTTATTAGTACCATTTTTGAGGTACATATGAGTTATGAACTGTTACTGAAAAGGAAATATATTTTTTTATATTTTAATAGTTCAGGCAATGCCTGTTATTTTTTTATTTTATTTTTTTATATGTAAAATTTGGAAAGGGGGTGATTAGAATATTTTTATGTTTTTATTTCATTAAAAAAAACTTTTTATTTTATTTTATTGTTTGACATAAATTAACTTTTATAACCTGCGATCTCCTGACCACTGGTCCCATAGACCATAACAGAGAACTGTTATGGTTTATGATGCTCTGCCTGCTTGAGCCATGCATCATGCACAGCTTTACAGGCAGTTTACCTTGAAAGGCCTGGGAATCTTCTGCAGGCCTCTGGCTGTCATGGTAACTGATCAGAGCCCTGTGTTTTTCGCTGCAGGGACTCTACAGATGCCTCAATCGCTATCAACTGCAGCAACTGTGGGTTAAATTGCCGCCATCCGGTCATGGTGTTCGAGTGCCTACTGTATTATACAGCCGGCACCCGCCATCGATCGAGCGGGTTTAGTGCTGCAGCCCACTCAGTATGATTCCTTACATGTTATCACATACATGTAGAAGTTGCTTGCTCACGAAGGGCTAAAATAGGCTGGTCGTATATGGGATTGAAAGTATGACCTTAAGAAGCTTCAACTAGGTTTGATTTGTCAGATTCATATTTAAGGAAATCTGTTGGCAATTTTAATTATGACAAACTGTTGACATCATTAAGTAGGGACTGGGGAGAGCAGTTCAAACATACCTTTTGTGAAGCTTTTATAATTGGGATTAGTGAGAATATGACCCTCTATTCTGCCAGATTCTGCTTCTTGGTGCAATGGAGGCAGAACTTCAATGTGAAGTTCTCTCTGCACTGAGCTGCTTCACAGACCCTCCGCTTTGCTTTGAGTTAGGCATCATGCACTCGAACGTATTTTAATTCCGTGTCCGTTCTGGAAGGTACTCCGTGTGCATTCTGTTTCCGTATTTCCGTTCTACAAAAAATAGACCATGTCCTATTATTGTTCGCATTACGGACAAGGATAGGACTGTTCTATTAGGGGCCAGCAGTTTCGTTCTGCAAAATACAGAATGCACATGTCATCCGTATTTTTTCCGGATCCGTTTTTTGCGGACTGCAAAATACATACAGTCGTATGCAAGAGGCCTTACAATGGTAGTAGTCTTCTGGTTGAATGCTACAGCTGTCACTGAGAGCAGTGGAGAGGGCATGTGAAACAGCTCATTATAGAGACCACGTAACAGTAAAGCTCCTCCTCCATTGCACCTGAGCAAAATCTGGCAGAATAACAGTTCATATTATCACTTCTCTTTATGATAAAAGCTCCACAAAAGACAAGAACGGGCTCATTTTCACATTTCAGGACCAGGCCATTTTTTGCAAATCTGACCAGTGTCATTTTATGTGGTGATAACTTTTAAACGCTTTGACTTATCCAGGCCATTCTGAGAATGTTTTTTCGTCACATATTGTACTACGAATTCAGTTCCTTATTACCGTTCGGACTGAATTCTGACATGGAGCTGTTCGGATTAATTTAAGGCTTGGGCCCCATCCCCGACGGCGGGTCCCATGCTTGGCCGTTTATCGGCGCTGGGACCCCCCCTCTGGTTTAGGACCCCGGCCACATCTGACCACCTCCATGCCAACTTATCAATTCTGCCTGACCTATTCACCTGTTCCATCAATCCTATTTTATCCATATTTTATGCTGCTTTTTAATGTCTATTTTTGACATTTTATGTTTATCAAGTTTTATACTGATTATATGCATTTTTTATGATCAAAACTGGGGTCCACCAATTGAATATATGATTTAGAATGCAAATCACAAAAAAACGCATCTAGGCACAAAAAAACGCGAACACAAACGCATCAAAACCGCAATATGGCGGTAATTGGCTGTGGATACTCCCATTCTGGAATATGACAACCGGAGTTTGTGCAGTACCCTATGGACGCCTATAAAAGAGGAGGTTAGAACTGCAGGAGGTACCACTGAAGAAGGGATTGGAATATCCCGAAACGCGTCTGGGTAACAGACACTCCGCACTTACCTCCGTAATAAGGACTTAATGCATGGCCATGCTGTAAAGATGAACTATTGAACAACTGCTTCTTTGTGACGATCTTACTGCCCTGGATATCTGAGCAAGCGCTGTAACTGGACGATAGTCCCGCTTGAAGTATCGCGAGATTGGGGCTGGATCGTCAGAGCCTGCAAGCCGCGAAGACGTAGCGGCGTTCCGAGCAGATCGTTCAGCGTCCTAAAGGAAAGTTTACCTCATCATAGGAGACCTCTCAACGGCTCCTTTCAGATAGAGGTAAGATTATAGCCGACACCAACATCGGGCTATGGGACTGCACTACTAAACAGCCAAACACTTTGTGTTGCGGTGTATGAAACCATAGACTCGGACCTACCTATTTTCTCCACAGGAATTAAGGACAGCACATTGAGCTACAACGCGCAGGACTCCAACTACTGTTCACCTATTTAACCACCATTCAATCACGACCCTACCACGTTCAAATATATGATTGTTATCATATCCTCTTTTTTATATATATTCAACACTATTTGATTAATCATTTATTTATTCACGATTATTTTGCACCATTCGTACATAGTGCACCATTGGAGTCTCTAATTTATGCTGTAGGAGCCCTTTTATTGTATCGTATTGTCTCAGTGTATATACGGTCGACCGTGAAATCACTTTTATATTATTATACTGTTTTAACCATCATTTGACCATATGTCATTTATTAATTGTCATTTTTTAACTAGCAATTTTTAATTAATAAAATCTGAGTGTTGCCATAGAACTGAGTGCTCGCTTCCATATCTCGCAAATACTTTTCAAATTGAGGTGAGGCGTCCTCAACCATTAGTTTGTAGCACCATACCATCCACTATCAGCAGTGAGCCACTTCATTCAATTAACCATATTGTACTTCATGACACTGGTAAAATGGAGTAAAAAAAAATCATTTTCAAGTTTCAATTTCTCTACTTCTATAATACATATTAATACCTACAAAAATAGTTATTACTTTACATTTCCCATATGTCTTCTTCATGTTAGGATCATTTTGGGAATGACATTTTGTTTTTGGGGGACGTTACAAGGCTTAGAAGTTTAGAAGTAAATCTTGAAATTTCTCAGAAATTTTCAAAAAACAACTTTTTAAGGACCAAAAATGACCCCATTCTAGAAACTACACCCCTCAAGGTATTCAAAACTGATTTTACAAACGTTGTTAACCGTTTTTGGCAGATTTTCCATTTAATTTTTTTTTCCAGTTGCAAAGCAAGGATTAACAGCCCAAAAAAACTCTATATTTATGGACCTGATTCTTTAGTTTACAGAAACACCCCATATGTGGTCATAAACTGCTGTATGGACACACGGCAGGGCACAGAAGGAAAGGAATGCCATACGGTTTTTGGAAAGCAGATTTTGCTAGACTGTTTTTTTTTACACCATGTCCCATTTGAAGCCCCCCTGATGCACCCCTAGAGTAGAAACTCTAAAAAAGTGACCCCATCTAAGAAGCTACACCCCTCAAGGTATTCAAAACTGATTTCACAAATGTCATTAACCCTTTAGGTGTTCCACAAGATTTAATGGAAAATTGAGATACAATTAAAAAATTTAACTTTTTGGGCAGATTTTCCATTTTAATGTTTTTTTCCAGTTACAAAGCAATGGTTAATAGCCAAGAAAAACTCATTATTTATGGCCCTGATTCTGTAGTTTACAGAAACACCCCATATGTTGTCGTAAACTGCTATAATGGCACACGGCAGGGCACAGAAGGAAAGGAATGCCATACAGTTTTTGAAAGGCAGATTTTGCTAGATAGTTTTTTTTGACACCATGTCCCATTTGAAGCCCCCCTGATGCACCCCTAGAGTTGAAACTCCAAAAAAGTGACCCCATTTTAGAAACTACGGGATAGGGTGGAAGTTTTGTTGGTACAATTTTATGGTACATATGATTTTTGGTTGCTCTATATTACACTTTTTGTGAGGCAAGGTAAAAAGAAATTGCTTTTTTGGCACCGTTTTTTGTTGTTGTTCTTTACAACATTCATCTGACAGGTTAGATCATGTGGTATTTTTATAGAGCAGGTTGTCATGGATGCGGCGATACCTAATATGTATACAATTTTTTTATTTATGTAAGTTTTACACAATGATTTCATTTTTGAAACAAAAAAAGTTAGTATCTCCATAGAGAGACACAGTTTTTTCAGTTTTTGGGCGATTATCTTAGGTAGGGTCTCTTTTTTTGTGGCATGAGATGACGGTTTGATCACTTGCTGTTGCACTTTTTGTGACGTTAGATGACAAAAAATAGATTTTTTTTACACCGTTTTCATTTTTTAACTGTGTTCCCCTGAGGGGTTAGGTCATGTGATATTTTTATAGAGCCGGTCGATACGGACGCGGCCATACCTAATATGTATACTTTTATTTTTTTATGTAAATGTTACACAATGATTTCATTTCTAAGAGCCATAGTTTTTTCAGTTTTTGGGCGATTATCTTGGGTAGGCTATGATTTCTGCGAGATGAGATGACTGTTTGATTGGCGCTATTTTGGCACACATGCAACTTTTTTGATCATTTTTATTACCTTTTTGGGGAAGTAAGGTGGGCAAAATTTCAATTTCCTCATAGCTTTTATTTTTTTATTTCTATGGCGTTCACCGTGCGGGGAAAGTAATATGAACGTTTTATAGATCAGGTCGTTACAGACTCGGCGATAACTAATATGTGTAGTGTATTTTATGTTTTTTAATTTTTATTTAGTAATTAATGTTTTTTTTTTTTTATCTTTACTTTTTTCATTTTTTTTTTTTTTTTTTTTTTACCCAGACCCACTTGGTTCTTGAAGATCCAGTGTGTCTGAGGGCTGTATAATACAATACAGTACGCTATATAGGGTATTGTACTGTATTTTACTTACACTTTGTCTGAACAGATCTATGCCTTTAGCACAGATCTGTTCAGCACCATGGACAGCAGTATGGCATCCTACACATGCGCGGGATTTCCGAATGTCGGGGGACAGGAAATTACCACCCAGGGAACTGAATACTAATGTGATGGGCGTGTCTAAGTATCCGGCAGTTGGGGCGCGGGCTGGGCACAGATGCGGCACAAAGAACGCCCCTTGGGCAGAAAGGAGAGGTGATTATAAAGATGATTTTTCACGTTTAACAATGCGCACAGGGATAATACTTATATGAATTTGGAACTTATTATAAGACCTAGGGGGGCATATAAAGAGCTAATTATCCTCAGAAGGCCTGTCAGTGTCCCTTTAAGGACTCGGGAAACATGCCGTACCAGTACGTCATGTGTCCTTAAAAGGTTAATGGTTGTCAGTGACATGACACAATATTATTACTTTTATCGTTTCATTTCTTCTTAACCGTCTCCCGACCATGTAACGCACGGATGCGTCCGGGAGGCGGTTGATTTATTCCTCCTGGAAGCATCCGTGCGTCATCTCGCAAGACACGAGATTTCGGACTGAGCCGGCACGCGCATGCGCATCGCGGGCCGGCAAAATTACAAGCACCATTTCATCACCAGCCTGCCAGCCAATGATCGTGGCTGGCAGGCTGGCAATTTTTAAAATGTCGAATCAGAAGCCATATAACACATCTTATTAGTAAGGCCTCTTTCACACTTGCGTTGTCTGGATCCGGCGTGTACTCCACTTGCCGGAATTACACGCCGGATCCGGAAAAGTGTACTGAAAGCATTTGAAAACGGATCCGTCTTCAAAATGCTTTCAGTGTTACTATGGCAGCCAGGACGCTATTAAAGTCCTGGTTGCCATAGTAGGAGCGGCGGGGGAGCGGCAGTCCTGATCACGTCATCCATGCGCCTGGGGCGCCCTGACGTCACTCTGGAGCGCCCCGGGAGCCGCACGGACGGTAAGTATGCTGCCCCCCCGCTCCCCACTACACTTTACCATGGCTGCCAGGACTTTAGCGTCAGGATTATTCCGGCATAGAGCCCCGACGACGGAACTCTATGCCAGAAGAAAAGAACGCAGGTGTGAAAGAGCCCTTAATATGATGTGTTATATGGCTTCCCTGCTCCTCTGCTGGTCCTTTTCGTCGGTTGGTCTCAGCAGAGGAGCAGGCTTCACAGTGAGTACACCAAAACACTACATTTTAGCCTCAGATCACCCCCTGCACCCCAATTAAACCTTTGATCACCCCTTTGATCGCCCCTGTCAATCACTAGTGAAAGGAAAAAAGTGATCAGTGTAAACTGTCACTTTTTTTTTTCACTGGTATTGACCGTTAGGTTTTAAGATAGTTTAGGCCCCTTGGTTAGGTAGTTTAGGGATCAGTTAGCGCCCAGCCCACCGCACCGCAGTCCCTTATTCGCTGATTAGCGTATCGCTAATCAGCATTTGTACTTTTATAGTATCTGTAAGTGATCAAAACTGATCACATTCAGATCTATAATAGTATTAGTGTCACTTTAGTTCGCCCTCCACCCAAAACGCAGTGTTTGTCCGATCAGGCCTGATCGGTCGCCCACACGTGCGTTCACCCACGCCCGACCTGCCGCAGTGACAAAAAAATAATTTTTTTTTGATCACTGCACATTCACTTTACACGCACTGCGGCGATAAAAAAAATCAGTTTCTGACCCAGTTAGATGAGGAATGGGAACCCTCATCTGATGAATCTAGCGGGTCAGAATATGAACCTGTAGAAAGCAGTGGCAGTCTGACTCAAAGTTCGGACGAGGAGGCTGAGGTCCCTGATAGCACCAGGCGTACACGGCCCCGTGTCGCTAGACCACAGGTTGCGCAGGATCCGCTTCAAGGGCAGCAGAGTGGGGCTGGTGCTGTCGGATTACGTGGTATGGCATACACCAGCAACGCAGCCCATCCTGGACCTAGTACCAGCACTGCCGTACAACATGGTGAAGTGGCGAGCACCAGAAGGGCAGTTGAAGCTGGTACGGTGGCACATGCAGTAGTTACCCTGTCGCAGCCACCGCACAGACAGGACTGTAGAGCCCCTAGAATCCCTGAGGTGCTGGCAAACCCTAATTGGCAGTCCCCAACTTCAGCCGCACCTGTAGTTCCCCCTTTCACCGCCCAGTCTGGAGTTCGGGTTGAGGCAGCTCAGATCGGTTCGGCCCTGGGATTTTTTGAGCGGTTCTTGACTGCGGAGCTCTTAGACTTAGTTGTGGCAGAAACGAATCGGTATGCCACACAATTTATAACCGCCAACCCGGGAAGCTTTTATGCCCAGCCTTTACGGTGGAAACTAATCCAAGTTTCCGAAATTAAAATTTTTCTGGGCCTTCTCAACATGGGTCTAAATAAAAAGCATGAATTGCGGTCATATTGGTCCACTAACCCAATTCATCACATGCCCATGTTCTCTGCTGCTATGTCCAGGACACGATTTGAGACCATCCTGCGTTTCCTGCACTTTAGCGACAAGGGAGTTATTCTTGATCCAGGGAGTTATTCTGATTGCCTGATTGGAGTCGTGAAGGAAGTTTATATTCCCCTAAAGTGGAGAAAATTGGCTTCTACCTCACAGTTTTTTTTTTGCCTTCCTCTGGATCAACTTGCAGGATAACAGGCCGAACTAGATGGACAAATGTCTTTTTTCGGCCTCATGTACTATGTTACTACTATGTTAACACCACCTCCCGTCCCAGAGGCCACCCAGCTTTTGACCGGCTCCACAAAATTCGGCCCCTCATAGACCATTTCAACCAGAAATTTGCAGATTTGTATACCCCAGAGCAAAACATCTGCGTAGACGAGTCCCTAATACATTTTACCGGGTGCCTTGGCTTCAAACAATACTGTACCAAGGAGGTTCTGTGGCCCCATCCACCAGTGTAATTAGCCATCTACACGAGAGACATTTCCCCAATGTCGTTGCCGATACCTCAACCCAACCGTCACCCTGAAAAAGATGTCGTGTCTGTAGCAGGAGTGGAATAAGGCGTGACACCTGCTATTTCTGTCCTGACTGCCCTGACCACCCTGCCCTATGCTTAGGGGAGTGTTTCCGGAAGTACCACACACAGGTACACCTAGCATAGGGATCACATCTCACCAGGACAGGCACACAGAGCTATTAGGGCCCATTCACACAGAGCTGCTGCAAACCTCTCCTTTCACCTGGGACAAAGTGCATAACGCACTTCGCCACATCTTTGGGCGATTTGCACTTTGCACATTGTCCCATGGGGAAAGAGAGGTTTGTCCTATAAAAGTAAAAAACATAAACAAAAAAAAATCACCAGTAAGCAAAAAGGTTAATGTTCAGTTCAAAAAGTTTAAGTTTATATGTTCTGTACAAAAGTTAATAAAATTATTGCTGCCTGTTTTTTTTTGTTTTTTTTTACCTTCCTGGTGGACCAACCGATCGACTAGCTGCAGCACTGATGTGCATTCTGACAGAAGCATTGCGCTGCATTACACACAAGTCGGTGTATGCGGCGCTGCAAGACAAGATTTCTCCTCTGCAGTAAAAGATACGTTTGCCGAGGCATATGAGCTGAGGAGGAGGCGGTGTTCCTATGCTTTGGCAAACACTTTGTATGTAAAAAAAATAAAAATCCCGGCAATGATTTA
The DNA here is from genome assembly GCF_014858855.1 of Bufo gargarizans. NCBI lineage: Eukaryota > Metazoa > Chordata > Amphibia > Anura > Bufonidae > Bufo > Bufo gargarizans. The sequence continues at coordinate 352,368,701 of NC_058082.1, forward strand.
TTCATCCACATCAATTGATGTGAATGGAGAAATCTGGTTTGCCAGGGCATACGAGCTAAGTGGGTATGGATGTTGGGCGGAGCTGCTATGTCCTGGCAGACGCCTTTCCCCTCCTTTTTTTTTGGGCAGTGATTTTTTCATCCACATTGATCCATCGATGCAAATGAAGAAATCTGTGCCATTCAGTTTTTTTCTTTCAACCCAGAGGCTGAACGGAAAAAATAAATCTCATTACCTGTATGCTCAATATAAGGAGAATAGCAGAAACTCCTAATGCTGGCCATACATGTAATGATTGCGGAGACCCTCAAATGCCAGGGCAGTACAAACACCCCACAAATGACCCCATTTTGGAAAGAAGACACCCCAAGGTATTCGCTGAGGGGCATATTGAGTCCATGAAAGATGGAAATTTTTGTCCCAAGTTAGCGGAAAGTGAGAATTTTTTATTTTTTGTCGCAAGTTAGTGGCATATGAGACTTTGTAAGGAAAAAAACAAAAAACATCATTTTCCGCTAACTTGTGACAAAAAATAAAAAATTCTAGGAACTCACCATGCCCCTCATGGAATACCTTGGTATGTCTTCTTTCCAAAATGGGGTCACTTGTGGGGTAGTTATACTGCCCTGGTATTTTAGGGGGCCCATATGTGTGAGAAGTAGTTTGCAATCAAAATGTGTAAAAAATGGCCTGTGAAATCCGAAAGGTGCTCTTTGGAATGTGTGCCCCTTTGTCCACCTTGGCTGCAAAAAAGTGTCACACATGTGGTATCGCCGTACTCAGGAGAAGTTGGGTAATGTGTTTTAGGGTGTCATTTTACATATACCCATGCTGGGTGAGATAAATATCTTGTTCAAATGCCAACTTTGTATGAAAAAATGGGAAAAGTTGTCTTTTGCCAAGATATTTCTCTCACCCAGCATGGGTATATGTAAAATGACACTCCAAAACACATTTCCCAACTTCTCCTGAGTATGGCGATACCAGATGTGTGACACTTTTTTGCACCCTAGGTGGGCAAAGCGGCACACATTCCAAAGTGCACCTTTCGGATTTCACCGGTCTTTTTTTACAGATTTTGATTGCAAACTACTTCTCACGCATATGGGCCCCTAAAATTCCAGGGCAGTATAACTACCCCACAAGTGACCCCATTTTGGAAAGAAGACACCCCAAGGTATTTTGTGATGGACATAGTGAGTTCATGGAAGTTTTTATTTTTTGTCACAAGTTAGTGGAATATGAGACTTTGTAAGAAAAAAATAAAAAGAAAAAAATCATAATTTTCCGCTAACTTGTGACAAAAAATAAAAAGTTAGGGTGTCTACTTTCCGAAATGGGGACATTTGTGGGTGTTTTCTACTGTCTGGGCATTGTAGAACCTCAGGAAACATGACAGGTGCTCAGAAAGTCAGAGCTGCTTCAAAAAGCGGAAATTCACATTTTTGTACCATAGTTTGTAAACGCTATAACTTTTACCCAAACCATTTTATTTTTTTGCCCAAACATTATTTTTTTTTTATCAAAGACATGTAGAACAATAAATTTAGAGAAAAATTTATATATGGATGTGTTTTTTTTAGCAAAATGTTTCAACTGAAAGATGTCATTGAAAAAAAAAACTTTATATTTCGATTAATAACAAAAAAAGTTGAAATGTCAGCAGCAATGAAATACCACCAAATGAAAGCTCTATTAGTGAGAAGAAAAGGAGGTAAAATTAATTTGGGTGGTAAGTTGCATGACCGAGCAATAAACGGTGAAAGTAGTGTAGTGCAGAAGTGTAAAAAGTGGCCTGGTCATTAAGGAGGTTTCAGCTAGGGGGGTTGAAGTGGTTAATATTTGTTTTTGGATTCCACAATTTTTCATTTCTCATTTTTGTTCAGCTATATAATGAAGACATTTTGGATCTATTTGATATTTCCCGTGACCCAGACTCTCGATATCGAAAATCCAATATTCGCATCCATGAAGATGCCTGTGGTGGAATTTATGTCAGTGGAGCAAGCACTCGGAGTGTTAATTCTGAGGCAGAGGTGAGTCATTATTTGATAGTTGTAGATGCAATGGTGCATCATGTGAATACAGTTCAAAAGACCCACAGTCAGATGGGAACTCACTGCATCATAAATCACTATGATGCAGAGAGTTTGGGTCATAGGCCGACACACGGGTCATGTTTCCCAGACTGCACATGGTAGCCCACACATAGTATAATAATACACTCACACTCAGTCTTTATTACTTTGGCGACAGCCTGAGTTGCACTATCCTTGTCTTCAGATGTATCCTAAAATAGTCTTCAGTTAATATATGGGTATGTGGATTTGTTTTATTTTTTAGGTTTCCTTTATGTAAATAAAAATTTTGAAAAATGCACCAGAAACACCTAGAACTTAAATGGTTCATCTTCAGATGCTTGTTTATGGAGGAAATTTCTTTTAGTCAATGGGGGAGATTTATTAAAACCGATGTAAAGAAAAACTGGCTAGTAACCAATCAGATTGCAGCATTCGTTTTCTAAAGGAGCTCTGAAAAATCAATGGTGGAATCTGATTGGTGGCTATGGCAACTCAAGTCAGTTTTCCTTTGTATCAGTTTTGATAAATCTCCCTCATTGTGATTTTCTCCTGGCAATCTGGACTAGATTTAAAAAAAATAAGCAATAAGTAACATATTTCTATGACTCAGTGAAATAATGTAAACAACATTTATTGATGGAATCATTATAACGAAAAAGGGCATATTCAACATATTTTATTGGTTAATCCATAAGGCAACGTGCCTTCTGTCAAGTTGTCTAGAGGGGTAGTGTGCATGCTTATCCATTACACCATACAACTCCCGACTAGTGTTGAGCGAAATTAGCTTTGGATCTTTCATCTGAAGTCGCTTTGTTCAAAACTTTGGAATAACGGAGATCCATCTCTGTACAGTATTAGAATGTATGGGCTCCGATGAGCCAAAGTAAGTTATTCGTGAAGTCGCGCATGACTTTGTTGAATAACTTTGGTAGTTGATTTTTTAAGTGAAAAACCACTTTAAAACTTGAAACCGAACCCAGCTTAATTTCCGAGGTACTAGTCGGGACTGATACCGAGTCTGTATAACTACCAGCATTGGCTATCAGAACGTCGTAAAAGAATTATAACATTACCTTTATATCATCTGGGTGATTAGTCCATGTCCAAGAAAAGCACTTTTAATACTATGAAAAATGGCAGCCAAGAGCCCAAGCCTGCCGCCCTTCTCTGCTGTCTGCTTCTTCCAACCTCCCAAGCCTACCCCTCAAAGTCACGGCGATGCACAGAGGAAGCCTTTGGGGAGGGGCAGACAAGATGTTATAAAGGTAATGTTATAATGCCTTTACAACGTCCTGATGGTCAGTGCTGGTAGTTATATTAGTGACATTTATGCGACAGACTCCCTTTAACTGGCAGATAATTATGAATTTCGCCTATAAGTAGTATAACACACAAAGAAAAATCAAATAGATGTTTTTTATTTTTAACACCATGGAAATTTTTGTTTTATCAATTATTGGCTATTCTGAACTGGACCAGACTCTATCTATGGCATCATTGTCATCAAGTTATGAGGCTACATTCTGTGCAGAAATATCTCTGTGTATGTGCCAGATATAACACCCTGACATATGGCACTGTGTGCCATGTGGCATATATATATATATTTTTTTTTTTTTGTGGTAGCATGGTTGGGTCCGAATTACCATATTTACACCCCTTTATCTGTGTCATAACATGTATGGCACAACCAGATAAACATAAATTTCCAACAGATCCCTGAGTATACACTTGCAACAACAATGTATGAAAGAAGGTGTATAAAATCACACCGAAAAATAGAAAAAGGACACCAGCCTCCCTGACCTCCCTTTTCCTACTATTTTCTTTCAAAGTTGTCACTCTTTTAGCAATCAACAGGTCTTTAGGGATCTACGGACCCAATCAGCATGCAATATGTGAACCTGAGTGTGATGTACTATTCTATTTTTTTTTAGCGTGGTAGTGAGAAGATTTCTTGGATAGTATCCTATTTCTCTTCAAAGTTTCTTTCTAGTTGACATTTTCTTATTACATTTGGTTTACTTAATACATAGGGGGAGAGTTATCAAACTGGTGTAAAGTAGAACTGGCTTATTTTCCCATAGCAACCAATCAGATTCCACCTTTCATTTTCATTGATTGGTTTCTATTGGGCAACTAAGCCAGTTCTACTTTACACCAGTTTTATAAATCTCCCCATATTTCTTTCTAAATGTCACTGTAATTTTTATCGACCACCCTCACTGTAAAGCTAAAGGCTACCTATTCCATTTATCAATATTTGCCTCCTGAATTTTTCAGTCTTGAGGTTTAAGTATACTCATTATGTGATACATTTGAATGACTTTTTACCTTTCCAGCTGCTCCAACTTCTGAAGGAAGGTGCTTTGTCTCGTACAACTGCCAGCACACAAATGAACTCTCAGAGCTCACGTTCTCATGCAATATTTTCTGTTCACCTGCATCAAACACGTGTTTCAGACTCTTATCCGGTGAGTTATTTTACATTTCCTAACTTTGCTTTCTTTTGTATAGGCACTGGAAGACCTATACGGGAAGACCTGTTTTTCTTGTAAGAAACTGCTGCTCTCTGCTCTTCATTATAATGTCTTGTGTATTGTCTCTTACACAGGACAACCAGGAGAAACTACCCAGGACAGCGCTCTGACATCCTGCGTAGATTCCCTCCTGCACTGTGATGAGATGCCTCTGTATGGAAAGTTGTCCATAAAAGGCTATTCTTTGACAAAAAAATCCAAGTATAATTATTTTCTACTGGCATAATGGACTGGTGTATATAGATATACAGTGTACGCCAGTACAGTCAAAATGGAAAAAAAAAGCTTTAAAGTTAAGGTCACAGCGTGTTTATGGTAAAGAATGTAAAACATAATAAAACAATAATTAACAATAGTAATATAAATATGAGAAATATAAAACTACATGTAATCAATAAACCACTATTGTTCTCTAAGATTAAAAATACATTTGTTTAATTCCTTAAACAATTCAATATTTTGATGTATTGCTCTTTCCAACAAAGTTCCTAGTAATATTGGTGGTTATATCTTGTTTCGTCACAGCAACACATCAAACATTGCTTCCAAATGTATACATAATTAGATGATTAAAAATAATAATCCAAATGATTCCCTATAATACATAATCACATGCAGTAAATTATTGAATTAATAGCACGAGAACTCTGAAAAATTGTTACACTTCTCTATAATAATGGCACATGAATCATGTACAGTCATGTGAAAAAATTAGGACACCCTTTGAAAGCATGTGGTTTTTTGTAACATTTTTAATAAAAGGTTATTTCATCTCCGTTTCAACAATACAGAGAGATTAAAGTAATCCAACTAAACAAAGAAAACTGAAGAAAAGTCTTTTCAAGATGTTCTGTAAAAAAAATGCCTATTCTAACTGAGGAAAAAGATAGGACACCCTTGCCCCTAATAGCGAGTGTTACCTCCTTTGGCTGAAATAACTGCAGTGAGACGGTTCTTGTAGCCATCTACCAGTCTTCGACATCGGTCTGAGGAAATTTTACCCCACTCCTCAATGCAGAACTTTTTCAGCTGTGAGATGTTTGAGGGGTTTCTTGCACGTACAGCCCTTTTCAAGTCACCCCACAGCATCTCAATGGGATTCAAATCTGGACTTTGACTTGGCCATTCCAGGACTCTCCATTTCTTCTTTTTCAGCCAATCTTTGGTTGATTTACTAGTATGTTTTGGGTCATTGTCATGTTGCATGGTCCAGTTCCGCTTCAGCTTTAATTTTCTAACTGATGGTCTCACATGTTCTTCAAGCACCTTCTGATACACAGTAGAATTCATCGTGGATTCTATGATGGTGAGCTGACCAGGTCCTGCTGCAGCAAAGCAGCCCCAAACCATGACACTTCCACCTCCATGCTTCACAGTTGGTATGAGGTTCTTTTCTTGGAATGCTGTGTTTGGTTTACGCCAAACATGTCCTCTGCTGTTGTGTCCAAATAATTCAATTTTGGACTCATCTGTCTAAAGAACATTATTCCAGAAGTCCTGGTCTTTGTCAACTTTATCTCTGGCAAATGTCAGTCTGGCCTCTATGTTTTTCTTGGAAAGCAAAGGTTTCCTCCTTGCACACCTCCCATGCAAGTTAAACTTGTACAGTCTCTTTCTGATTGTAGAGGCATGTACTTCTACATCAACAGTAGCCAGAGCCTGCTGTAGTTCTCGAGATGACACTTTAGGGTTTTTGGAGACCTCTTTTAGCATCTTGCGGTCTGCTCTTGGGGTGAACTTGCTGGGGAGACCAGTCCTGGGCATGTTGGCAGTTGTTTTGAAAGCCCTCCACTTGTAGACTATCTTCCGGACAGTGGAATGGCTGATTTCAAAATCTTTTGAGATCTTTTTAAATCCCTTCCCAGACTCATAGGCTGCTACAATCTTTTTTCTGAAGTCCTCTGACAGCTCTTTTGCTCTCACCATGGTGCTCACTCTCACTTCAACAGTCAGGAGCACACCAAACTAAATGTCTGAGGTTTAAATAGGGCAAGCCTCATTCAACATGCAGAGTAACGATCTACTAATTATGTGCACCTGGTGTGATATACCTGTGTGAGATCTGAGCCAATTTAAGAGGGAATACATGTGAGGGTGTCCTATCTTTTTCCTCAGTTAGAATAGGCATTTTTGTAGAATGACATTTACAGAAGATCTTGAAAAGACTTTTCTTCAGTTTTCTTTGTTTAGTTGGATTACTTTAATCTCTCTGTATTGTTGAAACGGAGATGAAATAACCTTTTATTAAAAATGTTACAAAAAACCACATGCTTTCAAAGGGTGTCCTAATTTTTTCACATGACTGTATATACAGTCTACACACCCCTGTTAAAATGTCAAGTTTCTTTGCTGTAAAAAAAATGAGACAAAGATAAATCATTTCAGAACTATTTCCACCTTTAATGTGACCTATACACTGTACAACTCAATTGAAAAACAAACTGAAATCTTTTAGGTAGAGGGAATAAAAAATATAAAAATAAAATAATATGGTTGCATAAGTGTGCACACCCTTAGGCCTCATGCACACGGCCGTTGTTTTTTTCCGCATCCGAGCCACCGTTTTGGCGGCTCAGATGCGGACCCATTCACTTCAATGGGGCCGCAAAAGATGCGGACAGCATCCGTTGCTCCGTTCCATGGCCCTACAAAAAAAATATTACATGTCCTATTCTTGTCTGGGCTTTGCGGACAAGAATTGGCAGTTTTACTGTATGTAACGTCTGTCCATGCTGACCCGCAAATTGCGTAACGCGTAGAAACGCCATCTGTGTTTTGCGGATCCGTGATTTGCGGACCACAAAACACACCACGGTCGTGTGCATGCGGCCTTAAACTAATACTTTGTTGAAGCACCTTTTGATTTTATTACAGCACTCAGTCTTATTGGGTATGAGTCTATCAGCGTGGCACATTTTGACTTGGCAAGATTTGCCCACTCTTCTTTGCAAAAACACTCCTAATCTGTCAGATTGCGAGGGCATCTCCCGTGCACAGCCATCTTCAGATCACCCCACAGATTTTCAATCATATTAAAGTCTGGGCTCTAGCTGGGCCATTCCAAAACTTTAATCTTCTCCTGGTAAAGCCATTCCTTTGTTGATTTAGATGTATGCTTTAGGTCGTTGTCATGCTGAAAGATGAAGTTCCTCTTCATGTTCAGCTTTCTAGCAAAAGCCTGAAGGTTTGGTGGCAATATTGACTGGTATTTAGAACTGTTCATAATTCCCTTTAGCTTAACTAAGGCCACAGTTCCAGCTGAGGAAAAACAGCCCCAAAGCATGATGCTGCCACCACCATGCTTTACTGTGGGTATGCTGTTCTTTTGGTGATGTGCAGTGTTGTTTTTGCGCCAAACATATCTTTTGGAATTATGGTCAAAAAGTTCAACCTTGGTTTCATCAGACCATAACACCTTTTCCCACATGCTTTTGGGAGACTTCAGATGTGTTTTTGCAAAATGTAGCCTGGCTTGGATGTTTTTCTTTTCGCAAATTCTTTTCTACCCTTCTCCTGACTGATACCTTGAGATCCCTCTTTATCTTTGTCTCATTTTTTTACAGCACAGAAACCTGACATTTTAAAAGGGGTGTGTAGACTTTTTATATCCACTGTACGTGAATATGCGTAAAATTGCCTGTGAGTGATTGTCCAAACTATATCACGTATAGCAATAGTCCGAATAGGTGTAATAGTTGATAGTCTATTTTATATTTAGTAGTTAGATGTTAGTAGATATAGATTAAATAAAAGCTTGGTTAAGTCCTATTGTAATCCTCATTGACTATAATGTGGATGGGGGCGGAGCTCCGGCACAGCATGGCAGTGAACGGCGAAAGAACGCCGGACTAAAAGTACTGCATGTCCGACTTTTTAGTCCGGCGGCTTCTCACCGCGCACTGTCGTGCTGCGCCGGAGCTCCGCCCACCCCGTCCCCATTATAGTGAATAGGGACGGAGTGGCAGTCCGGCGGCACGGCAAAATAGTGGCAGGACGGATCCGACAGGGTGAACAGCCTGTCGAATCCATCCTGCCGCTAGTGTGAAAGTACCCTTATAATACAGCAAATTTACTTTTATCAATTTACTAACATCATCTCCCAGCAAGCATTCATTTCTATGGGGCCTGCGTTGCGTGAAAAACGCAGAATATAGAACATACTGCGATTTTCACGCAACGCACAAGTGATGTGTGAAAATCATTGTTTATCTGCACAGCCCCATTGAAGTGAATGGGTCTGGATTCATTGCGAGTGCAATGCGTTCACCTTTGTTTTAGTGAACAAATAGTCCCACATAGAATTAGCATCTAAAATAGGGCACTATATTCTACAGACATGTTTCCGTGAATTTTGCCTGCTAAATGGGAAATATTGTTTTACATTAAAGTATCAGGGCATAATAAAAATAACTTTTTCATCTTGCGGCTTTCATTTTTCAAGAGCACTATGAGAAATGAAAGAAGTGAAATGTGATTGATTCTATGGGCAGACAGTGTCAGTGGGTAATATCTGTGAAGTGCCTGTTAAAGTTATTTTCTTCATAGGCAGATACATCATCGCTAGAGTGTGAAACTCTCACTGCAAAGTTTCACTTTGTGGATCTGGCTGGTTCTGAGCGTTTGAAAAGAACTGGGGCAACTGGAGAGAGAGCCAGGGAAGGAATTTCTATCAATTGTGGATTGGTAAGTGCGTGTACTTAGTGTGATGTCCCTGTTAGGGACCATTAAAGGGAACCTATCATGTGGATATTTGATTATAATCTAATTATATACAATCGTTAACGACTAAAAAGTACCTTAGATGTATTCTCTTACTGGTGTGACAGATGGTTACCTCATAATATACACACAAAGATGCCGCATGCTAATGAGCTGATTTGAGTCCGGCGTGATGTCATTGAGTCCAGCGTATATATATTCTGAGCTATAGCCTCTCCCCTGCCCACCTGCTGCTGATTCATATGGAAACAAACTGTCATTCAGCAGCAGGTGGGCGGGGAGAGTCAGGAGCTCATGAATATTCATGACTCATCATTATCAGCTGGGGCTTTTCAATACAAGATTTTGGCAGATTGGGTCAATTAAAGAATGTGACCCAGCATTTTGCTAAGCGAATCAGTCACTTATTTATGTTGCCCTTAGTTAGGACACCATACAACTGGTGACAGGTTCCCTTTAACATCATGTTCTGTCTTTCCACTGAGCATTCTGCCTGTGCTATATGTTTCAATACTCCACAATCGGATGTTTTCCTCAGTGACTCCATTCACCTTAGGCTACTTTCACATTGGCGTTTTTTGTGGATCTGTCATGGATTTGTAAAAACGCTTCCGTTACAATAATAAAACCGCATGCATCACTCATGAACGGATCCAGTTGTATTATGTTTTCCATAGCAATGACGGATCCGTCTTGAACACCATTGAAAGTCAATGGAGGACGGATCAGTTTTCTTTTGTGTCAGAGAAAACGGATCTGTCCCCATTGACTTACATTGTGTGTCAGGACGGATCCGTCTAGCTCCTCACCACATGGCGGACAGAAAAACGCTGATCTCAATAGCGGAAATGGAAAATGCTGGTGTGAAAGTAGCCTTAATAAAACAGATTCCAAAAGACTAAAGTTCAGACTACATTTGACCTGCTTTTCATCTGGTTATGTCTTTTTTGCAGGACACAATATTGCGGTACACTGTGTGGTTTTGTCATAAAATAACAAAAACTAAACAGTTGGAAAGCAGGTCAAATGGAGTTCAAGCACCTCCCTCTTGACATCTTTCTTGCTTCCTCTGGTCCACATATAGAACCATGGCACCTTATAAACATTTTATCTAATTGAATTTCCGATACTTGTGCAAGGAAATTCCACAAATGGTACAACATTTAATACAATGGGTCACTGCAATTATAGAAGATTGACTGACACTCTTAAAAACTTGTGGGAACACAGACAACTATTACACACCAACCTTTTTTCATAACTGTGCCAGATACTAGTGCCTATTTAGTGATATCCTGTCTTCAGCATTGTAATGCCCAGTAAATACAGTTTGAATGCATACAAAAGTCTAAAAACTTTGTTCTCCACTTAAAGGAATTGTCCACCTTAGACAATTCATATATGTTGGGTACACATCACATTTTTCATCTACGTTTCACGTCCTTTTGCCCTCCGTCTGGCTGGTATAAGTCAGTATACTGTAAAAAAGCAGCATGGAATAATCAGTAGACTGTGTTATTCCATCCTGCAGTGTCCTGTAAGGCCTCTTGCACACGACTGTATGGCTTTTTCATTTTTTTGAGGAACGGAACAGCTGTCCCATGATATAACAGTACTATCCTTGTCCGTTATGCGGACAATAATAGGACATGTTCTATCTTTGAACAGAACGGAAATATGGAAACGGAAGGCATACGGAGTACCTTCAGTTTTTTTTTGCGGATCCATTTAAATTAATGGTTCCGTATACGGTCTGTATACGGAACGCAAAAAACAGAATTAGGATCTGTATAACGGAGACTGTAATAGCCTGTGTGTGACGGAGGCCTCTGTATGGCATCTGTCATTGGCCTCTATTAAGCAGATGCCTCAGAGAGCTCCTGTGACGTCACTGCCCACATATGGACAATTGTCAGAGGATCTCCTGAGACAGAGAGCAGAGGGAGCTCGGTGCAGCCCTGACAACAAGGAGAGCAGCCGTTTGCTATTTTTCTGCTGGCAGGACTGTGCAGGAGTCTGCTCTGTACTAATGATGATCTGAGCATCTGATAAGATGCTCAGATCATGTTTGGCAGAGTTTTTAAGGAGGGGGAGCTGACAGGAGGGGCAGTTGGAGATGGAAGGCAGTTCAACAATTGCCTGTGGAATGGGTTAACGGAAGCAGGCACACAGTGCAGGGGGAGGGACCATGACGCGGATGGTCATGTGATTTCCCTCTGCACTATGTTCCATGCTGCTGGGAGCCTGCTGATAGGATAGGACTGTTACAGAGGGGGAGGGAAGATGTCAGTAATGTATCCCACTGTATGCTTATACTGTGGGATACTTTACAGCCTTCCATCATAGGTATACGTCAGGACCTTCCTGTGGTATACGTCTGATGGAAAGCTCATAACTTGATGTGAACCCACCCTTAGAAGGATCTCTTCACAATAAGTAAATCATACAGTTTCCTCCTGCAGTGATCTGTTCAGTTTCCCTGCGGCACCACCACAAGATAAATTCAGCATTTTACTGTACCTCTTTAACCACTTAAGGACCACAGGTTTATACCCCCCTAGTGACCAGGCCCTTTTTTACAAATCGGCACTCCACAACTTTAGCGGTTTATTGCTCGGTCATGCAACTTACCACCCAAATGAATTTTACCTCCTTTTCTTCTCACTAATAGAGCTTTCATTTGGTGGTATTTCATTGCCGCTGACATTTTTACTTTATTTGTTATTAATCGAAATTTAACGATTTTTTTGCAAAAAAATGACATTTTTCACTTTCAGCTGTAAAATTTTGCAAAAAAAAACAACATCCATATATACATTTTTCGCCAAATTTATTGTTCTACATGTCTTTGATAAAAAAAAAATGTTTGGGCAAAAAAAAAAAATGGTTTGGGTAAAAGTTATAGCATTTGCAAACTATGGTACAAAAATGTGAATTTCCGCTTTTTGAAACAGCTCTGACTTTCTGAGCACCTGTCATGATTCCTGAGGTTCTACAATGCCCAAGCAGTAGAAAACCCCCACAAATGACCCCATTCCGGAAAGTAGACACCCTAAGGTATTCGCTGATGGGCATAGTGAGTTCATAGAACTTTTTATTTTTTGTCACAAGTTAGCGGAAAATGATGATGATTTTATTTTTTTTATTTTTTCTTACAAAGTCTCATATTCCACTAACTTGCGACAAAAAATAAAAAATTCAAAAAACTTGCCATGCCCCTCACGGAATACCTTGGGGTGTCTTCTTTCCAAAATGGGGTCACTTGTGGGGTAGTTATACTGCCCTGGCAATTTAGGGGCCCAAATGTGTGAGAAGTACTTTGCAATCAAAATGTGTAAAAAATGACCGGTGAAATCCAAAAGGTGCACTTTGGAATATGTGCCCCTTTGCCCACCTTGGCAGCAAAAAAGTGTGACACATCTGGTATCGCCGTACTCAGGAGAAGTTGGGGAATGTGTTTTGGGGTGTCATTTTACATATACCCATGCTGGGTGAGAAAAATATCTTGGTCAAATGCCAACTTTGTATAAAAAAATGGGAAAAGTTGTCTTTTGCCAAGATATTTCTCTCACCCAGCATGGGTATATGTAAAATGACACCCCAAAACACATTCCCCAACTTCTCCTGAGTACGGCGATACCACATGTGTGACACTTTTTTGCTGCCAAGGTGGGCAAAGGGGCACATATTCCAAAGTGCACCTTTCAGATTTTGCAGGCCATTTTTTACACATTTTGATTGCAAGGTACTTCTCACACATTTGGGCCCCTAAATTACCAGGGCAGTATAATTACGCCACAAGTGACCCCATTTTGGAAAGAAGACACCCCAAGGTATTCCGTGAGGGGCATGGCGAGTTCCTAGAATTTTTTATTTTTTGTCACAAGTTAGCGGAAAATGATGATTTTTTTTTTTTTTATCTTTTTTCCTTACAAAGTCTCATATTCCACTAACTTGCGACAAAAAATAAAAAAATTCTAGGAACTCGCCATGCCCCTCACGGAATACCTTGGGGTGTCTTCTTTCCAAAATGGGGTCACTTGTGGCGTAGTTATACTGCCCTGGCAATTTAGGGGCCCAAATGTGTGAGAAGTACTTTGCAATCAAAATGTGTAAAAAAATGGCCGGTGAAATCCGAAAGGTGCACTTTGGAATATGTGCCCCTTTGCCCACCTTGGCATCAAAAAAGTGTCACACATCTGGTATCGCCGTACTCAGGAGAAGTTGGGGAATGTGTTTTGGGGTATCATTTTACATATACCCATGCTGGGTGAGAGAAATATCTTGGCAAAAGACAACTTTTCCCATTTTTTTATACAAAGTTGGCATTTGACCAAGATATTTTTCTCACCCAGCATATCTTGGCAAAAGACAACTTTTCCCATTTTTTTTATACAAAGTTGGCATTTGACCAAGATATTTTTCTCACCCAGCATGGGTATATGTAAAATGACACCCCAAAACACATTCCCCAACTTCTCCTGAGTACGGCGATACCACATGTGTGACACTTTTTTGCAGCCTAGATGCACAAAGGGGCCCAAATTCCTTTTAGGAGGGCATTTTTAGACATTTGGATCCCAGACTTCTTCTCACACTTTCGGGCCCCTAAAAAGCCATGGCAGTATAAATACCCCACATGTGACCCCACTTTGGAAAGAAGACACCCCAAGGTATTCAATGAGGGGCATGGCGAGTTTCTAGAATTTTTTTTTTTTTTTTGCATAAGTTAGCGGATATTGATTTTTTTTTGTTTTTTTCTCACAAAGTCTCACTTTCCGCTAACTTAGGACAAAAATTTCAATCTTTCATGGACTCAATATGCCCCTCACGGAATACCTTGGGGTGTCTTCTTTCCGAAATGGGGTCACATGTGGGGTATTTATACTGCCCTGGCTTTTTAGGGGCCCTAAAGCGTGAGAAAAAGTCTGGAATATAAATGTCTAAAAATGTTTACGCTGTGGATTCCGTGAGGGGTACGGTGCGTCCATGTGAGATTTTATTTTTTGACACAAGTTAGTGGAATATGAGACTTAGTAAGAAAAAACAAAAACAAACAAAAAATTTCCGCTAACTTGTGCCAAAAAAAATGTCTGAATGGAGCCTTACCAGGGGGGGGTGATCAATGACAGGGGGGTGATCACCCATATAGACTCCCTGATCACCCCCCTGTCATTGATCACCCCCCCTGTAAGGCTCCATTCAGACATCCGCATGATTTTTTACGGATCCATGGATACATGTATCGGATCCACAGAACGCATGCGGACGTCTGAATGGAGCCTTACAGGGGGGTTATCAATGACAGAGGGTAATCAGGGTGATCACCCCCCTGTCACTGATCACCCCCCCTGTAAGGCTCCATTCAGACATCCGCATGATTTTTTACGGATCCATGGATACATGTATCGGATCCACAGAACGCATGCGGACGTCTGAATGGAGCCTTACAGGGGGGTTATCAATGACAGGGGGTGATCAGGGTAATCAGGGTGATCACCCCCCTGTCACTGATCACCCCCCTGTAAGGCTCCATTCAGACGTCCGCATGCGTTTTGTGGATCCGATCCATGTATCCGTAAAAAATCATGCGGATGTCTGAATGGAGCCTTACAGGGGGGGGTGATCAGTGACAGGGGGGTGATCAGGGAGTGTATATGGGTGATCACCCGCCTGTCATTGATCACCCCCTGTAAGGCTCCATTCAGACGTCCGCATGTGTTTTGCGGATCCGATCCATGTATCCATGGATCCGTAAAAATCATGCGGACGTCTGAATGGAGCCTTACAGGGGAGTGATCAATGACAGGGGGTGATCAGGGAGTGTATATGGGTGATCACCCGCCTGTCATTGATCACCCCCCTGTAAGGCTCCATTCAGACGTCCGTATGCTTTTTGCGGATCCGATCCATGTATCCGTGGATCCGTAAAAATCATACGGACGTCTGAACGGAGCCTGACAGGGGGGTGATCAATGACAGGGCGGTGATCAATGACAGGGGGGTGATCAGGGAGTTTATATGGGGTGATCATGGGTGATCAGGGGTTTATAAGGGGTTAATAAGTGACGGGGGGGGGGGTGTAGTGTAGTGTGGTGTTTGGTGCGACTGTACTGACCTACCTGAGTCCTCTGGTGGTCGATCCTAACAAAAGGGACCACCAGAGGACCAGGTAGGAGGTATATTAGACGCTGTTATGAAAACAGCGTCTAATATACCTGTTAGGGGTTAAAAAATTCGGATCTCCAGCCTGCCAGCGAGCGATCGCCGCTGGCATGCTGGAGATCCACTCGCTTACCTTCCGTTCCTGTGAGCGCGCGCGCCTGTGTGCGCGCGTTCACAGGAAATCTCGAGTCTCGCGAGATGACGCCTATTGGCGTTAGTGTGACCTGGGAGAGCCGCCGCGATGACGCCTTTCGGCGTTAGCGCGGCGGCAAGCGGTTAAATCAATGGGTTGTCTTCGTAATGAAGAAAAGGGCAGGTTCTACAGGACTAGAGAGAGACACTTATAATGACACCCTATAGTGTTTAGTCTGTATAGTAAAATGCATGTCCACCTACTGAGCTGGATGAGCATGGTCCTACGTGCTCAGCTTCATTCTTCAGCTGCCACCACCTTGACCTTCTGTTAGAACCTTTGATGGGCTGGGTTGGGAAAAAAAGGATGCAAAAGTGCAAGACACTACACTTTTCCAACTTGCAGATTCCAGTACAAAAACATATCTGTTAGCGTACACTATAACCTATACGTGTTTTTTTTTCCAGTGGAACTCTATGGTGATGGATGCCACTCTATGGCATCCGTCTGAGGCATCTGTGGATTTGGTAATGTATGGAGAGGGCTGCTGCAGTAAGCCTGCTCCATAAGCGGCGGGTGATGGTTTTATAATACAGGAGGCACCTGGCTGAAAATATTTTAAAAATATTTTAACACACAATTCACCTTTTTTTTTTGTCACCTTTTCTCCCCCAAAAATTGGAATAACAGCAATCAAAAAGATGTATGTACCACAAAAATTGTACCAATATAAACTACAATTCGTCTGGCAAAGAACAGGTCCTCAGAAATCTAAAAAGGTTATGACGGTCCGAAATAGAGATGCAAAGAAAATTTAGAGTTTTTTTCAAAGCTTTTTTTTTTTTTTTTTAAGTAGTAAAACAATAAAAAACTATACAAGTTTGGTATCGCCATATTTATATTGAGCTGCAGAATAAGGACTTTAGGGTTTATTTATAATGCTGAAATGTGCCACAATCTACAATTTCTACCAGAGATAGTAAATTAAATGGTGCCCTTAAAAATACAACTTATCCCGCAAAAAATAAGCCCTCATTTGGCTATATGAACAGAAAATGTAAAAGTTATGGCTATTGGAACGTAGAGAGGAAAAATGAAAATGCTAAATCATAAATGGTCCCGGTACTTAAAAGCTATGTATTTTTTAAATGATTGCAATCTACTCATTTTGGGCTAAAATAAAAAAAAAGGTTGGTCTTTATTAAAAATATTCAGCCGTTCTGTCACAAAGGGTTAACTGTTTTTCTAGCTGTGTAAATCCTTTTTTCAATTTCACTGTTTGCTTGCCATCTAATAACCCTTATCTCTAAATTACTAAGAGGTCATAAACTTTTACAGTGGATATAAAAAGTCTACACACCCCTGTCAGGTTTCTGTGATGTAAAAAAATTTGACAAAGATAAATCATTCCAGAACTTTTTCCACCTTTAATGTGACCTATAACCTATACCACTGAAATCTTTTAGGTGGAGGGAAGAAAACAAAAAAAACAACTAAAATAATGGGGTTGCATAAGTGTGCAACTGGGGATGTAGCTGTAGTCAGAATTAAGCAATTACTTTCAAAAATCATCATTTAACCACCTCAGCTCCCCTAGCTTAAACCCCCTTAATGACCAGACCACTTTTTACAATTCTGCACTACACTAATTTCACGGTTTATTGCTCGGTCATACAACTTACCACCCAAATGAATTTTACCTCCTTCTCTTCTCACTAATAGAGCTTTCATTTGGTGGTATTGCTGCTGACATTTCTACTTTTTTTGTTATTAATCGAAATTGACCAACATTTTTGCAAAAAAATGACATTTTTCACTTTCAGTTGTAAAATTTTTCAAATAAAACAAAATTTATATATAAATTTGTATCAAATTTTTTTGTTCTACATGTCTTTGATAAAAAAAATATGTTTGGGGAAAAAAATGGTTTGGGTAAAAGTTATAGCGTTTACAAACTATGGTACAAAAATGTGAATTTCCGCATTTAGAAGCAGCTCTGACTTTCTGAGCACCTGTCATGTTTCCTGAGGTTCTACAATGCCCAGACAGTAGAAAACCCCCACAAATGACCCCATTTCGGAAAGTAGACACCCTAAGGTATTCGCTGATGGGCATAATGAGTTCATAGAACCTTTTATTTTTTTGTCACAAGTTAGCAGAAAATGCTTATTTTTTTATTTTTCTATTTTTCTTACAAAGTCTCATATTCCACTAACTTGTGACAAAAAATAAAAAGTTCCATGAACTCTCTATGCCCATCACAAAATACCTTGGGGTGTCTTCTTTTCAAAATGAGGTCACTTGTGGGGTAGTTATACTGCCCTGGCATTTTAGGGGCCCTAATGAGTGAGAAGTAGTTTGAAATCAAAATATGTACAAAATGCCCTGTGAAATCCTAAAGGTGCTCTTTGGAATTTGTGCCCCTTTGCCCACCTAGGCTGCAAAAAAGTGTCACACATGTGGTATCGCCGTACTCAGGAGAAGTTGGGCAATGTGTTTTGGGGTGTCTTTTTACATTTACCCATGCTGGGTGAGATAAATATCTCTGTCAAATGCCAACTTTGTATAATAAAATGGGTATATGTAGCATGGGTATATGTAAAAAGACACTCCAAAACACATTGCCCAACTTCTCCTGAGTACGGCGATACCACATGTGTGACACTTTTTTGCAGCCTAGGTGGGCAAAGGGGCACAAATTCCTTTTAGGAGGGCATTTTTAGACATTTGGATTCCAGACTTCTTCTCATGCTTTAGGGCCCCTAAAATGTCAGGGCAGTATAAATACCCCACATGTGACCCCATTTTGGAAAGAAGACACCCCAAGGTATTCCATGAGGGGCATGGCAAGTTCATAGAAGATTTTTGTTTTTGGCACAAGTTAGCGGAATTTTTTTCTTTTTTTTCGTTTTTTCTCACAAAGTCTCCCTTTCCGCTAACTTGGGACAAAAATTTCAATCTTTCATGGACTCAATATGCCCCTCAGCGAATACCTTGGGGGTGTCTTCTTTCCAAAATGGGGTAATTTGTGGGGTGTTTGTACTGCCCTGGCATTTGAGGGTCTCCACAATCATTACATGTATGACCAGCATTAGAAGTTTCTGCTATTCTCCTTATATTGAGCATACGGGTAATGAGATTTTTTTTTTTCCGTTCAGCCTCTGGGCTGAAAGAAAAAAATGAACGGCACAGATTTCTTCATTCGCATCGATCAATGTGGAGGAAAAAATGTCTGCCCAAAAAAAAAGGAGGGGAAAGGCGTCTGCCAGGATATAGGAGCTCCGCCCAACATCCATACCCACTTAGCTCGTATGCCCTGGCAAACCAGATTTCTCCATTCACATCAATTGATGTGGATGAATAAATCATTGCCGGGATTTTTATTTTTTTTACATACAAAGTGTTTGCCAAAGCATAGGAACACCGCCTCCTCCTCAGCTCATATGCCTCGGCAAACGTATCTTTTACTGCAGAGGAGAAATCTTGTCTTGCAGCGCCGCATACACCGTCTTGTGTGTAATGCAGCGCAATGCTTCTGTCAGAATGCACATCAGTGCTGCAGCTAGTTGATCGGTTGGTCCACCAGGAAGGTAAAAAAAAAAAAAAAAAAACAGGCAGCAATAATTTTATTAACTTTTGTACAGAACATATAAACTTAAACTTTTTGAACTGAACATTAACCTTTTTGCTTACTGGTGAGGAGGGGAAAGGTGTCTGCCAGGACAAAGGAGCTCCGCCCGACATCCAAACCCACTTAGCTCGTATGGCATGGCAATCCCGATTTCTCCATTCACATCAATCGATGTGGATGAATAAATCATTGCTGGGATTTTTAACATTTTTTTTATATACAAAGTGTTTGCCAAAGCATATGAACACCGCCGCCCCCTCAGCTCATAAGCCTCGGCAAACATATCTTTTACTGCAGAGGAAAAATCTCGTCTTGCAGGGCCGCATACACCGACTTTTGTGTAATGTGACAGCAGCGCAATGCTTCTGTCAGAATGCACATCAGATGCTGCAGCTGGTTCATCGGTTGGTCCACCTAGAAGGTAAAAAAGAAAAAAACAGGCCGCAACGCAATAAATGTATTAACATTATAATAACATTTGAATGGAACATTAACTTTTATAAACTTTATTTAACTTTTTGAACAGAACATTAACTTTTTTGCTTACCGGTGATTTTTTTTTTTTTTTACCTTTTTTAGAGGACAAACCTCTCCTTCCTCATGGGACAATGTGCAAAGCGCCCAGAGATGTGGAAAAGTACATTTTGTACTTTGTCCCAGGTGAAAGGAGAGGTTTGCAGCAGCTCTGTGTAAAAGGGCCCTAATAGCCCTGTGTGCCTGTCCTGTGAGATGCAATCCATATACTAATAGTGTACCTGTGAGTGGTACTTCCAGAAACACTTCCCTAAGCATAGGGCAGGGTGGTCAGGGCAGTCAGGACAGAAATAGCGGGAGTCACGCCTTATTCCACTCCTGCTACACAACATCTATTTCGGGGTGATGCTTGGGTTGAGGTACCAGCAACAACATTGAGGAAATGTCGCTCGTGTAGACGGCTCTCTACACTGGTGGATGGGGCCACGGAACCTCCCGGATACAGGAGGTTCTAAATGATCTCTTCCTGAAATTTGAGGAAGGATCTTGTTCTCCCAGCCTTACTGTAGAGAACAAAACTATTATATACAGCCAATTGAATTAAATATACAGACACCTTCTTATACCAGCGTCTAGTGTGACGGGACACTAAATGAGGAGCCAACATCTGGTCATTGAAGTCCCCCCCTCCCATGAGCGAATTATAGTCGTGGACTGAGAGGGGCTTTTCAATGACACTGGTTGCTCGTTCAATTTGTATTGTCGTGTCTGCGTGAATGGAGGAGACCATGTAAACGTCACGCTTGTCTCTCCATTTCACCGCGAGCAGTTCTTCGTTACACAAGGCAGCCCTCTCCCCCCTTGCAAGACGGGTGGTAACGAGCCATTGGGGGAAGCTCCGGCGACTAGGTTGCGCGGTGCCACAGCAGCCAATCTGTTCTAGGAACAAATGACTGAAGAGGGGCACACTTGTGTAAAAATTGTCCACATAAAGATGGTACCCCTTGCCAAATAAGGGTGACACCAAATCCCAGACTGTCTTCCCACTGCTCCCCAGGTAGTCAGGGCAACCGACCGGCTCCAGGGTCTGATCTTTACCCTCATAGATCCGAAATTTGTGGGTATAGCCTGTGGCCCTTTCACAGAGCTTATACAATTTGACCCCATACCGGGCGCGCTTGCTTGGGATGTATTGTTTGAAGCCAAGGCGCCCGGTAAAATGTATAAGGGACTCGTCTATGCAGATGTTTTGCTCAGGGGTATACAAATCTGCAAATTTGGTGTTAAGGTGGTCTATGAGGGGCCGAATTTAGTGAAGCCGGTCAAAAGCTGGGTAGCCTCTGGGACGAGAGGTGCTGTAGTCGCTAAAGTGCAGGAAACGCAGGATGGCCTCAAATCGTGCCCTGGACATGGCAGCAGAGAACATGGGCATGTGATGAATTGGGTTCATCGACCAATATGACCGCAATTCATGCCTTTTGGTTAGGTCCATGTTGAGGAGAAGGCCCAGAAAAGTTTTAATTTCAGAAACTTGGACGGGTTTCCACTGGAAAGACTGGGCATAATAGCTTCCCGGGTTGGCGGCTATAAATTGAGTGGCATACCGATTTGTTTCTGCCACGACTATGTCCAAGATCTCCGCAGTCAAGAACAGCTTAAAAAATCCCAGTGCCGAACCGATCTGAGCTGTCTTAACCAGAACTCCAGACTAGGCGGTGAAAGGGGGAACTAATGATGCGGCTGAAATTGGGGGCTGCCAATCAGGGTTTGCCAGCACCTCAGGGACTCTAGGGGCTCTATGGGCCTGTCTGTGCGGTGGCTGCGACGGGGGAACTACTGCACGTGCCACCGTGCCAGCTTCAACTGCCCTTCTAGTGCTTGCCACTTCACCATGTTCTACGGCAGTGCTGGTACTAGGTCCAGGATGGGCTGCGCTGCTGGTGTATGCCTCACCACGTAATCCGACAGCGCTAGCCCCACTCTGCTGCCCTTGAAGCGGATCCTGTGCAACCTGTGGTCTAGCAACACAGGGCCGGGTGTACGCCTGGTGGTATCAGGGACCTCAACCTCCTCGTCCGAACTTTGAGTCAGACTGCCACTGCTTTCTACAGGTTCATATTCTGACCCACTGGATTCGTCAGATGAGGGTTCCCATTCCTCATCCGACTGGGTCAGAAGCCGGTAGGCCTCTTCAGAAGAATACCCCTTATTTGCCATTTGGTCAACTAAATTTAGGGGGTATTCCCTGAGACTACCCAAGAAAAAAAAGCAAGCCTGTCTTACAAATTGGAGGCTAGCTAATTACAGGAAGCCGTAGCGCTTGTAAAGTGATTGTGCAGTGATAAAAATAAAATAAAAATTTGTCACTGCGGCGGGGCGGGCATGGGTGAACGCACGTGTGGGCGACCGATTAGGCCTGATCGGGCCAACACTGCGTTTTGGGTGGAGGGCGAGCTAAGGTGACACTAATGCTATTATAGATCTGACTGTGGTCAGTTCTGATCACTTACAGATACTATAAAAGTACAAATGCTGATCAGCGAATCAGTGACTGCGGTGCGGTGGTCTGGGCGCTAAACGATCGCTAACTACCTAACCAAGGGGCCTAAACTATCCTAAAACCTAACAGTCAATACCAGTGAAAAACAAAGTGACAGTTTACACTGATCACTTTTTCCCTTTCACTAGGTGATTGATAGGAACGATGAAGGGGTTAATTGGGGTGATGGGGGGTGATCTGGGAGCTAAGTGTTGTGTTGGGTGTACTCACTGTGATGTGTGCTCCTCTGCTGGAACCAACCGACGAAAAGGACCAGCAGAGGTGCACAGAATCCATTTAACACATATTTATAAATATAATGTGTTAGATGACTTCTGATTCATTTTTTTGAAAATCATCAGCCTGCCAGCGACGATCATTGGCTGGCAGGCTGATGACGAACTTGTCCTGTAACTCTTGCCGACCCGCGATGCGCATGCGCAGGCCGGCTGTGAGTGTAATCCTGCGTGACTCTGCCTGAGTGAGCGATCCTGCGTTAGGCGGTCAGGAGGCAGTTAAAGGGCCTCTGATTAACCCCAAATAAAGTTCAGCTGCTCTATTTGGTCTTTGCTGAAATTTTCTTAGTCGCATCCCACAGCAAAAGCCATGGTCCCCAGAGAGCTTCCAAAGCATCAGAGGGATCTCACTGTTAAAAGGTATCAGTCAGGAGAAGGGTACAAAAGAATTTCTAAGGCATTAGATATACCATGGAACACAGTGAAGACAGTCATCATTAAGTGGAGACAATATGGCACAACAGTGACATTTCCAAGAACTGAACATCCCTCCAAAATTTATAAATAGACGAGAAGAAAACTGGTCTGGGAGGCTACCAAGAGGCCTACAGCAACATTAAAGGAGCTGCAGGAATATCTGGCAAGTACTGGCTGTGTGGTACATATGACAACAATCTCCAGTTTTTTTCATATGTCTGGGCTATTGGGTAGAGTGTCAAGATGAAAGCCTTCTCTTACAAAGAAAAACATCCAAGCCAGGCTACATTTTGCAAAAACACATCTGAAGTCTCCCAAAAGCATGTGGGAAAAGGTGTTATGGTCTGAACTTTTTGGCCATAATTCCAAAAGATATGTTTGGCACCAAAAACAACACTGCACATCACCAAAAGAACACCACACCCACAGTGAAGTATGGTGGTGGCAGCATCATGCTTTGGGGCTGTTTTTCTTTAGCTGGAACTGGGGCCTTAGTTAAGCTAGAGGGAATTATGAACAGTTCCAAATAGCAGACAATATTGGCACAAAACCTTCAGGCCTCTGCTCGAAAACTGAACATGAAGAGGAACTTCATCTTTCAGCATGACAACGACCCAAAGCATACATCTAAATCAACAAAAGAATGGCATCACCAGAAGAAGATTAAAGTTTTGGAATAACCCAGCCAGAGCCCAGACCTGAATCCGATTGAAAATCTGTAGGGTGATCTGAAGAGGGCTGTGCACAGGAGATGCCCTCACATACTGACAGATTTGGAGTGTTTTTGCAAAGAAGAGTGGGCAAATCTTGCCAAGTCAAAATGTGTCATGCTGATAGTCTGAGTGCTGTAATACAATCAAAAGGTGCTTCAACAAAGTATTAGTTTAAGGGTGTGCACACTTATGCAACCATATTATTTTATTCTAATATTTTTTCTTCCCTCTACCTAAAAGATGTCAGTTTGTTTTTCAATTGATTGGTACAGTTTATAGGTCACATTGAAGGTGGAAAAAGTTCTGAAATGATTTATCTTTGTCTCATTATTTTACATCACAGAAACCTGACATTTTAACAGGGGTGTGTAGACTTTTTATATCCACTGTATTTAACCCCTTAGGGACCCATGATGTACTGTTACATTATGTGTTGTTCCGATCACCGGCGGGCGGTGATCGGAACAAGGTGCCTGCTCAAATCATTGAGCAGGCACCTTGGCTAAATGCGGTGATTGCCGCAAACCGCAGGTCAATTCATTGGTGCGGTGGTGGTTCCATCGGGGACCCGATGGCATAGAAGGCAGCGCGATGCCTTTCTGAGGCATCTGCGCTGCCTTCCGGTGAAGAGCCTGTGAGATCCAGCCCCCTGGATCTCACAGGCCCCAGAAGCTGTATGAGTAATACACACAGTATTACTCATACAGCCAATGCATTCCAATACAGAAATTAGGGGGGGGGGGAGTATACATATTAGGTATCGCCGCGTCCGTATCGATCAGCTCTATAAATATATCACATGACCTATGAACACCATAAAAAATAAAAACTGTGCTAAATAAACCATTTTTTTGTCACCTTACATCACAAAATAGTGCCAATCAAACCGTCATCTCATCCCGCAAAAAATTAGACCCTACCTAAGATAATCG
The DNA here is from genome assembly GCF_014858855.1 of Bufo gargarizans. Classification (NCBI taxonomy): domain Eukaryota; kingdom Metazoa; phylum Chordata; class Amphibia; order Anura; family Bufonidae; genus Bufo; species Bufo gargarizans. Next base: position 352,393,344 of record NC_058082.1, read on the forward strand.
CCCAAAAACTGAAAAAACTATGGCTCTCAGAATATGGAGACACTAAAACATGATAATTTTTTTTTGATATATTGGTTTGTGGTGGCTCACCCCACTATTGTATATGGAATGGGTGCCCCAACTAATATAGACACACCCCGTCTATACAAAAGGATCAATGTGAAGTATAGAGTAGTTGTGCACACCTCATCTGGACTAATACAACTTACACATAGAGAAATATCTTAATTAAAATTTAATCCAATATTTGTATGGCAGTATATATGGAGTCTTAGAGACACTCAGGGGCGAACCAGGATCAGGTAGGCCAATGGGTGTCTTATATGGTCCCTATATAGTTATATACCTCTAACTGTTCAGAGAGAGTAATATAATGTATATTATTGTAGATATAAGGAGTCATGGAGACACTCAAGGGCAGACCAAGATCAGGCGGGCCAATGGGTGCCTCAGATAGTCTCTATAGTCTCTATATGATCATAAACCTCTGACCATTCAGAGAAAGTAGTATTGTATATAAAATTGATATGTAAAATATGACAATTCTCTTCAAGCAGTTATGATCATAATATGTATTATTCAAAAATATTTCCGCATGTAGAAAACATGTGATGGAGAACATGTATTTCTGCTGTGGAAAAATGGCTTCCAATATGAAATACGTATTTGATAGAAGTATGGATGTGGGCACTAGACGTCGAGGAGGGATAGCAGTGCAGGTATAAAACAGCCTATCCCGCATCAACGAAGAGCGTACTCCATCATAATCAGTCTATATAAAACCAAAAATTTCAAGGTCAGCGTCAGCATTCAGTCCCTTGGGGAGGAGGGTACCAAATTCATATATTCTTTTGGATTCTAATCTGGACATCCTAAGGATATGGTTGCCTCCTCTCCAATGTGTAGGAACTTTTTCAAGTGCAGTAAATACAGACCCTGTGGGGTCTTGGTTGTGGGCCGTTTTATAGTGTTTTGATAAAGTGTGATTATTGTATCCCTTTTTGATATTGTTCATATGTTCGGCTATACGCTTCTTAAGGGGCCTCTTGGTCCTTCCCACATACTGCATTTTACATGGACATTAGAACATGTATATCACACTATTTTTATCGCATGTTATGAAATCTCTAGGTAGTAGAGTAGGTGGTTTTGGGAAATTTGGACAAACGACATCCCATATATCTCCCACACCGATGGAAGCCCGAAAGGCCTATCCATCCGCTTAGGGTAGGTGTCTTTATGTTTGTGATGCTTTTCATTTTAACTGTTGGAGCTACTAATTAGTTTAGATTAGGAGCTTTGGTAAATGGGATATTTGGTGTATTGGGCATTAGTGGTCCTATCACTTTATCAACCTGAATAAAATGCCAATGTTTCTGAATAATAGATTCAATTTTTTTATATTGAGGATTAAAAGGTAGAATTAATCTGATGGTACTGTCCTCAACATTGGCTGTCGATTCATCATTTCTGTCTTCAAAAAAAGTCTGACGATCTACCTGGCGTACTTTATCCACTGATTTATCTAATAATAGTGGCAGATATCTTTTCTTTTGGAACTGATCTTTCACTTTTTTGTGCTTCTATTTCAAAGGTTTCACTGTGGGTACAGTTTCTTCTAATACGCCTAAATTGACCCTGTGGAATATTTAGCAGCCATTGTGGTAAGTGACAGCTGTCAAAAAGTATATAATTGTTTTTGGAGACTTCTTTCTGATAGGTTTTTATCAGGCTCTTTTTGCCCACAAAAATGTCTATGTCTAAAAATATTACTGATGTTTGACTAGTGGTGGCTGAAAATTGTAAGTTGTAATAGTTATGTCCTTTTTCCACACAAAAATCACATTGTCGATGTATCTACGCCAGAGTACCAGGTCCATCCCCAACCTCGGTGTTATAACTTTATCCTCCCACTGGGCCATAAATAAATTGGCATAGCTGGGGCGAACGTGGTACCCATGGCGGTCCCGCGTGTCTGCAGAAAGAAGTTTGACTCATAATAAAAATAATTGTTATTAAGTATGAAGGACGCACATTCCATTTAAAAATCCGTTTGTTGGATGGAAAGATGACCTTCCTTCTGTAGTTGTTTTCTCATACATTGGATACCGGATTGATGTTCTATCACCGTATACAGTGACTGAACATCTAGTGTTCCGATAATCCAAACGGGATCATAACTGATGTTTTATCAAATCTGAATCACTTGGGTGGTGTCTTTAATGTACAATGAGATTTTCTTAACTGTGGGTTCAAGGATTTTATCGATGTATTTGGATAGATAAGCTGTAATAGACCCTATCCCAGAGACAATGGGTCATCCTGGTGGGTTTATGGCGTCTTTGTGTAGTTTAGGTAAACAGTAAAAGACTGGGATATGTTGTTGCGTAGTTTGAATGTATTTACCCTCCTGTTCTGATAGAATGTTCCTTTGTATGCCCTTTTCACACAATTTTATGAGCTTTTTATGATATTCTTGAGTAGGATATTCTTGTGTCTATATTGGATAACTGTCTTAGACACTCCTGATTATATTTCTCATACTAAATGACTGTCACACCTCCTTTGTCTGCTGATCTTGCAACTATATTATTATCACCTTGTAGTTTTTTAATGGCGGCTATCTAATTTTTCGATAAATTGTGGTATTGATATTGGTCTTTAATTTTCTTAACGTCATTCTCTACGGATTGACGAAAGGTTGACATTTCTACACTTATCTCTTGTCTAGGGTATTTTTTTGTTTTGATCTTAACAAATCAGTTTCTGCTGGAGTTACAATTTTTTTACTTTACAATTTACAATAGAATTTGTTGTTCCATCTGTTAATATTGGTTATTCTGGAAATTTCTCTACTTTATTGGCTAGAGGATATGCATTAATGTTTTTATTTTTAAAATAAAAACAGTAATGCATATCCTCTAGCCAATAAAGAAGGAGAGGAATTTCCAGAATCCACTAGTGCAAATAGAAATGGAGAATATGACTCACAGTCAAAACGGGAAAAAAATCACAATACCTACTAATAATCAATATGAAGCACTATCCGAGCACCGTTTTTTAGATTACACCCCCTCTATCACAGGACACGGACTCGACAAACATCGAGACAATCCCCAACACTACAAATACAGACAAGAATACGACAAACACCACCAAGGCACAATCCTCCATACAATTTGAGACAGCGTCACCACAATCAAGATTCCCATTATGATAAGGAACAATGTCCAAACACTCAGGGGATGAGAAATTCAAGGACACATTACCAGACACCGAGGAGAAATCACTCACCCCACCAATACAGAGAAAGAAAAAATTACGGAGAGGGAGATGACGGAAAATACCAAAAGAACCAATATTAACAGATGGAACAACAAATTCTATTTAAAATTTAAGTTAAAAATTTCAGTAGAAACTGATTTGTTAAACAAAGGCTTAGAATTTGCGCCAACCAATAAACTTGGTAAGTTTGAAGTGTATATCAGCATCGAGAAAACTATGCCTTAAAAAATACTTTATGAAAAATCCAATTACTGTATTAGATCATGTACCTATGGAAGATAATTTTAGACATACAAATCTTAAGATTAAAACAAAAAAATACCCTAGACAAGAGATAAGTGTAGGAATGTCAACCTTTCGTCAATCCGTAGAGAATGACGTTAAAAAAATAAAGACAAAAATCAATACCACAATTTATCGAAAAATGAGATAGCCGTCATTAAAAACTACAAGGTGATAACAATATAGTTGTAAGACCAGCAGACAAAGGAGGTGCAACAGTCATTTTGGAGTATGAGAAATATAATCAGGAGTGTCTAAGACAGTTATCCGATGTAGACACATATAGTAAATTATTAACTGATCCTGCTCAAGAATATCATAGAAAGCTCATAAAATTGTGTGAAAATGGCATACAAGGGAACATTCTATCAGAACAGGAGGGTAAATACATTCAAACTACGCAACAACGTTTCCCAGTCTTTTACTGTTTACCTAAACTAAACAAAGACGCCATAAACCCACCAGGACGACCCATTGCCTCCGGTATAGGGTCTATTACAGCTAATCTATCCGAATACATCGATAAAATCCTTCAACCCACAGTTAAGAAAATTCCATCTTACATTAAAGACACCACCCATGTGATTCAGATTTTAGAAAACATCAGTTATGATCCCGATTGGATTATCGGAACACTAGATGTTCAGTCACTGTATACGGTGATAGAACATCAATCCGGTATCCAATGTATGAGAAAACAACTACAGAAGGAAGGTCATCTTCCCATCCAACAAACTGATTTTTAAATGGAATGTGGGTCCTTCATACTTAATAACAATTATTTTTATTATGAAAATGCAAGGAAATGTCGCACTAAGATGAAAAGGGGATCCAAAAGGGGTGCACCCACTAACAGACTGCTGTCTGAAAAGGAGGATAAATATAAGAAATTAAAGTGGGGCACTCACTAAAAGTATAGGGATCTTGAATTTATTTGAGACAATATAAGTACAATAAACGTAATAAAATATCAATAATGCAATATAATAACAAGGTTATACTAAATACTAAAATTGAATAAAGGAGATACGGTACTGTCGATGATAGGCAATAATAATAACAGCAATAAAATGAATAAAAAGAGAATTAAATACACAACTGGTTAAATGAATAAATTGATAAAGATCCCGATGGATATAGTTAAAATGTTGAGTTCATGCATCAACTATAGAAGCGTTCACTAGTTGAATCCTGAAGAAAAAGTTCCATGTATGATAATCCACTCCGACAGCCAGTCTTTGAGTAATTGTCTCAAGCAAGAGGGATCAGGGTCCCAAGCGTATGCAGCTAACTGTCTATGTTAGATAACAGTTTGGCTGCTAGTACGCACAGCGGCGTCCCGCTGTAGTGATGCGATCGCTTACAAGTGCGGTGTACAAGTGCTTACCCGAGGCTTCTGGATGGTAATTCCTCGACACGGTGTGTTGGTATACTGCACCGGTCTCAAGGGTTGATATCTTGTTTCAGATTTGGCGCCAGTTAAAAAGTTTGTTACACGCGGTTTAGATTACCTGCGTGGTGCAACACCGATGGTTCCGGTGATTTCTCTGGCCCACAGATGATAGCTTCCAGGCTTCTCGGACTTGTAGACCCACTTTGTCCTGGTGGGGGGAAGGATACCAGACGCGTTTCGGGGATTTACAAAGCAGACCCCTTCCTCAGTGGTTAACGGCATGGGAGACAAGGAAAAACTGGTTCGGAATCCGGATTAGGATCAAATAGGACTGTCTGTTATTTTATATCCGCCATATCGTCAGTCATAAGGTTCATATAGTTAAATAAGTGGTATTAGTGTATCATATAGGTAAAGAACATCGGAATAAAAGTAAAAATGTTAACATAGAACCGTATATACATATAAGCAATAACGGGCTCTCCATTTATAAAAACCTCCATATCCTGTTAAGGTGCACACCATAGCGGTTTCTCTGAAGTCACATCAAGTACAAATATATATAATTCTAGCAAATGAGTCCATGCAGTTCTATTGCGTCTTTTTATACGGCTATTGGAAGGAAAAAAATGCAGTCTTTTCAATATGTATTGATTATTTAGATACATATATTGTTGATGTGGTTACAGAGGAAGGCAATAACCAAAGATGATAATTTTAGATCCCAAACATTACATTATGGTTACATATAATTTTTATAATAGAGAAATCCTCATAGAGAGTACATGAAGGAAATCTTCCACAAAAGCATATGGAGTGTCTATATAGGGACAAAAAAAAGATTATAAATAATCTCCATATATACAAAGCTATCAAATAAAGTTCCAATGCTCATTTGGCAATCTCATCATACAGAAAAAAAGCGCATCAACAATCGCACGTGTTTTTATGCGTTCATGGTGCGTCTCTTAGTGATGTAGTGCTATTTTTATTTTCCACCTAATTTTTAAAAAAAAGCAAATAAAATTTTTTTTTTGTGAGATACCTCAGAATAGGTCCCTTGTTTTTTGCCAGTATGTCTTTATGTTGAAAACTGCTTTCAAAACGGTTTGTGAAGATATAATGGATGGGGACCAACTGTAGAGGAAGAACAGCACGACTTTAAATATCGTGCTGTTGATCATCGACAGATGGCGCCCATCCTATAAGAAACCAAATAATTCGAAGTCAGCGTTTAAGCCTGACGGTTGTAATGTATTTAATTCGAAAATTCGTTTGGTTTCTAAACGTGACATTTTTTCCACGTGATTGCCTCCTCTCCAGTCTTTATGTACCTTATCAATTGCTGAGAATGTCATGCAAGAGGGATCTTGGTTGTGTGTTGTTTTAAAATGATATGACAGGGAATGAGTTTCGAAGCCCTTCTTTATGTTGCCTATATGTTCCGCAATGCGCTTTTTTAAAGTTCTTTTAGTCCTTCCTACATATTGAAGCTTGCAAGGACATTCTATTACGTAAATCACATCCTCTGTGCTGCATGTAAGAAATTCATTTATTTGGTGGCGATGTTTATTTGTCGATGATCTAATTTCCGTTGTTTTTTTAGGGAACGAAGTTAATTTGCAGTTGCCACATTTGATAGAAGCCTTGAATATGCGCCCAAGATTGGATATTTAAGGTACAGCTTTTCTTCTTCTGAACCGTCGGTGCAATTTTAATGCTCAAATTGGGGGCCTTGGTGAACACAATTTTAGGTTTTACTGGTATCACGGTATTTAGTGTCTTATCATTTTTCAGTAAATGTCAATGTTTGTTGACAATGTTCTGGATTTTCCTAAAATCTCCGTTAAATGGTAAAATCAAGCGTAAATTGGAATCCATAGGTTCAACCTTTTTACTTTTGACTTTTTTATCTATAAAAAACTCTTCCCTGTTCATCTCTTTAACTTTATTAAGTGCCACATTTAAGATCTCTATCGGGTAATCCTTAACTAAAAATTGGTCTGTCATGGCTTTAGCTTCCTTTTCGAATTCAGTGTTCAATGTGCAATTCCGTTTAGCTCTTCGTAGCTGTCCCTGCGGGATGTTGATTAGCCAATTAGGGAGATGACAGCTATTGAAGAGAATGTAGCTGTTACATGCTGTAGGCTTCGCGAAGGTTGTACATTGTAATTTTCCCTCCTGATTTAAAATTCGTAGGTCTAAAAATTCCAATGAGGTCTGACTGGTATTTCCCGTAAAAGTTAAGTTCCACTCATTAACGTTAATATCATCTAAAAATTGTTGCAGGGATTCCCTACCTCCCTGCCAAATAAAAAATATATCATCGATATATTTTTGCCAGAGCACCAGACTCGTCCCCAGCTTGGGTTGAATGTTTTCATATTCCCACTGTGCCATAAAAAGATTAGCATAGCTGGGGGCGAATCTGGTGCCCATGGCCGTACCTTGTGTTTGAATATAAAAATCTCTGTCAAAGTTAAAATAATTATGAGTTAAGATAAAATGTATAGCTTCAACCACGTAATCAATCTGAGTCTGCTTCAGAGTGCCCTCCATTTGTAGTTGTGATGCAACTGACTTTTTACCTTGTTCGTGTTTAATTACAGTGTAAAGTGACTGAACGTCAAGGGTACCCATGATCCAATTTTCATTAAACTCCAATGGTTCAAGGGTTTTTATGATCTGTGTGGTATCCTTGACGTAAGAGGGCACTTTTTTTACTCTAGATTGTAAAATAACATCTACGTATTTTGATAAATTTGAGGTTAGTGAGTCGATCCCTGATATAATCGGGCGGCCAGGTGGATTGGTAATGTCTTTGTGAACCTTAGGTAGGCAATAAAAAACAGGGATGCGTGGGAATCTATTCATTAAAAAATGTTGCTCATCATCAGTTAAAATGCCTATATCACCACCCTTAGTGCATAAAGTATTAAGTTCTGCTAAGAATGACTCTGTTGGGTCATTCGTGAGTCTTCTATATGTACTACTATCAGAAAGTTGGCACTCGGAGTTGTAGTGTTCAAGGTCCTGCACCACTATTGCTCCTCCTTTATCCGCAGGGCGGATCACAATGTTTTCTTCCTTTTGTAGTTCTTTCAGGGCCTTCACTTCAGCATTGGTTAAATTGTTACGTTTATATCTAACTTTATCTTTTAGTTTGCGGATATCGTATTCAACGTTTTTTTTTAAAGCTCACCATTTCTTGACTTATCTCGTTCCTAGGGTATTTTTTTGACGTTTTCTTGAGATCAGTGTGGACAAATTGGTTATTGTTTGATACTTCTCGATTCATAGGATTTTTCAAAAAATACTTTTTTAGACAGAGGCGTCTTATAAATTTTTCAATACCTATAAAGGTGTCGAATTTATTTAATTTATTGGTGGGGCAAATTTGAGGCCTTTATTTAATAAAGTGATCTGTGCATTGGTCAAATTTTTAGTGCTTAAATTACCACACCACACCACAGAACACGAACGAGACACGAATCACCACGAATATATACACGAAACAAAGAGTCACAAATAGATCTCCAATACAACCTCAGACACAGACCCCAAACTCCACACAAACTACACAGATCACAACACCACAGAATAGAGAAAACACAGATACAAGAACACTACAACAATCAGGAGCATCGGATGAGGACAAGAAATCACGGAGAGAGAGAAAGATACGTAGAGGAGGGAGAAAGAAAAGGAAAAAGACACAGATAGATAATACTATGATCACTAATGACTAGAGTTGAGCGAACACCTGGATGTTCGGGTTCGAGAAGTTCGGCCGAACATCCCGGAAATGTTCGGGTTCGGGATCCGAACCCGATCCGAACTTCGTCCCGAACCCGAACCCCATTGAAGTCAATGGGGACCCGAACTTTTCGGCACTAAAAAGGCTGTAAAACAGCCCAGGAAAGAGCTAGAGGGCTGCAAAAGGCAGCAACATGTAGGTAAATCCCCTGCAAACAAATGTGGATAGGGAAATGAATTAAAATAAAAATTAAATAAATAAAAATTAACCAAAATCAATTGGAGAGAGGTTCCATAGCAGAGAATCTGGCTTCCCGTCACCCACCACTGGAACAGTCCATTCTCAGATATTTAGGCCCCGGCACCCAGGCAGAGGAGAGAGGTCCCGTAACAGAGAATCTGTCTTCATGTCAGCAGAGAATTAGTCTGCATGTCATAGCAGAGAATGAGGCTTCACGTCAGCCACCACTGCAACAGTCCATTGGCATATATTTAGGCCCAGCACACACACAGGCAGAGGAGAGAGGTCCCGTAACAGAGAATCTGGCTTCATGTCAGCAGAGAATCAGTCTGCATGTCATAGCAGAGAATCAGGCTTCACGTCAGCCACCACTGCAACAGTCCATTGTCATAAATTTAGGCCCAGCACCCAGGCAGAGGAGAGAGGTCCCGTAACAGAGAATCTGGCTTCATGTCAGCAGAGAATCAGTCTTCATATCATAGCAGAGAATCAGGCTTCACGTCACCCACCACTGTAAGAGTCAATTTTCATAAATTTAGGCCCAGAACCCAGGCAGAGGAGAAAGGTCCCGTAACAGACAATCTGGCTTCATGTCAGCAGAGAATCAGTCTTCATATCATAGCAGAGAATCAGGCTTCACGTCACCCACCACTGTAAGAGTCAATTTTCATAAATTTAGGCCCAGAACCCAGGCAGAGGAGAAAGGTCCCGTAACAGACAATCTGGCTTCATGTCAGCAGAGAATCAGTCTTCATATCATAGCAGAGAATCAGGCTTCACGTCACCCACCACTGTAAGAGTCAATTTTCATAAATTTAGGCCCAGAACCCAGGCAGAGGAGAAAGGTCCCGTAACAGACAATCTGGCTTCATGTCAGCAGAGAATCAGTCTTCATATCATAGCAGAGAATCAGGCTTCACGTCACCCACCACTGTAAGAGTCAATTTTCATAAATTTAGGCCCAGAACCCAGGCAGAGGAGAAAGGTCCCGTAACAGACAATCTGGCTTCATGTCAGCAGAGAATCAGTCTTCATATCATAGCAGAGAATCAGGCTTCACGTCACCCACCACTGTAAGAGTCAATTTTCATAAATTTAGGCCCAGAACCCAGGCAGAGGAGAAAGGTCCCGTAACAGACAATCTGGCTTCATGTCAGCAGAGAATCAGTCTTCATATCATAGCAGAGAATCAGGCTTCACGTCACCCACCACTGTAAGAGTCAATTTTCATAAATTTAGGCCCAGAACCCAGGCAGAGGAGAAAGGTCCCGTAACAGACAATCTGGCTTCATGTCAGCAGAGAATCAGTCTTCATATCATAGCAGAGAATCAGGCTTCACGTCACCCACCACTGTAAGAGTCAATTTTCATAAATTTAGGCCCAGAACCCAGGTAGAGGAGAAAGGTCCCGTAACAGACAATCTGGCTTCATGACAGCAGAGAATCAGTCTGCATGTCATAGCAGAGAATCAGGCTTCACGTCAGCCACCACTGCAACAGTCCATTGTCATAAATTTAGGCCCAGCACCCAGGCAGAGGAGAGAGGTCCCGTAACAGACAATCTGGCTTCATGTCAGCAGAGAATTAGTCTGCATGTCATAGCAGAGAATCAGGCTTCATGTCAGCCACCACTGCAACAGTCCATTGGCATATATTTAGGCCTAGCACACAGGCAGAGGAGAGGTTCATTCAACTTTGGGTAGCATCGCAATATAATGGTAAAATGAAAATAAAAATAGGATTGAATGAGGAAGTGCCCTGGAGTCCAATAATATATGGTTATGGGGAGGTAGTTAATGTCTAATCTGGACAAGGGACGGACAGGTCCTGTGGGATCCATGCCTGGTTCATTTTTATGAACGTCAGCTTGTCCACATTGGCTGTAGACAGGCGGCTGCGTTTGTCTGTAATGACGCCCCCTGCCGTGCTGAATACACGTTCAGACAAAACGCTGGCTGCCGGGCAGGCCAGCACCTCCAAGGCATAAAAGGCTAGCTCTGGCCACGTGGACAATTTAGAGACCCAGAAGTTGAATGGGGCCGAACCATCAGTCAGTACGTGGAGGGGTGTGCACACGTACTGTTCCACCATGTTAGTGAAATGTTGCCTCCTGCTAACACGTTGCGTATCAGGTGGTGGTGCAGTTAGCTGTGGCGTGTTGACAAAAGTTTTCCACATCTCTGCCATGCTAACCCTGCCCTCAGAGGAGCTGGCCGTGACACAGCTGCCTTGGCGACCTCTTGCTCCTCCTCTGCCTTGGCCTTGGGCTTCCACTTGTTCCCCTGTGACATTTGGGAATGCTCTCAGTAGCGCGTCTACCAACGTGCGCTTGTACTCGCGCATCTTCCTATCACGCTCCAGTGCAGGAAGTAAGGTGGGCACATTGTCTTTGTAGCGTGGATCCAGCAGGGTGGCAACCCAGTAGTCCGCACAGGTTAAAATGTGGGCAACTCTGCTGTCGTTGCGCAGGCACTGCAGCATGTAGTCGCTCATGTGTGCCAGGCTGCCCAGGGGTAAGGACAAGCTGTCCTCTGTGGGAGGCGTATCGTCATCGTCCTGCCTTTCCCCCCAGCCACGCACCAGTGATGGACCCGAGCTGCGTTGGGTGCCACCCCGCTGTGACCATGCTTCATCCTCATCCTCCTCCACCTCCTCCTCATCCTCGTCCTCCTCGTCCTCCAGTAGTGGGCCCTGGCTGGCCACATTTGTACCTGGCCTCTGCTGTTGCAAAAAACCTCCCTCTGAGTCACTTCGAAGAGACTGGCCTGAAAGTGCTAAAAATGACCCCTCTTCCTCATCCTCCTCCTCCTCCTCCTGGGCCACCTCCTGTTCCATCATCGCCCTAAGTGTTTTCTCAAGGAGACATAGAAGTGGTATTGTAACGCTGATAACGGTGTCATCGCCACTGGCCATGTTGGTGGAGTACTCGAAACAGCGCAACAGGGCACACAGGTCTCGCATGGAGGCCCAGTCATTGGTGGTGAAGTGGTGCTGTTCTGTAGTGCGACTGACCCGTGCGTGCTGCAGCTGAAACTCCACTATGGCCTGCTGCTGCTCGCACAGTCTGTCCAGCATGTGCAAGGTGGAGTTCCACCTGGTGGGCACGTCGCATATGAGGCGGTGAGCGGGAAGGCCGAAGTTACGCTGTAGCGCAGACAGGCGAGCAGCGGCAGGATGTGAACGCCGGAAGCGCGAACAGACGGCCCGCACTTTATGCAGCAGCTCTGACATGTCGGGGTAGTTGTGAATGAACTTCTGCACCACCAAATTCAGCACATGCGCCAAGCAAGGGATGTGCGTCAAATTGGCTAGTCCCAGAGCTGCAACGAGATTTCGCCCATTATCACACACCACCAGGCCGGGCTTGAGGCTCACCGGCAGCAACCACTCGTCGGTCTGTTGTTCAATACCCCGCCACAACTCCTGTGCGGTGTGGGGCCTGTCCCCCAAACATATGAGTTTCAGAATGGCCTGCTGACGTTTACCCCGGGCTGTGCTGAAGTTGGTGGTGAAGGTGTGTGGCTGACTGGATGAGCAGGTGGAAGAAGAGGAGGAGGAAGCCGAGAAGGAGGAGGTGGCAACAGGAGGCAAAGAATGTTGCCCTGCGATCCTTGGCGGCGGCAGGACGTGCGCCAAACAGCTCTCCGCCTGGGGCCCAGCTGCCACTACATTTACCCAGTGTGCAGTTAGGGAGATATAGCGTCCCTGGCCGTGCTTACTGGTCCACGTATCTGTGGTTAGGTGGACCTTGCTACAGATGGCGTTGCGCAGTGCACACTTGATTTTATCGGATACTTGGTTGTGCAGGGAAGGCACGGCTCTCTTGGAGAAGTAGTGCCGGCTGGGAACAACATACTGTGGGACAGCAAGCGACATGAGCTGTTTGAAGCTGTCTGTGTCCACCAGCCTAAATGACAGCATTTCATAGGCCAGTAGTTTAGAAATGCTGGCATTCAGGGCCAGGGATCGAGGGTGGCTAGGTGGGAATTTACGCTTTCTATCAAATGTTTGTGAGATGGAGAGCTGAACGCTGGCGTGTGACATGGTTGAGACGCTTGGTGACGGAGGTGGTGGTGGTGGTGTTGGTGGTACATCCCCTGTTTGCTGGGCGGCAGGTGCCAACGTTCCTCCAGAGGCGGAGGAAGAGGCCGAGGCGGCAGCAGCAGAATAGGCCGAGGCGGCAGCAGCAGAAGAGGTAGCAGGGGGAGCCTGAGTGACTTCCTTGGTTTTAAGGTGTTTACTCCACTGCAGTTCATGCTTTGCATGCAGGTGCCTGGTCATGCAGGTTGTGCTCAGGTTCAGAACGTTAATGCCTCGCTTCAGGCTCTGATGGCACAGCGTGCAAACCACTCGGGTCTTGTCGTCAGCACATTGTTTGAAGAAGTGCCATGCCAGGGAACTCCTTGAAGCTGCCTTTGGGGTGCTCGGTCCCAGATGGCGGCGGTCAGTAGCAGGCGGAGTCTCTTGGCGGCGGGTGTTCTGCTTTTGCCCACTGCTCCCTCTTTTGCTACGCTGTTGGCTCGGTCTCACCACTGCCTCTTCCTCCGAACTGTGAAAGTCAGTGGCACGACCTTCATTCCATGTGGGGTCTAGGACCTCATCGTCCCCTGCATCGTCTTCCACCCAGTCTTGATCCCTGACCTCCTGTTCAGTCTGCACACTGCAGAAAGACGCAGCAGTTGGCACCTGTGTTTCGTCATCATCAGAGACATGCTGAGGTGGTATTCCCATGTCCTCATCATCAGGAAACATAAGTGGTTGTGCGTCAGTGCATTCTATGTCTTTCACCGCTGGGGAAGGGCTAGGTGGATGCCCTTGGGAAACCCTGCCAGCGGAGTCTTCAAACAGCATAAGAGACTGCTGCATAACTTGAGGCTGAGACAGTTTCCCTGGTATGCATGGGGGTGATGTGACAGACTGATGGGGTTGGTTTTCAGGCGCCATCTGTGCGCTTTCTGCAGAAGACTGGGTGGGAGATAATGTGAACGTGCTGGATCCACTGTCGGCCACCCAATTGACTAATGCCTGTACCTGCTCAGGCCTTACCATCCTTAGAACGGCATTGGGCCCCACCATATATCGCTGTAAATTCTGGCGGCTACTGGGACCTGAGGTAGTTGGTACACTAGGACGTGTGGATGTGGCAGAACGGCCACGTCCTCTCCCAGCACCAGAGGGTCCACTAACACCACCACGACCATGTCCACGTCCGCGTCCCTTACTAGATGTTTTTCTCATTGTTATGGTTCACCACAACAACAAATATATTATTTGGCCCAATGTATTGTATTCAAATTCAGCGGGATATAAATTTGAGGCCTAGTATTTAGGCGCTGGGTGACCGGTATGGATTTAGTGACAGAATTAGACTTGGAAATGCACAGAAGCGTGTGTGTGAAGTTATTCTGAATGACCCAATGTGCACCTTGAATATTATATACCCTTTTTGGGATAGATTTCAAATAGCTCTGATATAGCAGGAACCACTAAATTATGAAATTGCTAAATTGGGAATTGTACTTCAACCCAGAACAAAAAATGTGCTTTGACGGGCACTAAATAACTTTCCCAGCTACAACAGGACAGCGGTAACGAGAGATTTAGAGGGATTTAAATTTGAGGCCTAGTATTTAGGCGCTGGGTCACCGGTATGGATTTAGTGACAGAATTAGACTTGGAAATGCACAGAAGCGTGTGTGTGAAGTTATTCTGAATGACCCTATGTGCACCTTCAATATTATATACCCTTTTAGGGATAGATTTCAAATAGCTCTGATATAGCAGAAACCACTAAATTATGAAATTGCTAAATTGGGAATTGTACTTCAACCCAGAACAAAAAATGTGCTTTGACGGACACTAAATATCTTGCCCAGCAACAACAGTACAGCGGTGGGTAACGAGAGATTTAGAGGGATTTAAATTTGAGGCCTAGTATTTAGGCGCTGGGTCACCGGTATGGATTTAGTGACAGAATTAGACTTGGAAATGCACAGAAGCGTGTGTGTGAAGTTATTCTGAATGACCCAATGTGCACCTTGAATATTATATACCCTTTTTGGGATAGATTTCAAATAGCTCTGATATAGCAGGAACCACTAAATTATGAAATTGCTAAATTGGGAATTGTACTTCAACCCAGAACAAAAAATGTGCTTTGACGGGCACTAAATAACTTTCCCAGCTACAACAGGACAGCGGTAACGAGAGATTTAGAGGGATTTAAATTTGAGGCCTAGTATTTAGGCGCTGGGTCACCGGTATGGATTTAGTGACAGAATTAGACTTGGAAATGCACAGAAGCGTGTGTGTGAAGTTATTCTGAATGACCCTATGTGCACCTTCAATATTATATACCCTTTTAGGGATAGATTTCAAATAGCTCTGATATAGCAGAAACCACTAAATTATGAAATTGCTAAATTGGGAATTGTACTTCAACCCAGAACAAAAAATGTGCTTTGACGGGCACTAAATAACTTTCCCAGCTACAACAGGACAGCGGTAACGAGAGATTTAGAGGGATTTAAATTTGAGGCCTAGTATTTAGGCGCTGGGTCACCGGTATGGATTTAGTGACAGAATTAGACTTGGAAATGCACAGAAGCGTGTGTGTGAAGTTATTCTGAATGACCCTATGTGCACCTTCAATATTATATACCCTTTTAGGGATAGATTTCAAATAGCTCTGATATAGCAGAAACCACTAAATTATGAAATTGCTAAATTGGGAATTGTACTTCAACCCAGAACAAAAAATGTGCTTTGACGGACACTAAATATCTTGCCCAGCAACAACAGTACAGCGGTAACGAGAGATTTAGAGGGATTTAAATTTGAGGCCTAGTATTTAGGCGCTGGGTGACAGGTATGGGTTTAGTGACAGAATTAGACTTGGAAATGCACAGAAGCGTGTGTGTGAAGTTATTCTGAATGACCCAATGTGCACCTTCAATATTATATACCCTTTTAGGGATAGATTTCAAATAGCTCTGATATAGCAGAAACCACTAAATTATGAAATTGCTAAATTGGGAATTGTACTTCAACCCAGAACAAAAAATGTGCTTTGACGGACACTAAATATCTTGCCCAGCAACAACAGTACAGCGGTAACGAGAGATTTAGAGGGATTTAAATTTGAGGCCTAGTATTTAGGCGCTGGGTGACAGGTATGGGTTTAGTGACAGAATTAGACTTGGAAATACACAGTAGCGGGTGTGTGTGAAGTTATTCTGAATGACCCAATGTGCACCTTCAATATTATATACCCTTTTTGGGATAGATTTCAAATAGCTCTGATATAGCAGGAACCACTAAATTATGAAATTGCTAAATTGGGAATTGTACTTCAACCCAGAACAAAAAATGTGCTTTGACGGACACTAAATATCTTGCCCAGCAACAACAGTACAGCGGTAACGAGAGATTTAGCGGGATATAAATTTGAGGCCTAGTATTTAGGCGCTGGGTCACCGGTATGGATTTAGTGACAGAATTAGACTTGGAAATGCACAGAAGCGTGTGTGTGAAGTTATTCTGAATGACCCTATGTGCACCTTCAATATTATATACCCTTTTAGGGATAGATTTCAAATAGCTCTGATATAGCAGAAACCACTAAATTATGAAATTGCTAAATTGGGAATTGTACTTCAACCCAGAACAAAAAATGTGCTTTGACGGACACTAAATATCTTGCCCAGCAACAACAGTACAGCGGTGGGTAACGAGAGATTTAGAGGGATTTAAATTTGAGGCCTAGTATTTAGGCGCTGGGTCACCGGTATGGATTTAGTGACAGAATTAGACTTGGAAATGCACAGAAGCGTGTGTGTGAAGTTATTCTGAATGACCCTATGTGCACCTTCAATATTATATACCCTTTTAGGGATAGATTTCAAATAGCTCTGATATAGCAGAAACCACTAAATTATGAAATTGCTAAATTGGGAATTGTACTTCAACCCAGAACAAAAAATGTGCTTTGACGGACACTAAATATCTTGCCCAGCAACAACAGTACAGCGGTGGGTAACGAGAGATTTAGAGGGATTTAAATTTGAGGCCTAGTATTTAGGCGCTGGGTCACCGGTATGGATTTAGTGACAGAATTAGACTTGGAAATGCACAGAAGCGTGTGTGTGAAGTTATTCTGAATGACCCTATGTGCACCTTCAATATTATATACCCTTTTAGGGATAGATTTCAAATAGCTCTGATATAGCAGAAACCACTAAATTATGAAATTGCTAAATTGGGAATTGTACTTCAACCCAGAACAAAAAATGTGCTTTGACGGACACTAAATATCTTGCCCAGCAACAACAGTACAGCGGTGGGTAACGAGAGATTTAGAGGGATTTAAATTTGAGGCCTAGTATTTAGGCGCTGGGTCACCGGTATGGATTTAGTGACAGAATTAGACTTGGAAATGCACAGAAGCGTGTGTGTGAAGTTATTCTGAATGACCCAATGTGCACCTTCAATATTATATACCCTTTTAGGGATAGATTTCAAATAGCTCTGATATAGCAGAAACCACTAAATTATGAAATTGCTAAATTGGGAATTGTACTTCAACCCAGAACAAAAAATGTGCTTTGACGGACACTAAATATCTTGCCCAGCAACAACAGTACAGCGGTAACGAGAGATTTAGAGGGATTTAAATTTGAGGCCTAGTATTTAGGCGCTGGGTGACAGGTATGGGTTTAGTGACAGAATTAGACTTGGAAATACACAGTAGCGGGTGTGTGTGAAGTTATTCTGAATGACCCAATGTGCACCTTCAATATTATATACCCTTTTAGGGATAGATTCCAAATAGCTCTGATATAGCAGGAACCACTAAATTATGAAATTGCTAAATTGGGAATTGTACTTCAACCCAGAACAAAAAATGTGCTTTGACGGACACTAAATATCTTGCCCAGCAACAACAGTACAGCGGTAACGAGAGATTTAGAGGGATTTAAATTTGAGGCCTAGTATTTAGGCGCTGGGTGACAGGTATGGGTTTAGTGACAGAATTAGACTTGGAAATACACAGTAGCGGGTGTGTGTGAAGTTATTCTGAATGACCCAATGTGCACCTTCAATATTATATACCCTTTTTGGGATAGATTTCAAATAGCTCTGATATAGCAGGAACCACTAAATTATGAAATTGCTAAATTGGGAATTGTACTTCAACCCAGAACAAAAAATGTGCTTTGACGGACACTAAATATCTTGCCCAGCAACAACAGTACAGCGGTGGGTAACGAGAGATTTAGAGGGATTTAAATTTGAGGCCTAGTATTTAGGCGCTGGGTCACCGGTATGGATTTAGTGACAGAATTAGACTTGGAAATGCACAGAAGCGTGTGTGTGAAGTTATTCTGAATGACCCAATGTGCACCTTCAATATTATATACCCTTTTTGGGATAGATTTCAAATAGCTCTGATATAGCAGGAACCACTAAATTATGAAATTGCTAAATTGGGAATTGTATTTCAACCCAGAACAAGAAATGTGCTTGAACGGACACTAAATAACTCGCCCAGCTACAGCACTAGGGACAGATTTAGCTGGATATAAATTTGAGGCCTAGTATTTAGGCGCTGGGTGACCGGTATGGATTTAGTGACAGAATTAGACTGGGATATGGCCAAAAAATAAACAGACTATTGCTGGTTAAATGCACTTGGTGTGACAGCTTCACCCTGATGTAGGCTTTAGCCAAAAAACAACCACACCATTGAGGGTTAAATGCACTTGGTGACAGGCGCAGCTTGCCCCTGATTTTGTATATGGCCAAAAAATGAACAGACTATTGCTGGTTAAATGCACTTGGTGTGACAGCTTCACCCTGATGTAGGCTTTAGCCAAAAAACAACCACACCATTGAGGGTTAAATGCACTTGGTGACAGGCGCAGCTTGCCCCTGATTTTGTATATGGCCAAAAAATGAACAGACTATTGCTGGTTAAATGCACTTGGTGTCACAGCTTCACCCTGATGTAGGCTTTAGCCAAAAAACAACCACACCATTGAGGGTTAAATGCACTTGGTGACAGGCGCAGCTTGCCCCTGATTTTGTATATGGCCAAAAAATGAACAGACTATTGCTGGTTAAATGCACTTGGTGTGACAGCTTCACCCTGATGTAGGCTTTAGCCAAAAAACAACCACACCATTGAGGGTTAAATGCACTTGGTCGCAGCTTGTGCTGGCGCACCACAAGACACAAAATGGCCGCCGATCACCCCAGAAAAATGAGACTGACAAACGGTCTGTGCAGCCTAAAAACAGTGAGCAATTGAGGATCAGCAGCTCAATGATCCACAGCTGCAGATCGATCAGTTAATCAAGTCCTTTGGAGGAGTTAATCTGCCTAATCTCGCCCTACTGTCGCAGCCGCAACCTCTCCCTACGCTAATCAGAGCAGAGTGACGGGCGGCGCTATGTGACTCCAGCTTAAATAGAGGCTGGGTCACATGGTGCTCTGGCCAATCACAGCCATGCCAATAGTAGGCATGGCTGTGATGGCCTCTTGGGGCAAGTAGTATGACGCTTGTTGATTGGCTGCTTTGCAGCCTTTCAAAAAGCGCCAAGAAAGCGTCACAAAAGCGCCAAGAAAGCGACGAACACCGAACCCGAACCCGGACTTTTACGAAAATGTCCGGGTTCGGGTCCGTGTCACGGACACCCCAAAATTCGGTACGAACCCGAACTATACAGTTCGAGTTCGCTCATCCCTACTAATGACTCCATTATTAATTTAAGCACTAAAAATTTGACCAATGCACAGATCACTTTATTAAATAAAGGCCTCAAATTTGCCCCCACCAATAAATTAAATAAATTCGACACCTTTATAGGTATTGAAAAATTTAAAGGACGCCTCTGTCTAAAAAAGTATTTTTTGAAAAATCCTACGAATTTTAAATCAGGAGGGAAAATTACAATGTACAACCTTCGCGAAGCCTACAGCATGTAACAGCTACATTCTCTTCAATAGCTGTCATCTCCCTAATTGGCTAATCAACATCCCGCAGGGACAGCTACGAAGAGCTAAACGGAATTGTACATTGAACACTGAATTCGAAAAGGAAGCTAAAGCCATGACAGACCAATTTTTAGTTAAGGATTACCCGATAGAGATCTTAAATGTGGCACTTAATAAAGTTAAAGAGATGAACAGGGAAGAGTTTTTTATAGATAAAAAAGTCAAAAGTAAAAAGGTTGAACCTATGGATTCCAATTTACGTTTGATTTTACCATTTAACTGAGATTTTAGGAAAATCCAGAACATTGTCAACAAACATTGGCATTTACTGAAAAATGATAAGACACTAAATACCGTGATACCAGTAAAACCTAAAATTGTGTTCACCAAGGCCCCCAATTTGAGCATTAAAATTGCACCGACGGTTCAGAAGAAGAAAAGCTGTACCTTAAATATCCAATCTTGGGCGCATATTCAAGTCTTCTATCGCTGCGGTAAATGTGGCAACTGCAAATTAACTTCGTTCCCTAAAAAAACAACGGAAATTAGATCATCGACAAATAAACATTGCCACCAAATAAATGAATTTCTTACATGGATGTGATTTACATAATAGAATGTCCTTGCAAGCTTCAATATGTAGGAAGGACTAAAAGAACTTTAAAAAAGCGCATTGCGGAACATATAGGCAACATAAAGAAGGGCTTCGAAACTCATTCCCTGTCATATCATTTTAAAACAACACACAACCAAGATCCCTCTTGCATGACATTCTCAGCAATTGATAAGGTACATAAAGACTGGAGAGGAGGCAATCACGTGGAAAAAATGTCACGTTTAGAAACCAAACGAATTTTCGAATTAAATACATTACAACCATCAGGCTTAAACGCTGACTTCGAATTATTTGGTTTCTTATAGGATGGGCGCCATCTGTCGATGATCAACAGCACGATATTTAAAGTCGTGCTGTTCTTCCTCTACAGTTGGTCCCCATCCATTATATCTTCACAAACCGTTTTGAAAGCAGTTTTGAACATAAAGACATACTGGCAAAAAACAAGGGACCTATTCTGAGGTATCTCACAAAAAAATTTTTATTTGCTTTTTTTTTAAAATTAGGTGGAAAATAAAAAATAAAAATAGCACTACATCACTAAGAGATGCACCATGAACGCATAAAAACACGTGCGATTGTTGATGCGCTTTTTTTCTGTATGATGAGATTGCCAAATGAGCATTGGAACTTTATTTGATAGCTTTGTATATATGGAGATTATTTATAATCTTTTTTTGTCCCTATATAGACACTCCATATGCTTTTGTGGAAGATTTCCTTCATGTACTCTCTATGAGGATTTCTCTATTATAAAAATTATATGTAACCATAATGTAATGTTTGGGATCTAAAATTATCATGTTTGGTTATTGCCTTCCTCTGTAACCACATCAACAATATATGTATCTAAATAATCAATACATATTGAAAAGACTGCATTTTTTTCCTTCCAATAGCCGTATAAAAAGACGCAATAGAACCGCATGGACTCATTTGCTAGAATTATATATATTGTACTTGATGTGACTTCAGAGAAACCGCTATGGTGTGCACCTTAACAGGATATGGAGGTTTTTATAAATGGAGAGCCCGTTATTGCTTATATGTATATACGGTTCTACATTAACATTTTTACTTTTATTCCGATGTTCTTTACCTATATGATACACTAATACCACTTATTTAACTATATGAACGATATGACTGACGATATGCCGGATATAAAATAACAGACAGTCCTATTTGATCCTAATCCGGATTCCGAACCAGTTTTTCCTTGTCTCCCATGCCCTATAAATACGGAATACGAACAGGGGGCCGTTAACCACTGAGGAAGGGGTCTGCTTTGTAAATCCCTGAAACGCGTCTGGTATCCTTCCCCTCACCAGGACAAAGTGGGTCTACAAGTCCGAGAAGCCTGGAAGCTATCATCTGTGGGCCAGAGAAATCACCGGAACCATCGGTGTTGCACCACGCAGGTAATCTAAACCGCGTGTAACAAACTTTTTAACTGGCGCCAAATCTGAAACAAGATATCAACCCTTGAGACCGGTGCAGTATACCAACACACCGTGTCGAGGAATTACCATCCAGAAGCCTCGGGTAAGCACTTGTACACCGCACTTGTAAGCGATCGCATCACTACAGCGGGACGCTGCTGTGCGTACTAGCAGCCAAACTGTTATCTAACATAGACAGTTAGCTGCATACGCTTGGGACCCTGATCCCTCTTGCTTGAGACAATTACTCAAAGACTGGTTGTCGGAGCGGATTATCATACATGGAACTTTTTCTTCAGGATTCAACTAGTGAACGCTTCTATAGTTGATGCATGAACTCAACATTTTAACTATATCCATCGGGATCTTTATCAATTTATTCATTTAACCAGTTGTGTATTTAATTCTCTTTTTATTCATTTTATTGCTGTTATTATTATTGCCTATCATCGACAGTACCGTATCTCCTTTATTCAATTTTAGTATAACCTTGTTATTATATTGCATTATTGATATTTTATGACGTTTATTGTACTTTTATTGTCTCAAATAAATTCAAGATCCCTATACTTTTAGTGAGTGCCCCACTTTAATTTCTTATATTTTTATTATGAGTCAAACTTCTTTCTGCAGACACGCGGGACCGCCATGGGTACCACGTTCGCCCCCCAGCTATGCCAATTTATTTATGGCCCAGTGGGAGGATGAAGTTATAACACTGAGGCTGGGGACGGACCTGGTACTCTGGCGTAGATACATCGACGATGTGATTTTTATGTGGAAAAAGGACATAACTATCCTTAAGACTTTTTTAGAGGAAATTAATAATAATACTTACAATTTACAATTTTCAGCCACCACTATTCAAACATCAGTAATATTTTTAGACATAGACATTTTTGTGGGCAAAAAGAGCCTGATCTGTAAAACCTATCAGAAAGAGGTCTCCAAAAACAATTATATACTTTTTGACAGCTGTCACTTACCACAGTGGCTGCAAAATATTCCACAGGGTCAATTTAGGTGTATTATAAGAAACTGTACCCACATTGAAACCTTTGAAATAGAAGCACAAAAAAGTGAAAGATCAGTTCCAAAAGAAAAGATATCCGCTACTATTATTAAATAAATCAGTGGATAAAGTACGCCAGTTAGATCGTCAGACCTTTTTTTGAAGACAGAAATGATAAATCAACAGCCAAATGTAATCTATTATTCAGAAACATTGGCATTTTATTCAGGTTGATAAAGCGATAGGACCACTAATGCCAAATACACCAAATATCCCATTTACCAAAGCTCCTAATCTAAACTTATTAGTAGCTTCAACAGTTAAAATGAAAAGCATCATGAACATAAAGACACCTACCCTAAGCAGATGGATTGGCCTTTCGGGCTTCCATCGGTGTGGAAGATGTATGGGATGTTGTTTGACCAAATTTCCAAAAATCATCTACTCTACTACATCTTCTACTAATGGTCATATACATAAAATTAGAGATTTCATAACATGCAATACAAGTAGTGTGATATACATGTTCTAATGTCCATGTGAAATGCAGTATGTGGGAACGACCAAGAGGCCCCTTAAGAAGCGTAAAGCCGAACATATGAACAATATCAAAAAGGCATACGATAATCACACTTTATCAAAACACTATAAAACGGCCCACAACCAAGACCCCACAGGGTCTGTATTAACTGCACTTGAAAAAGTTCCTACACATTGGAGAGGAGGCAACCATATCCTTAGGATGTCCAGATTAGAATCCAAAAGAATTTATGAATTTGGTACCCTCCTCCCCAAGGGACTGAATGCTGACCTTGAAATTTTTGGTTTTATATAGACTGATTATGATGGAGTACGCTCTTCGTTGATGCGGGATAGCAGTCGGGCTGTTTTATACCAGCACTGCTATCCCTCCTCGACGTCTAGCGCCCACATCCATACTTCTATCAAATACGTATTTCATATTGGAAGCCATTTTTCCACAGCAGAAATACATGTTCTCCATCACATGTTTTCTACATGCGGAAATATTTTTGAATAATACATATATCATTATCTATAGAATTATCCCTTCATACATATGTCTGCAAAAGACGTTTCTGTACAATTTAAATAAATCACATGAAAAACGCAATGGTCAAGTTACACTGTAAAATTTCATATGGCAATTAATTCGGTATGATTACAATATACATATGGATACATATGTATCCCTATATTAATCTTACAGAGTTATACTAACAATATCATTGTATATTGTCATTATACTGTACATGTAATGTCGCTTAGTATTTGAAAAATACCATTTGAACATTTGGGAAGACTGTTAATCATTCCAAAAGATCTGCAGTACTATTTATCATTTGGAAAAGACTATTCATTATTTGTTCCAGTCGAATCACCAAACTGTAAGGACATTGCCTCCTAGCCCAATTACTTACAATTACAGGAACTGCTGAAAGTCGCAACAACTACTAATTCAATACTGTGGCGACACTTTGTTATACAATTGGAACCATTTGAAGCCATTTATTGCAATAGCTATTGCTGCTTTTTACAGTGGATGAACTTTTTATTATATATTTTTACCAGTGCAATGAAGGATCTGTACACACAATTTTCTATCATATAGAGGTGGAACCATCCCTCTCATTTTACCTTATAGGTGGAACTCTTCATACATAGGTGGAAACATCCTATGTTTAAATGAACGTTATATATATTTCTTACAGGTGGACTCACTTTATTTAATTTTTAAAGGTGGACTCACGTTATAATTCTTTGAAAGTGGACTCACTATATGAATTGATCACAATATTATATATATATTTTTCACGTTTGCATTTATTTAATATATTTTTGTGGTCCCATTGTGGATAGTGTTTTTACTTGGCTGAATTGTGGATGAATTCCGATATTGATGAATTTTGATTAATGATCATATCTGCTTGAAGAGAATTGTCATATTTTACATATATATATTATTTATACAATACTACATTCTCTGAATGGTCAGAGGTTTATAATCATATGGGGACTATCTGAGGCACCCATTGGCCTGCCTGATCTTGGTCTGCCCTTGAGTGTCTCCTTGACTCCTTAAATCTACAATAATAACCCTTATATTACTCTCTCTGAACAGTTAGAGGTATATAACAATATAGTGACCATCTAAGACACCCATTGGCCTACCTGATCCTGGTTCGCCCCTGAGTGTCTCTAAGACTCTGTATCTACTGCCATACAAATATTGGATTCAATTTTAATTCATATATTTCTCTATGATTTTTTTTGTTTCAAAACTGATATTATTGTGTAAAACTTACATAAATAAAAAAGTATACATATTAGGTATCACCGCGTCCGTATTGCCCGGCTCTATAAAAATATCACATGACCTTACCCCTCAGATGAACACCGTAAAAAATGTAAAATAAAAACTGTGCTAAATAAACCATTTTTTGTCACTTTACATCACAAAAAGTGTAATAGCAAGCGATCAAAAAGTAACACGCACCGCAAAATACAGCCAATAAAACCGTCATCTCATCCCGCAAAAATCATACCCTACCCAAGGTAATCGCCCAAAAACTGAAAAAATTATGGCTCTCAGACTATGGAAACACTAAAACATGATTTTTTTTTGCTTCAAAAATGAAATCATTGTGTAAAACCTACATAAATAAAAAAAGTATACATATTAGTTATCTCCGCATCTGTGACAACCTGGTCTATAAAAATATCACATGATCTAACCTGTCAGATGAATGTTGTAAATAACAAAAAATAAAAACATGCCAAAACAGCTATTTCTTGTTATCTTGCCTCACAAAAAGTGTAATATAGAGCAACCAAAAATTATATGTACCCTAAACTAGTACCAACAATACCGCCACCCTATCCCGTAGTTTCTAAAATGGGGCAACTTTTTTGGAGTTTCTGCTCTAGGGGTGCATCAGGTGGGCTTCAAATGGGACATGGTGTAAAAAAATAAAACTGTCCAGCAAAATCTGCCTTCCAAAAACCGTATGGCATTCCTTTCCTTCTGCGCCCTGCCGTGTGCCCGTACAGCTGTTTACGACCACATATGGGGTGTTTCTGTAAACTACAGAATCAGGGCCATAAATATTGAGTTTGGTTTGGCTGTTAACCCTTGCTTTGTAACTGGAAAAAAAATATTTAAATGGAAAATCTGCCCAAAAAGTCAAATTTTGAAATGGTATCTCTATTTTCCATGAATTCTTGTGCAACACCTAAAGTGTTAACGACAGGAGGGAAGAGCGAGCAACGGACGTCACTGGGCTCGGCGCATGCCCAGTGACGAGGATGAAGCTCCTGCCCTCAGTCTCCTGCTGATCGCACAGGCGCAGCCCTCAGTGGGTACTGCGCCTGTGCGAGAGTTCGTTCGGCGTGAGGGAGGGGGAAGAGAGGGAGGAGAGGCTGTGGCAGGCTGAGGGCGGTTAGACAGTGCAAGGAAGGCGGGCTGGGCACTGTAAGAGGGGCGGTACTGGGCTCTCTAAGAGGAACAAAACGCCCCTCTATGCACATTCAGGACTCATTTGCATATCAATAAAAGTCGTTTTTTGCAGAAACTGCTGGACGGATTACAAGATAAAAGAGCACAGCCTAATCAAGGTAAGCTGTGCTTCATGGCTGCTTTAAAATCGTTTTCTGGGTTAGGGGAGGTGACAGAATCCCTTTAAATACACCCCTAAAAGGGTATATCAGAATCAAGGTGCTGATAGGGTCATTCTGAATAACTTCACACACACGCTACTGTGCATTTCCAAGTCTAATTCTGTCAGTAAATCTATACCTGTCACCCAGCGCCTAAATACTAGGCCTCAAATTTATATCCAGCTAAATCTGTCGTTACTGCTGTACTGTTGTGGCTGGGCAAGTTATTTAGTGTCCGTCAAAGCACAGTTTTTGTTCTGGGTTGAAATACAATTCCCAATTTAGCAATTTCCTAATTTAGTGGTTTCTGCTGTATCAGAGCTATTTGAAATCTATCCCTAAAAGGGTATATAATATTCAAGGTGCACATAGGGTCATTCTGAATAACTTCACACACACGCTACTGTGCATTTCCAAGTCTAATTCTGTCAGTAAATCTATACCTGTCACCCAGCGCCTAAATACTAGGCCTCAAATTTATATCCAGCTAAATCTGTCGTTACTGCTGTACTGCTGTGGCTGGGCAAGTTATTTAGTGTCCGTCAAAGCACATTTTTTGTTCTGGGTTGAAATACAATTCCCAATTTAGCAATTTCCTAATTTAGTGGTTTCTGCTGTATCAGGCCTACTTTAAATACATCCCTAAAAGGGTATATCAGAATCAAGGTGCTGATAGGATCATTCAGAATAACTTCACACACACGCTACTGTGCATTTCCAAGTCTAATTCTGTCAGTAAACCCATACCTGTCACCCAGCGCCTAAATACTAGGCCTCAAATTTATATTCAGCTGAATTTGAATACAATACATTGGGCCAAATAATATTTTTGTTGTTGTGGTGAACGATAACAATGAGGAAAACATCTAGTAAGGGACGCGGACGTGGACATGGTCGTGGTGGTGTTAGTGGACCCTCTGGTGCTGGGAGAGGACGTGGCCATTCTGCCACATCCACACGTCCTAGTGTACCAACTACCTCAGGTCCCAGTAGCCGCCAGAATTTACAGCGATATATGGTGGGGCCCAATGCCGTTCTAAGGATGGTAAGGCCTGAGCAGGTACAGGCATTAGTCAATTGGGTGGCCGACAGTGGATCCAGCACGTTCACATTATATCCCACCCAGTCTTCTGCAGAAAGCGCACAGATGGCGCCTGAAAACCAACCCCATCAGTCTGTCACATCACCCCCATGCATATCAGGGAAACTGTCTGAGCCTCAAGTTATGCAGCAGTCTCTTATGCTGTTTGAAGACTCTGCTGGCAGGGTTTCCCAAGGGCATCCACCTAGCCCTTCCCCAGCGGTGGAAGAGATAGAATGCACTGACGCACAACCACTTATGCTTCCTGATGATGAGGACATGGGAATACCACCTCAGCAAGTCTCTGATGATGACGAAACACAGGTGCCAACTGCTGCGTCTTTCTGCAGTGTGCAGACTGAACAGGAGGTCAGGGATCAAGACTGGGTGGAAGACGATGCAGGGGACGATGAGGTCCTAGACCCCACATGGAATGAAGGTCGTGCCACTGACTTTCATAGTTCGGAGGAAGAGGCAGTGGTGAGACCGAGCAAACAGCGTAGCAAAAGAGGGAGCAGTGGGCAAAAGCAGAACACCCGCCGCCAAGAGACTCCGCCTGCTACTGACCGCCGCCATCTTGGACCGAGCACCCCAAAGGCAGCTTCAAGGAGTTCCCTGGCATGGCACTTCTTCAAACAATGTGCTGACGACAAGACCCGAGTGGTTTGCACGCTGTGCCATCAGAGCCTGAATCGAGGCATTAACGTTCTGAACCTTAGCACAACCTGCATGACCAGGCACCTGCATGCAAAGCATGAACTGCAGTGGAGTAAACACCTTAAAAACAAGGAAGTCGCTCAGGCTCCCCCTGCTACCACTTCTGCTGCTGCCGCCTCGGCCTCTTCTGCTGCTGCCGCCTCGGCCTCTTCCTCCGCCTCTGGAGGAACTTTGGCACCTGCCGCCCAGCAAACAGGGGATGTACCACCAACACCACCACCACCTCCGTTACCAAGCGTCTCAACCATGTCACACGGCAGCGTTCAGCTCTCCATCTCACAAACATTTCAGAGAAAGCGTAAATTCCCACCTAGCCACCCTCGATCCCTGGCCCTGAATGCCAGCATTTCTAAACTACTGGCCTATGAAATGCTGTCATTTAGGCTGGTGGACACAGACAGCTTCAAACAGCTCATGTCGCTTGCTGTCCCACAGTATGTTGTTCCCAGCCGCCACTACTTCTCCAAGAGAGCCGTGCCTTCCCTGCACAACCAAGTATCCGATAAAATCAAGTGTGCACTGCGCAACGCCATCTGTAGCAAGGTCCACCTAACCACAGATACGTGGACCAGTAAGCACGGCCAGGGACGCTATATCTCCCTAACTGCACACTGGGTAAATGTAGTGGCAGCTGGGCCCCAGGCGGAGAGCTGTTTGGCGCATGTCCTTCCGCCGCCAAGGATCGCAGGGCAACATTCTTTGCCTCCTGTTGCCACCTCCTCCTTCTCGGCTTCCTCCTCCTCTTCTTCCACCTGCTCATCCAGTCAGCCACACACCTTCACCACCAACTTCAGCACAGCCCGGGGTAAACGTCAGCAGGCCATTCTGAAACTCATATGTTTGGGGGACAGGCCCCACACCACACAGGAGTTGTGGCGGGGTATAGAACAACAGACCGACGAGTGGTTGCTGCCGGTGAGCCTCAAGCCCGGCCTGGTGGTGTGCGATATTGGGCGAAATCTCGTTGCAGCTCTGGGACTAGCCGGTTTGACGCACATCCCTTGCCTGGCGCATGTGCTGAATTTGGTGGTGCAGAAGTTCATTCACAACTACCCCGACATGTCAGAGCTGCTGCATAAAGTGCGGGCCGTCTGTTGGCGCTTCCGGCGTTCACATCCTGTCGCTGCTCGCCTGTCTGCGCTACAGCATAACTTTGGCCTTCCCGCTCACCGCCTAATATGCGGCGTGCCCACCAGGTGGAACTCCACCTTGCACATGCTGGACAGACTGTGCGAGCAGCAGCAGGCCATAGTGGAGTTTCAGCTGCAGCACGCACGGGTCAGTCGCACTGCGGAACAGCACCACTACACCACCAATAAATGGGCCTCCATGCGAGACCTGTGTGCCCTGTTGCGCTGTTTCGAGTACTCCACCAACATGGCCAGTGCGATGACGCCGTTATCAGCGTTACAAAACCAATTCTATGTCTCCTTGAGAAAACACTTAGGGTGATGATGGAAGAGGAGGTGGCCCAGGAGGAGGAGGAAGAGGGGTCATTTTTAGCACTTTCAGGCCAGTCTCTTCGAAGTGACTCAGAGGGAGGTTTTTTGCAACAGCAGAGGCCAGGTACAAATGTGGCCAGCCAGGGCCCACTACTGGAGGACGATGAGGTGGAGGAGGATGAGGATGAAGCATGGTCACAGCGGGGTGGCACCCAACGCAGCTCGGGCCCATCACTGGTGCGTGGCTGGGGGGAAAGGCAGGACGATGACGATACGCCTCCCACAGAGGACAGCTTGTCCTTACCCCTGTGCAGCCTGGCACACATGAGCGACTACATGCTGCAGTGCCTGCGCAACGACAGCAGAGTTGCCCACATTTTAACGTGTGCGGACTACTGGGTTGCCACCCTGCTGGATCCACGCTACAAAGACAATGTGCCCACCTTACTTCCTGCACTGGAGCGTGATAGGAAGATGCGCGAGTACAAGCGCACGTTGGTAGACGCGCTACTTAGAGCATTCCCAAATGTCACAGGGGAACAAGTGGAAGGCCAAGGCAGAGGAGGAGCAAGAGGTCGCCAAGGCAGCTGTGTCACGGCCAGCTCCTCTGAGGGCAGGGTTAGCATGGCAGAGATGTGGAAACATTTTGTCAACACGCCACAGCTAACTGCACCACCACCTGATACGCAACGTGTTAGCAGGAGGCAACGTTTCACTAACATGGTGGAACAGTACGTGTGCACACCCCTCCACGTACTGACTGATGGTTCGGCCCCATTCAACTTCTGGGTCTCTAAATTGTCCACGTGGCCAGAGCTAGCATTTTATGCCTTGGAGGTGCTGGCCTGCCCGGCGGCCAGCGTTTTGTCTGAACGTGTATTCAGCACGGCAGGGGGCGTCATTACAGACAAACGCAGCCACCTGTCTACAGCCAATGTGGACAAGCTAACGTTCATAAAAATAAACCAGGCATGGATCCCACAGGACCTGTCCGTCCCTTGTCCAGATTAGACATTAACTACGTCCCCTTAACCATATATTATTGTACTCCAGGGCACTTCCTCATTCAATCCTATTTTTATTTTCATTTTACCATTATATTGCGAGGCTACCCAAAGTTGAATGAACCTCTCCTCTGTCTGGGTGCTGGGGCCTAAATATATGCCAATGGACTGTTCCAATGTTGGGTGACGTGAAGCCTGATTCTCTGCTATGACATGCAGACTAATTCTCTGCTGACATGAAGCCAGATCCTCTGTTACTGGACCTCTCTCCTCTGCCTGGGTGCTGGGCCTAAATATATACCAATGAACTGTTGCACTGGTAGCTGACGTGAAGCCTGATTCTCTGCTATGACATGCAGACTAATTCTCTGCTGACATGAAGCCAGATCCTCTGTTACGGGACCTCTCTCCTCTGCCTGGGTGCTGGGCCTAAATATCTGACAATGGACTGTTGCAGTGGTGGCTGACGTGAAGCCTGATTTTCTGCTATGACATGCAGACTAATTTTCTGCTGACATGAAGCCAAATCCACTGTTACGGGACCTCTCTCCTCTGCCTGGGTGCTGGGCCTAAATATATGCCAATGGACTGTTGCACTGGTAGCTGACGTGAAGCCTGATTCTCTGCTATGATATGAAGACTGATTCTCTGCTGACATGAAGCCAGATTCTCTATTACGGGACCTCTCTCCTCTGCCTGGGTGCAGGGCCTAAATTTATGAAAATAGACTGTTACAGTGGTGGGTGACGTGAAGCCTGATTCTCTGCTATGATATGAAGACTGATTCTCTGCTGACATGAAGCCAGATTCTCTATTACGGGACCTCTCTCCTCTGCCTGGGTGCAGGGCCTAAATTTATGAAAATAGACTGTTACAGTGGTGGGTGACGTGAAGCCTGATTCTCTGCTATGACATGAAGACTGATTCTCTGCTGACATGAAGCCAGATCCTCTGTTACGGGACCTCTCTCCTCTGCCTGGGTGCTGGGCCTAAATTTATGAAAATGGACTGTTGCAGTGGTGGGTGACGTGAAGCCTGATTCTCTGCTATGATATTGTCATGGAACCATGAACCAGACGTACAACAAGAGATGAGTGGAAATAAGAAGGCTTTATTGAAAATAAAGCTGTAAGGCAAAAGTCCAAACGGATGGCTAAACCGAAGCAGGGTCTTGCGAAACCAGAGATCAGGAACCAGAAGGGTAGTCAGATGAAGCCAGGATCAGGAACCAACAGGGTAGTCAGACGAAGCCAGGATCAGGAATCAGCAGGGTAGTCAGACGAAGCCAGGATCAGGAACCAGAAGCAGCAGCAGTCTTAGAAGCATGTGAGCACAGGAGGACCAAGCAGGGAACTGAAGCCACAGACCTCCTATATATATGAGCTAGGCATCCAGCTCCTCCCAGTGGGAAGGAGGAGCCGCAGGGTGGGAGGCTACAAGAAACCCAGAAACCAAGATGGCCGCCAGCACATGTCAAACGATGGAGAACAGCAAGGAGGTAAGACCATGACAGTACCTCCCCCTCAAGGGCCCCTCCTCTGCGGAGTAAGGAACGGTTTCTGAGGGAAGCGTGCGTGGAAGGCTCGGAGCAAGGCAGGAGCATGGACATCTGCGGAGGGAACCCAGGAACGCTCCTCTGGACCATAACCACGCCAATGGACCAAAAACTGCACCCGGCCGCGGACCAGGCGTGAGTCCAGGATATTGCTCACCTCATACTCCTCACGATTGCCCACTTGGACCAGACGAGGCCGAGGAATCGAGGAAGTGAAACGATTACACACCAGTGGCTTCAAGAGGGAGACATGAAACACGTTGGAGATCCGCATGCCAGGAGGAAGCGCAAGGGCATAGGCTACCGGGTTTACCCTGCGAAGCACTCGGAAGGGACCAACAAAGCGAGGCGCCAGCTTGGGAGTGGGCACTCGAAGGTTGAGGTTGCGGGTGGACAACCATACGCGGTCTCCGACCTGGTAGGAAGGAGCGGGCGCTCGTCTGCGATCAGCCTGGAGTCTCTGGCGCTGCGCAGAGACCTCAAGGGACCTCTGGATCTGTACCCAAGAAGCACGTAGGACGGAAAGGTGATCCTCCACAGCCGGAATATCCTGGGGAGAGAATACCTCCGGTAACACGGCAGGTTGGAACCCATAATTGGCCATGAAGGGAGACGTCCCAGAGGAAGAGTTCACCGCCGTGTTCCTGGCAAACTCAGCCCAAGGCAGGAGGTCAACCCAATTGTCTTGGTGATCGGAGACATAGCAACGAAGGAATTGCTCCAAGGCCTGATTGGATCGTTCTGCGGCCCCATTGGACTGAGGGTGGTAGGCCGATGAGAAAGAGAGATGAATCCCCAACTGGGAGCAAAAGGCGCGCCAGAACCTGGACACAAACTGACTCCCCCGATCCGACACAATCTCCTTGGGCAAACCGTGCAACCGGAAGACCTCCCTGGCAAAAATCGAGGCCAACTCTTGTGCAGAGGGTAACTTCTTGAGAGGTACACAGTGGCACATTTTGGAAAACCGATCCACTATCATGAGAATGACCGTATGGCCTCGGGATGCAGGGAGGTCCACAATGAAATCCATCCCCAGGTGTTACCATGGACGCTCCCCGGTGGCTATGGGTTGCAAAAGGCCCAACGGAAGGTGCCGAGGGGACTTACTCTGGGCACAAACGGAGCATGCCGCTACATATGCGGCGATGTCGGAACGTAGAGAAGGCCACCAGAACAGACGTGAAACAGCCCAGGACAGCTGATTCTTTCCAGGATGCCCCGCGGCCTTGGAGTTATGGTAGGTTCGCAACAACAGAGTGCGCAACTCCTCAGGCACAAAACACCTGCCGTTGGGTCTGCCAGAGGGAGCACCAGATTGAGCCGCCAAAATCTGCTCACCCAGGGGAGAGGTCAGGCTGGTGCGAATGGCGGCCAGGATCTGATTCGGAGGTATGACCGAAGTCGGAATCGACTCCTCCCCGGACAGCTCGGAGTACTGCCGTGATAAGGCATCCGCTCTGATGTTCTTGGAACCGGGTAGGTAGGAGACCACGTAATTAAAACGTGACAAGAACAGAGCCCATCTGGCCTGACTGTGGTGTCAATCTCTTGGCCTCAGAGAGGTAGGTCAGATTCTTGTGGTCCGTCAGGATGAGAACCGGAACCACCGAGCCCTCGAGCAAGTGCCTCCATTCTTTAAGGGCCTGCACGATGGCCAATAACTCCCTGTCACCAATCTGATACTTGCACTCCGCGGAAGACAGTTTCCGGGAGTAAAACCCACAAGGAAGCAGAGGACCCTCTGGTGTTCTACGCTGAGACAGGAGGGCGCCTACTCCCGTCTCAGACGCGTCCACCTCGAGGACAAACGGCAACCCAGGGTTGGGATGCGGCAGAATCGGAGCCGACACAAAGGCGGACTTTAGAGCCTGAAAAGCTCGGATGGCCTCGGGCGGCCAGACCTGGGGATTACTGCCCTTCCTGGTCAGATCCGTGAGAGGCTTGGCTAGCATGGAAAAGTCCCTGATGAACTTCCGATAATAATTGGCGAAGCCCAAAAAGCGCTGCAGGGCACGAAGACCACTGGGCTGGGGCCACTGTAAGACAGCCGAAACCTTCTCAGGATCCATGGAGAACCCCTCAGCGGAAATGTTGTAACCTAAGAAGGTTACCTGGGATCGGTGAAATTCGCATTTCTCAAGCTTACCGAACAGCTTGTTCTCTCGTAACCGTTGCAACACTCGTCTGACATCCAGAATGTGGGCCTCCATGGATTCAGAATATACCAAGATGTCATCCAAATAGACCACCACACACTGCTGCAACAGGTCACGGAAAACATCGTTGATGAATTCCTGGAAGACTGCGGGCGCATTGCACAACCCAAAGGGCATAACCAAGGATTCATAATGACCGGTCCTGGTGTTAAACGCGGTCTTCCACTCATCGCCCGCCTTGATCCTTACCAGGTTATATGCCGCCCTCAGGTCGAGTTTGGTAAAGACCGTGGCCCTTTGAGGCGATCGAACAGCTCGGAAATCAAGGGTATCGGGTAAGCGTTCTTGATCGTGATGCGATTGAGACCCCTGTAATCGATGCAAGGCCTCAACTCACCGCACTTCTTTTTCACAAAGAAAAATCCAGCCCCTGCCGGGGACGAGGATTTGCGAATGTGTCCGCGTGAAAGCGCCTCCCTCACGTACTCCTCCATGGCCTCATTCTCCGCTACCGACAGTGGATAGACTTTGCCACTAGGAGGAACGGCACCAGATTGTAACTCTATGGCACAATCGTATGGGCGGTGCGGAGGTAGGGCAACCGCACGCACCTTATCGAATACATCCCGGTACTCCTCGTATTCAGGAGGCAACAGAGAGTCCGAGGAAGTACACAGCAACTTGACAGGCCCATGGATGCAACTAGCCCCACACTGCGGTGACCACGAGAGGATCTCGGCCGATTTCGGCGCAGCAACAGGTGTCGGGGTAGACTCTGGCGCAACAACCGGAGCGGCAGTAGGAGCGGGCCCAGGAGCGACAACCGACCCATCGGCAACGGAAGCTAAATGAGCCGTGCGTTCAAGCAGGGTTTGCAACGCCACAGCGAACCGACCCAACAGGTGATCCTGCTGATCAAGTCTGGCAACCAGCGTAGGTAGCGAGGATGGCCCTGTACCGTCAGAATTCATGGCTTGGTCCTAATGTCATGGAACCATGAACCAGACGTACAACAAGAGATGAGTGGAAATAAGAAGGCTTTATTGAAAATAAAGCTGTAAGGCAAAAGTCCAAACGGATGGCTAAACCGAAGCAGGGTCTTGCGAAACCAGAGATCAGGAACCAGAAGGGTAGTCAGATGAAGCCAGGATCAGGAACCAACAGGGTAGTCAGACGAAGCCAGGATCAGGAATCAGCAGGGTAGTCAGACGAAGCCAGGATCAGGAACCAGAAGCAGCAGCAGTCTTAGAAGCATGTGAGCACAGGAGGACCAAGCAGGGAACTGAAGCCACAGACCTCCTATATATATGAGCTAGGCATCCAGCTCCTCCCAGTGGGAAGGAGGAGCCGCAGGGTGGGAGGCTACAAGAAACCCAGAAACCAAGATGGCCGCCAGCACATGTCAAACGAAGGAGAACAGCAAGGAGGTAAGACCATGACAGATATGAAGACTAATTCTCTGCTGACATGAAGCCAGTTCCTCTTTTACTGGACCTCTCTCCTCTGCCTGGGTGCTGGGCCTAAATATCTGACAATGGACTGTTGCATTGGTGAGTGACGTGAAGCCTGATTCTCTGCTTTGATATGAAGACTGATTCTCTGCTGACATGAAGCCAGATTGTCTGTTACGGGACCTCTCTCCTCTGCCTGGGTGCTGGGCCTAAATATCTGACAATGGACTGTTGCATTGGTGGCTGACGTGAAGCCTGATTCTCTGCTAAGATATGAAGAATGATTCTCTGCTGACATGAAGCCAGATTGTCTGTTACGGGACCTCTCTCCTCTGCCTGGGTGCTGGGCCTAAATTTATGAAAATGGACTGTTGCAGTGGTGGGTGACGTGAAGCCTGATTCTCTGCTATGATATGAAGACTGATTCTCTGCTGACATGAAGCCAGATTGTCTGTTACGGGACCTCTCTCCTCTGCCTGGGTGCTGGGCCTAAATTTATGAAAATGGACTGTTGCAGTGGTGGGTGACGTGAAGCCTGATTCTCTGCTATGATATGAAGAATGATTCTCTGCTGACATGAAGCCAGATTCTGTGTTACGGAACCTCTCTCCTCTGCCTGGGTGCTTGGCCTAAATTTATGAAAATGGACTGTTGCAGTGGTGGCTGACGTGAAGCCTGATTCTCGGCTATGACATTCAGACTGATTCTCTGCTGACATGAAGACAAATTCTCTGTTACGGGACCTCTCTCCTCTGCTTGGGTGTCGGGGCCTAAATATCTGAGAATGGACTGTTCCAGTGGTGGGTGACTTGAAGCCAGATTCTCTGCAATGGGACCTCTCTCCAATTGATTTTGGTTAATTTTTATTTATTTAATTTTTATTTTAATTCATTTCCCTATCCACATTTGTTTGCAGGGGATTTACCTACATGTTGCTGCCTTTTGCAGCCCTCTAGCCCTTTCCTGGGCTGTTTTACTGCCTTTTTGACTTCAATGGGGTTCGGGACGAATTTCGAATCCGGTTCGGATCCCGAACCCGAACCTTTTTGGGAAGTTCGGCCGAACTTCTCGAACCCGAACATCCAGGTGTCCGCTCAACTCTATTAACGACGTTTGTAAAATCAGTTTTGAATGCCTTGAGGGGTGTAGTTTTTAGAATGGGGTAATTTTTGGGTGGTTTCTATTGTCTAAGCCTCACAAAGTGACTTCAGACCTGAACTGGTCCCTAAAAGTTGGGTTTTTGAAAATTTCGAAAAAATTTCAAGATTTGCTTCTAAACTTCTAAGCCTTGTAACATCCCCAAAAAATAAAATATAATTCCCACAATGATGCAAACATGAAGTATACATATGGGGATTGTAAAGTAATGACTATTTTTGGAGGTATTACTATGTATTATAGAAGTAGAGATATTGAAACCTGGAAATTTGCATTTTTTTTACATTTTTCGGTAAATTTGGTATGTTTTTTTATAAATAAAAATGATTTTTTTTTACTACATTTTAACAGTGTCATGAAGTACAATATGTGATGAAAAAACTATCTCAGAATGGCTTCGATAAGTCAAAGCGTTTGAAAGTTATCAGCACTTAAAGTGACACTGGTCAGATTAGCAAAAAATGGCCAAGTCCTTAAGGTGAAAGGGCTGAGTCCTTAAGGGGTTAAAGTCGTTATCCAATATCTAAAATATCCCCCTATGCCTGCGTCGCTCCCTGCATGCTCGCTGGTGCATCTTCCGCCACTCGGATCAAAACATCCTTTGACAGAGGGAGCAGCCAATAGTAGGCCATGATGAGGATGAGCCCCCTTGAGGCTGCGGTGGCCGCACAAGGATCCGGAGTGATGTGGGTGCTGGGGAGCAGGTAAGTATAATCTATCGAAGGGGCCCGGGAATTGGGGGGGTATTTTAACCGCCTCCGGACCGCCTAACGCAGATGTGCGGTCTGGAGGCGGCAGCCCTGCACAGAGTGACGCATATATGCGTCATCTCGCGATGGCCTAGATTTCCTGTGAACGCGCGCACACAGACTGAAGGTAAGCGAGTGGATCTCCAGCCTGCCAGCGGCGATCGCTCGCTGGCAGGCTGGAGATGTGATTTTTTTTTAACCCCTAACAGTTATATTAGACGCTGTTTTGATAACAGCGTCTAATATACCTGCTACCTGGTCCTCTGGTGGTCCCTTTTGTTTGGATTGTCGCACCAAACACCACACTACACTACACCCCCCCCCCTGTCACTTATTAACCCCTTATGAACCCCTGATCACCCATGATCACCCCATATAAACTCCCTGATCACCCCCCTCTCATTGATCACCCCCCTGTCAGGCTCCGTTCAGACGTCCCTATGATTTTTACGGATCCACAGATACATGGGTCGGATCCGCAAAACGCATACGGACGTCTGAATGCAGCCTTACAGGGGGGTGATCAATGACAGGGGGGTGATCAATGACAAGGGGGTGATCACGCATATAGACTTCCTGATCACTTCCCTGTCATTGATCACCCCCCTGTAAGGCTCCATTCAGACGTCCGTATGATTTTTACAGATCCACTGATACATGGATCGGATCCGCAAAACGCATACGGACGTCTGAATGCAGCCTTACAGGGGGGTGATCAATGACAGGCGGGTGATTACCCATATAGATTCCCTGATCACCCCCTGTCATTGATCACCCCCCTGTAAGGCTCCATTCAGATGTCCGTATGATTTTTACAGATCTACGGATACATGGATCGGATCCGCAAAACACATACGGACGTCTGAATGGAGCCTTACAGGGGGGTGATCAATGACAAGGGGGTGATCACGCATATAGACTTCCTGATCACTTCCCTGTCATTGATCCCCCCCCCCTTGTCATGGTCTTACCTTCTTGCTGTTCTCCTTCGTTTGACATGTGCTGGCGGCCATCTTGGTTTCTGGGTTTCTTGTAGCCTCCCACCCTGCGGCTTCTCCTTCCCACTGGGAGGAGCTGGATGCCTAGCTCATATATATAGGAGGTCTGTGGCTTCAGTTCCTTGCTTGGTCCCCCTGTGTTCACATGCTTCTAAGACTGCTGCTGCTTCTGGTTCCTGATCCTGGCTTTGTCTGACTACCCTGCTGGTTCCTGATCCAGGCTTCGTCTGATTACCCTGCTGGTTCCTGATCCAGGCTTCGTCTGACTACCCTTCTGGTTCCTGACCTCTGGCTTCGCAAGACCCTGCTTCGGTTTAGCCATCCGTTTGGACTTTTGCCTTACAGCTTGATTTTCAATAAAGCCTTCTTATTTCCACTTATCTCTTGTTGTACGTCTGGTTCATGGTTCCATGACATTAGGACCAAGCCATGAATTCTGACGGTACAGGGCCATCCTCGCTACCTACGCTGGTTGCCAGACTTGATCAGCAGGATCACCTGTTGGGTCGGTTCGCTGTGGCGTTGCAAACCCTGCTTGAACGCACGGCTCATTTAGCTTCCGTTGCCGATGGGTCGGTTGTCGCTCCTGGGCCCGCTCCTACTGCCGCTCCGGTTGTTGCGCCAGAGTCTACCCCGACACCTGTTGCTGCGCCTGCAGTTTTTCGGGGTATGACCGGTTCTGCCCCCCTTCCACAGCGCTTTGGGGGAGAGCCAACTCAGTGCCGAGGTTTCCTTAACCAGGTGGGCATTTATTTCGAGTTGCTGCCACATGCCTTTCCTACTTAGAGATCAAAGGTGGGCTTCTTGATCTCGCTGCTCTCGGACAAGGCCTTGGCCTGGGCCAGCCCTTTATGGGAGAACAACAATCCGGTGGTTGCCGAGTTTTCCGGTTTTGTTGCTTCTCTTCGGAAGGTATTCGATGTGCCGGCTCGTGCTGCCTCTGCTGCGAAGCTCCTTATGTCCATCAGACAGGGTTCACGATCCGTAGCTGAATACGCCATTGAGTTTCGTACCCTGGCAGCAGAGGTGGGCTGGAATAATGAGGCTCTGGTCGCTGCTTTCTCTCATGGTCTCTCGGATGCCTTGAAAGATGAGGTTGCAGCTAAGGACCTACCAGTGGAGCTCGAGTCTCTTATTTCTTTCCTGATTTTGATTGACACCAGACTCAGGGAGAGACCTTCCTTTAAGGAGTGCCTGCGGAGGCCTTCTAACAGATTGGCGCCTACGTTTGCTGTCCCACCCGTGCCTCCCTCTCCTCCCACGCCTCCTGGGGATGACTTGTCTGGGGGTGAACCCATGCAGCTGGGGTTTGCTCGTCTGTCCAAGGGGAAGAGGGCACTCCGGAGACGCGAGTGCCGATGCATGTACTGTGGTCTCGGTGGGCATTTTCGGTTGGCATGCCCGAACCGTCCGGGAAACGCTCGCACCTGAGATCCTGTCGGGGGCAGATCTTGGGTGGAGTCTCCTCGTCCCCGGTTTCCCGTGTTGACAAACCACTGATTACTGTTGTCCTCTCCTGGGTCGGGGGCTCGGTGACGACCCAGGCGTTGGTGGACTCTGGTGCTGGTGGTTTGTTCATTGATAGTGTGTTCGCTGCCGCCAATTCCATTCCTCTGCAGCCTCGAGGTTCCCCACTGGCTCTTGAGGCGATAGACGGCAGACCCCTTCTGCCGCCACACGTGACTCATGAGACCCTTCCAGTGGGGATGGCCATTGGTGCCGTTCACAGAGAGTCGGTCTGTCTCCAGGTTATTTCAGTCTCCACACTACTCGGTGGTCTTGGGGTACCCCTGGCTCCAGAAGCATAATCCGACTTTCGATTGGAGATCGGCCGAGATCCTCTCGTGGTCACCGCAGTGTGGGGCTAGTTGCATCCATTGGCCTGTCAAGTTGCTGTGTACTTCCTCGGACTCTCTGTTGCCTCCTGAATACGAGGAGTACCGGGATGTATTCGATAAGGTGCGTGCGGTTGCCCTACCTCCTGCACCGCCCATACGATTGTGCCATAGAGTTACAATCTGGTGCCTGTTCCTCCTCGTGGCAAAGTCTATCCACTGTCGGTAGCGGAGAATGAGGCCTATGGAGGAGTACGTGAGGGAGGCGCTTTCACGCGGACACATTCGCAAATCCTCGTCCCCGGCAGGGGCTGGATTTTTCTTTGTGAAAAAGAAGGGCGGTGAGTTGAGGCCTTGCATCGATTACAGGGGTCTCAATCGCATCACGA
Organism: Bufo gargarizans; assembly: GCF_014858855.1. Taxonomy (NCBI): domain Eukaryota; kingdom Metazoa; phylum Chordata; class Amphibia; order Anura; family Bufonidae; genus Bufo; species Bufo gargarizans. The sequence continues at coordinate 352,434,579 of NC_058082.1, forward strand.
TCAAGAACGCTTACCCGATACCCTTGATTTCCGAGCTGTTCGATCGCCTCAAAGGGGCCACGGTCTTTACCAAACTCGACCTGAGGGCGGCATATAACCTGGTAAGGATCAAGGCGGGCGATGAGTGGAAGACCGCGTTTAACACCAGGACCGGTCATTATGAATCCTTGGTTATGCCCTTTGGGTTGTGCAATGCGCCCGCAGTCTTCCAGGAATTCATCAACGATGTTTTCCGTGACCTGTTGCAGCAGTGTGTGGTGGTCTATTTGGATGACATCTTGGTATATTCTGAATCCATGGAGGCCCACATTCTGGATGTCAGACGAGTGTTGCAACGGTTACGAGAGAACAAGCTGTTCGGTAAGCTTGAGAAATGCGAATTTCACCGATCCCAGGTAACCTTCTTAGGTTACATCATTTCCGCTGAGGGGTTCTCCATGGATCCTGAGAAGGTTTCGGCTGTCTTACAGTGGCCCCAGCCCAGTGGTCTTCGTGCCCTGCAGCGCTTTTTGGGCTTCGCCAATTATTATCGGAAGTTCATCAGGGACTTTTCCATGCTAGCCAAGCCTCTCACGGATCTGACCAGGAAGGGCAGTAATCCCCAGGTCTGGCCGCTCGAGGCCATCCGAGCTTTTGAGGCTCTAAAGTCCGCCTTTGTGTCGGCTCCGATTCTGTCGCATCCCAACCCTGGGTTGCCTTTTGTCCTCGAGGTGGACGCGTCTGAGACGGGAGTAGGCGCCCTTCTGTCTCAGCGTAGAACACCAGAGGGTCCTCTGCTTCCTTGTGGGTTTTACTCCCGGAAACTGTCTTCCGCGGAGTGCAACTATCAGATTGGTGACAGGGAGTTATTGGCCATCGTGCAGGCCCTTAAAGAATGGAGGCACTTGCTCGAGGGCTCGGTGGTTCCGGTTCTCATCCTGACGGACCACAAGAATCTGACCTACCTCTCTGAGGCCAAGAGATTGACACCACGTCAGGCCAGATGGGCTCTGTTCTTGTCACGTTTTAATTACGTGGTCTCCTACCTACCCGGTTCCAAGAACATCAGAGCGGATGCCTTATCACGGCAGTACTCCGAGCTGTCCGGGGAGGAGTCGATTCCGACTTCGGTCATACCTCCGAATCAGATCCTGGCCGCCATTCGCACCAGCCTGACCTCTCCCCTGGGTGAGCAGATTTTGGCGGCTCAATCTGGTGCTCCCTCTGGGAGACCCAACGGCAGATGTTTTGTGCCTGAGGAGTTGCGCACTCGGTTGTTGCGAACCTACCATAACTCCAAGGCCGCGGGGCATCCTGGAAAGAATCAGCTGTCCTGGGCTGTTTCACGTCTGTTCTGGTGGCCTTCTCTACGTTCCGACATCGCCGCATATGTAGCGGCATGCTCCGTTTGTGCCCAGAGTAAGTCCCCTCGGCACCGTCCGTTGGGCCTTTTGCAACCCATAGCCACCGGGGAGCGTCCATGGTCACACCTGGGGATGGATTTCATTGTGGACCTCCCTGCATCCCGAGGCCATACGGTCATTCTCATGATTGTGGATCGGTTTTCCAAAATGTGCCACTGTGTTCCTCTCAAGAAGTTACCCTCTGCACAAGAGTTGGCCACGATTTTTGCCAGGGAGGTCTTCCGGTTGCACGGTTTGCCCAAGGAGATTGTGTCGGATCGGGGGAGTCAGTTTGTGTCCAGGTTCTGGCGCTCCTTTTGCTCCCAGTTGGGGATTCATCTCTCTTTCTCCTCGGCCTACCACCCTCAGTCCAATGGGGCCGCAGAACGATCCAATCAGGCCTTGGAGCAATTCCTTCGTTGCTATGTCTCCGATCACCAAGACAATTGGGTTGACCTCCTGCCTTGGGCTGAGTTTGCCAGGAACACGGCGGTGAACTCTTCCTCTGGGACGTCTCCCTTCATGGCCAATTATGGGTTCCAACCTGCCGTGTTACCGGAGGTATTCTCTCCCCAGGATATTCCGGCTGTGGAGGATCACCTTTCCGTCCTACGTGCTTCTTGGGTACAGATCCAGAGGTCCCTTGAGGTCTCTGCGCAGCGCCAGAGACTCCAGGCTGATCGCAGACGAGCGCCCGCTCCTTCCTACCAGGTCGGAGACCGCGTATGGTTGTCCACCCGCAACCTCAACCTTCGAGTGCCCACTCCCAAGCTGGCGCCTCGCTTTGTTGGTCCCTTCCGAGTGCTTCGCAGGGTAAACCCGGTAGCCTATGCCCTTGCGCTTCCTCCTGGCATGCGGATCTCCAACGTGTTTCATGTCTCCCTGTTGAAGCCACTGGTGTGTAATCGTTTCACTTCCTCGGTTCCTCGGCCTCGTCCGGTCCAAGTGGGCAATCGTGAGGAGTATGAGGTGAGCAATATCCTGGACTCACGCCTGGTCCGCGGTCGGGTGCAGTTTTTGGTCCATTGGCGTGGTTATGGTCCAGAGGAGCGTTCCTGGGTTCCCTCCGCAGATGTCCATGCTCCTGCCTTGCTCCGAGCCTTCCACGCACGCTTCCCTCAGAAACCGTTCTTTACTCCGCGGAGGAGGGGCCCTTGAGGGGGAGGTACTGTCATGGTCTTACCTTCTTGCTGTTCTCCTTCGTTTGACATGTGCTGGCGGCCATCTTGGTTTCTGGGTTTCTTGTAGCCTCCCACCCTGCGGCTTCTCCTTCCCACTGGGAGGAGCTGGATGCCTAGCTCATATATATAGGAGGTCTGTGGCTTCAGTTCCTTGCTTGGTCCCCCTGTGTTCACATGCTTCTAAGACTGCTGCTGCTTCTGGTTCCTGATCCTGGCTTCGTCTGACTACCCTGCTGGTTCCTGATCCAGGCTTCGTCTGACTACCCTGCTGGTTCCTGATCCAGGCTTTGTCTGACTACCCTTCTGGTTCCTGACCTCTGGCTTCGCAAGACCCTGCTTCGGTTTAGCCATCCGTTTGGACTTTTGCCTTACAGCTTGATTTTCAATAAAGCCTTCTTATTTCCACTTATCTCTTGTTGTACGTCTGGTTCATGGTTCCATGACACCCCTGTCATTGATCACCCCCCTGTAAGGCTCCATTCAGACGTCCGTATGATTTTTACAGATCCACGGATACATGGATCGGATCCGCAAAGCGCATACGGACGTCTGAATGCAGCCTTACAGGGGGGCGATCAATGACAGGTGGGTGATCACCCAGATAGATTCCCTGATCACCCCCTGTCATTGATCACCCCCCTGTCATTGATCACCCCCCTGTAAGGCTCCATTCAGATGTCCGTATGATTTTTACAGATCCACGGATACATGGATCAGATCCGCAAAACGTATACGGATGTCTGAATGCAGCCTTGCAGGGGGGTGATCAATGACAGGCGGGTGATCACCCATATAGATTCCCTGATCACCCCCTGTCATTGATCACCCCCCTGTAAGGCTCCATTCAGACGTCCGTATGCGTTTTGCGGATCCGATCCATGTATCCGTGGATCCGTAAAAATAATACGGACGTCTGAATGGAGCCTTACAGGGGGGTGATCAATGACAGGGGGGTGATCACCCCATATAGACTCCCTGATCACCCCCCTGTCATTGATCACCCCCTGTAAGGCTCCATTCAGACATTTTTTTTGGCCCAAGTTAGCGGAAATTATTATTATTTTTTTTTTTTTTTTTTTTCTTACTAAGTCTCATATTCCACTAACTTGTGTCAAAAAATAAAATCTCACATGAACTCACCATACCCCTCACGGAATCCAAATGCGTAAAATTTTTTAGACATTTATATTCCAGACTTCTCACGCTTTCGGGCCTCTAAAATGCCAGGGCAGTATAAATACCCCACATGTGACCCCATTTCGGAAAGAAGACACCCCAAGGTATTCCGTGAGGGGCATATTGAGTCCATGAAAGATTGAAATTTTTGTCCCAAGTTAGCGGAAAGGGAGACTTTGTGAGAAAATAAAAAAAAATATCAATTTCCGCTAACTTGTGCCAAAAAAAAAATATTTCGATGAACTCTCCATGCCGCTCATTGAATACCTTGGGGTGTCTTCTTTCCAAAATGGGGTCACATGTGGGGTATTTATACTGCCCTGGCTTTTTAGGGGCCCGAAAGCGTGAGAAGAAGTCTGGGATCTAAATGTCTAAAAATGCCCTCCTAAAAGGAATTTGGGTCGCTTTGCGCATCTAGGCTGCAAAAAAGTGTCACACATCTGGTATCGCCGTACTCAGGAGAAGTTGGGGAATGTGTTTTGGGGTGTCATTTTACATATACCCATGCTGGGTGAGAGAAATATCTTGGTCAAATGCCAACTTTGTATAAAAAAATGAGAAAAGTTGTCTTTTGCCAAGATATTTCTCTCACCCAGCATGGGTATATGTAAAATTACACCCCAAAACACATTCCCCAACTCCTCCTGAGTAAGGCGATACCAGATGTGTGACACTTTTTTGCCGCCTAGGTGGGCAAAGGGGCACACATTCCAAAGTGCACCTTTCGAATTTCACAGGTCATTTTTTACACATTTTGATTTCAAACGACTTCGCACACATATGGGCCACTAGAATGCCAGGGCAGTATAACTACCCTACAAGTGACCCCATTTTGGAAATAAGACACCCCAAGGTATTCCGTGAGGGGCATGGCGAGTTCCTAGATTTTTTTATTTTCTGTCACAAGTTAGCGGAAAATGATTAATTTTTATTTATTTATTTTTTATTACAAAGTCTCATATTCCACTAACTTGTAACATAAAATAAAAAAATTCTAGGAACTCGCCATGCCCCTCAGGGAATACCTTGTGGTGTCTTCTTTCCAAAATGAGGTCACTTGTGGGGTAGTTATACTGCCCTGGCAATTTAGGGGCCCAAATGTGTGAGAAGTACTTTGCAATCAAAATGTGTAAAAAATGGCCTGCGAAATCCAAAAGGTGCACTTTGGAATGTGTGCCCCTTTGCCCACCTTGGCTGCAAAAAAGTGTCACACATGTGGTATCGCCGTACTCAGGAGAAGTTGGGCAATGTGTTTTGGGGTGTCATTTTACATATACCCATGCTGGGTGAGATAAATATCTTGCCAAATGCCAACTTTGTATAAAAAAAATGGGAAAAGTTGTCTTTTGCCAAGATATTTCTCTCACCCAGCATGGGTATATGTAAAATGACACCCCAAAACACATTCCCCAACCTCTCCTGAGTACGGCGATACCAGATGTGTGACACTTTTTTGCAGCCTAGGTGGGCAAAGGGGACATATTCCAAAGTGCACCTTTCGGATTTCACCGGTCATTTTTTACAGATTTTGATTGCAAACTACTTCTCACACATATGGGCTTCTAAAATGCAAGTTAGTGGAATATGAGACTTTGTAAGAAATAATAAAATTAAAAAAATCATCATTTTCCGCTAACTTGTGACAAAAAATAAAAAGTTCTATGAACTCACTATGCCCATCAGCGAATACCTTAGGGTGTCTACTTTCCGAAATGGGGTCATTTGTGTTTTTTTTCTACTGTCTGGGCATTGTAGAACATCAGGAAACATGACAGGTGCTCAGAAAGTCAGAGCTGCTTCGAAAAGCGGAAATTCACATTTTTGTACCATAGTTTGTAAACGCTATAACTTTTACCCAAACCATTTTATTTTTTTGCCCAAGCATTTTTTTTTTTTATCAAAGACATGTAGAACAATAAATTTAGCGAAAATTTATATATAGTTGTCGTTTTTTCCCCAAAATTTTACAGCTGAAAGTGTAAAATGTCATATATTTCGATTAATAACAAAAAAAGTAAAAATGTCAGCAGCAATGAAATACCACCAAATGAAAGCTCTATTAGTGAGAAGAAAAGGAGGTAAAATTCATTTGGGTGGTAAGTTGCATGACCGAGCGATAAACGGTGAAAGTAGTGTAGTGCAGGAGTGTAAAAAGTGGCCTGGTCATTAAAGGGGTTATCAAATAGTAAAATCTCATGTGAAGTTAATGTTATTTAAAGGGGTTGCCTCACTTCAGCAAATTACATTTATACAAAGCACTTACTAATGTATGTGATTGTCTTTAGTGCCTCTTTTGCCGGCTTGATTAATATTTACTTGATTCATGTGGGAGCACAAATTGGTACACATGCGCAGCAGCTTCCATCCCAGCCATCTGGCATCTGCGCTGCAGTCCCTGGAAACAAGCATTGTATAATGGGAAGGAAAAATGAACAAACCAGCTAAGGAGTGAATATAGATAATTAATAGTCCAAAAATGGAGGGGCACTCAAATATCTGAGTAGTATGGACAGCAATAACAGATATATATGGTTTATTAATATAAAATGTCAAGTGATAAAATGTTATAAAGTATTATAAAATATACACATAGATAAGCACCATGCAATATAATGTGTAAAAAATAGATATCTGAGTATCCGTCGCAATAAGAAATGGGGTACACTGTCAAATGACCACTGTAAGGTAACTTGATGGGGTACAGTTCTGTTGGTACCACAAATCGCAAAGTCAATGTTTGGATAACCAAGTCAATGTTTAGTTGTTCAAATGGTACATTTCATACAACATGAATAAATAGTCATTGGTATGTTACCACTCACTAGCCGGCGTTTGTTCAATTTCTTAATCTGCCGCCCGGACCTACCACGGTGTCCCTTGTGGTCTTGCGATCATACAGCGGCATTCCACATGATCCAACAAAGTCTCTCGTGATCAATTGGTGACCAGCTTGTATAGGAAGAGAGGTAATGGACTATGCATTCCACGATGCGCTCCAATGGGGAACTTCCGCGTTCCACAGTGCATTCCACTTGAAATAAGAAGATGAGAGCTCTCTTGGGCGTCCGTATGTAATGGAGAAAAGCTGTGTAACTGGTATATCTTACAGCATAAGTCTCCAGATGATATAAATGCTTGCTAAAACACTTCCGCCATACGCGTTTCAGGGTAACTCCCTTTCCTCAGTGGCAGTGCAAGCAAGCAAAAAATGCCAAGGGGATGATGGGATAAAGGTAGCTCCCAGACTTAATCCAAGGGGATGATGGGATAAAGGTAGCTCCCAAAATGTGGCATGGAGCAATGACCTCAGGATACAATAATAGTGGCATCTCAATATGATAGCCAACTTATATATAAAACAATGTTAATAAAAACAACTTAAAACAGATAGTGCTGTTCTTTTTAAATGTAAATATAAATACAGATAATCTTCACAGAAGGCATATATATAGTCAGGTTATTCTTCCTCAATAGTATTCCATATCAGGTGAATGGGCTAACAATGAACAGATGAACCATGGAGGAGCAATCTGGCAGGAAGGGGGGGTCCAGGTGCTGATAAACAGCCAGACCTGGATCCCACATCTCCACCAGACAGCCCCCCATTTAAAGAAATCCAAATAGTTCCATTATCTGCATTGTGTCCCTTGGGCATAAGGGTGTCAAATTCAAATATTCTACGTGACTCTTGTCTGGACATGTTCATAATATGAGTCCCTCCTCTCCACGATTTTTTGACCCTTTCAATTGCCACAAATCACATAGTGGAGGGGTCACAATTGTGATACTGTTTAAAATGTTTGGAAAGGGGGTGGAGTTCATATCCTTTATGGATATTTGCAATATGTTCCATCACTCTTTTCTTAAAAGGTCTTTTAGTTCGGCCAATATATTGTTTGTGACAACTGCATTCCAAGAGATAGATAACATCCTTAGATTTACAAGTGAGAGTTTCTCTGATACTCAAGGTAAAATTATTCTGTCTTGATTTAACCTCAATTGTTTTTTTTCGGGAAGGAAGTCGTTCTACAAATCGAACATCTTCCACATCTAAAGAATCCATCCATAGCTACCATCAAATTATAAATGGAACAATTTCCTGATTCTGAACAGATACATAAATGGCAGCATCGAATATGCCTTAATCTGGATAATCTAGAGAGAGAAATTATGCAAAAGAAAATCAAGAAATGTAAAAATGTAGAGAGGAAAAACGAAGACAAGTCTAATACACATAAATATAGAGAAGAAGAGGCAAAGAGGAATCACAATCCAAATGTAAAGGATAACTGTCACACTTAGACCGTAATTTCAATTTTCATATATGTAGTTACTAATACCGTGATATTCCAATATCAGTTACTATTAGACTGACTTACCCCATATTTAATAAAATTCAGCCCCTAGCAACCAGTCTGCATAAAACTGCAATTTCACTATTCAGTTAAGATGGCCACCACTGGCCTCACCCTGCCCTCACTAGCCAGTAACAATAGCCCCCCAAAAGTGTCAGTAACAAGTTCCCTCCCCCCTAAAGGGTTAATCTCCTGCAGCACAAAGGGGTCCTCTTACCACATGTTGCTTTCATTTATACACTGAGCAGATGGCAGATCTCCCTTCCCTGGTCTGCGCTGCTACAGCTCTGCATTGTCCAGCTCTGCTGAGTGAGGGAGCGTCTGCCAAGCGCAGGGACAGAGAGAAGTGCACACAGCCCAGGCACTGTTATCGGCTGCTGGGGAGGACCTGGCTTTAATCATTTACTTACAGTCCCTTGCTGTCAGTAATCTGACCTTGCACGCAGCCTGCTTCTGTGTCCTCCGTCCTTCAACAGATAGACGGACCATGCCTAGCAACCTTATTTTAAGCACAGGTAAAAGTAGGCAGTACAGGGAACAAAACTGTGGAATTAAGCGGTAATTGAGTACACAGTGAAAAGTTGAAATAGGGCCACCAAGGAGATATTAATCACCAGAATCCAATACTCCCCCCAAAAAATATGACAGTTATTCTTTAAGACACACCAGTAACACAAATGAAACAATTAGGGATCAACTTAATATTCCTGTATCTAATAGATATGAGGCCTTATCTTCACCCCTTTTTTTAGACTTCACTCCCCCTCATCACAGAACACGAACGAGAAGATCACCGACCCCAACTTCCACAACAAGACACATGAGAAACCAAACACAGAGGAACCAAACTCAACAAGACGATTACAACCTGAGACACCGTCACACCAATCACGAAAACAGACACATACCAAACAGATATCATCACAACAATCACTCCAACGATACGGTATACAACAAAACACAACCAAGACAAAAAAGATACGAAGAGGAAGACACACACATAAGAAGGGAGAATCACAACCCTCATGGGACATGTCGAATATAATTAATATCTGTCATTTATCACTCACTGAAGCACAATTATCTCTTTTAAACAAAGGAATTAAATTTGCCCCTACAAAACAGTTGGATAAGTTCTCCACTTTTATTGGAGTGGAAAAATTTGTGAGGAGACTCTGTCTCAAAAAATATTTTTTTTAAAATCCTGTATGCCCCAATAATGAAGAAATAAAAGGAGCAGACAAATATCCACATACTACGATTGAAATCCCCAAAATATCCCAAACAAGAGACAGATGAACATATAGCTGCTTTTAAAGAAAATGTAGAGAGAGAATTAAGAGAGCTAAAAAATTGCAAAATTCAAAGTAACCTCTGTTGCAAAAAAATTGAAGCTATTCAGGAATTACAGCAGACACATCACATTATGATACGCTCTGCTGATAAAGGTGGGGCTATTGTAATATTAGATACGGAACTATACAGAAGTGAATGTCCAAGACAGTTAAATTACATAACTACTTATAAAAGACTTAAGACAGACCCCACAGAAGAATATTTTAGAATTGAACAAATTATGCAACATGGGGCTAAAGGAGGGATTCATAACAGAGAATGAGATCAAATTTATCTTGGGAACACAGAAAAGAATACCAGCTTTTTACTGTGTCCCAAAGATACACAAAGATCTGAAGTCCCCACCTGGAAGACCCATTGTCTCAGGTATACAATGTATTTCCTCAAATTTATCCAAATGTATCGACCAATGGCTACAACCACTGGTGAAAGGAATCCCGTTGTATATCAAAGCTACAACTGAGATAATAAAAACCTTAGAAACATTAAAATGGGAAGATAATTTTATTATAGGAACTTTAGATGTTAGTTCACTTACAGTGATAGAACATGATCAAGGATTACAGGCCCTAAAAAAAATTCTCCAAGAGAATTAACAGTTGCAAGAGGCGCAGACGGCCTTCCTTTTGGAAACAGTAAAATACATATTGTCCCATAACTATTTCATATTTGAAGGACAGTTCTATCTACAGATGACCGGCACCTCCATGGGCACCAGATTCGTCCCCAGCTATGCCAACTTATTTCTGGTCCATTGGGAAAATGACATCATCAGTCCAAAGCTGGGGACGAGTCTGGTGCTCTGGCGCCGGGAACTCGATGACATTTTATTTATATGGCAGGAAAGTAGAGAACTATTGGATGGCTTCCTAGTTGGACTAAATCATAATAACAGAAATCTAAAATTCTCTCCCATAATAGAAGCTTCAAAAATAATCTGTAGCACTCACACCAAATTAGTAGCAAAGAACAGCTATATACGCTACTCTAGCTGTCATTTGCCGAGATGGCTCACCAACATACCAGTGAGCCAAATCAGACGGCTCAAACAAAACTGTTCGGTGGATGAACATTTTGAGGAAGAGGCTCACAAGCTTAGTCAACTATTTGCGGACAGAGAATATCCGGATAAAATTATAACTGAGGCTTTGGGGAAAGTCCGTAGTATGAATAACGAAGATTTTTTTCCAGCCAGGGATTCCCACACAGTCAGATGAGACATTATGTTAAATACTACCATTTAATTCCCAACATCGAAAGGTAGCAAGGATAATAAACAAATACTGGCACCTTTTACTTGACGATAAACTTGTAGGACCATCACTTACAGCAACTCATCAAATTACTTATACTAAAGCTCCCAATTTGGCCTCAAGTAGCACCGACTGTGAAAAAACATTCAGATGGAGGAACAATTTCCAACTGGTTATGGATGGATGGATTCTTTAGATGTGGAAGATGTTAGAATTGTAGAACGACTTCCTTCCCGAAAAAAACAATTGAGGTTAAATCAAGACAGAATAATTTTACCTTGAGTATCAGAGAAACTCTCACTTGTGAATCTAAGGATGTTGTCTATCTCTTGGAATGCAGTTGTCACAAACAATATATAGGCAGAACTAAAAGACCTTTTAAGAAAAGAGTGATGGAACATATTGCAAATATCCGTAAAGGATATGAACTCCACCCCCTTTCCAAACATTTTAAACAGTATCACGATTGTGACCCCTCCACTATGTCATTTGTGGCTATTAAAAGGGTCAAAAAATCGTGGAGAGGAGGGACTCATATTATGAACATGTCCAGACAAGAGTTGCGTAGAATATTTGAATTTGACACTCTTATGCCCAAGGGACACAATGCAGATAATGGAACTATTTGGATTTCTTTGAATGCGGGGCTGTCTGGTGGGGATGTGAGATCCAGGTCTGGCTGTCTATCAGCACCTGGACCCCCCTCCCTGCCAGATCACTTCTCCATGGTTCGTCTGTTCATTGTTAGCCCATTCACCTGATATGGAATACTATTGAGGAAGAATAACCTGATTATATATATGCCTTCTGTGAAGATTATCTATATTTATATTTACATTTAAACAGAACAGCTCTATCTATTTTAAGTTGTTTTTATTAACATTGTTTTATATATAAGTTGGCTATCATACTGAGATACCACTATTATTGTATCCTGAGGTAATGACCTCAGGATACAATAATAGTGGTATCTCATTATGATAGCCAACTTATATATAAAACAATGTTAATAAAAACATATGGCTCCATGCCATATTTTGGGAGCTACTTTTATCCCACCATCCCCTTGGATTAAGTCTGGTATAACTACATGGCATTTTTTTTGCTTGCTTGCACTGCCACTGAGGAAGGGGAGTTACCCAGAAACACGTATGGCGGAAGTGTTTTAGCAAGCATTTATACCATCTGGAGACTTATGATGTAAGATATACCAGTTACACAGCTTTTCTCCACTACATACGGACGCCCAAGAGAGCTCTCATCTTCTTATTTCAAGTGGAACGCACTGTGGAACACAGAAGTTCTCCATTTGAGCGCATCGTGGAACGCATAGTCCATTACCTCACTTCCTATACAAGCCGGTCACGTGGTCACCAATTGCTGCTGGATCACGTGGGACGCCGCTGTATGATCGCGAGACCACATGGGACGCCGTGGTAGGTCCGGGCAGCAGATTAAGAAGTTGAACAAACGCCGGCTAGTGAGTGGTAACGTACCAATGACTATTTATTCATGTTATATGGAATGTACCATTTGAACATCTAAACATTGACTCAGTTATCCAAACATTGACTTTGCGATTTGTGGTACCAACAGAACTGTACCCCATCAAGTTACCTTACAGTGGTCATTTGACAGTGTACCCCATTTCCTATTAGGACGGATACTCAGATATCTATTTTTTACACATTATATTGTATGGTGCTTATCTATGTGTATATTTTATAATACTTTATAACATTTTATCACTTGACATTTTATATTAATAAACCATATATATCTGTTATTGCTGTCCATAATACTCAGATATTTGAGTGCCCCTCCATTTTTTGACTATTGATTTTACTGAGTTGGGTGATTCCTGAGGAGTGCACCATATTCATAGGAGTGTGTAGGTGAGACGCTAAAGCCTTTATCCAATATAGACAATTTCAATACACTAGTAAGTGCCTTATGTTAAACTTGTGTACAAGATAAATGTAATTTGCTGATGTGAGACAACCCCTTTAACTACATATTTATGTACTTTTTTGTATCATATTTTACCATGGTTAATATTTTGCATTTACATGTGATAAAATGCCCAAATCAGTCCCAATTAAGAAGGTTCTGTACCTGTGTAAATATGTATGTTACAAGGTGTCAACACATCAGATGATTACACTTTGTAATATACCATAAATCATGTTAATATTCTTCCTCTGCAATAAGTTTGTACAGGAGAGCAGGGGATTCTTATGGTTTGTCCACACTGTCCACAGGAAGCCTGGTAAAAGATGTGACATCTGGGATATTGATGGCATAGTGCTAGGTGATTTTCACAACTCCCATAAGAGTGAATGGAGAATGGCCACGTGTGGTGCACGTGCATTCTATACTGCTTAGTTCTTCTCTATAATATCTTTTATGGTGCTTTTAAATAATTTAGTGAGAGTTGGTAAGCAGACACAGTTTGGTCTCACCCTTAAATAGAAACTCTATTTTAAGACAGCTTTGCATAAATCAATAGTTTGGTGTGAATATAAAAAAAAAATTGCAATATATCTTATCAGAAAAAAATGCCTATATGCTCTAGAACTATGGGTTGTTTTCTTCTCTTCTCTAAACTAACTTTCTCTCTTAAAGAGGACCTTTCATTACGATATAAAATCTAAACTAAGTATACAGACATGGAGAGCGGCGCCCAGGGATATCCCTGCACTTACTATTATCCCTGGGCACCGCTCCGTTCTCCTGGTATAGGCTCCGATATCTTCAGATTTTTGGCTCAACTGGGAGGAGCCTACTCTTGTTCTCCTGGGCGTCTCCTTATCCAAGGCTGTAGCGCTGGCCAATCGCAGCGCTCAGCTCATAGCCTGAGAGTTCTTTTTCTCCCAGACTATGAGCTGAGTGCTGCGATTGGCCAGCACTCTAGCCTGGGAAAAGGAGACGCCCAGGAGAACTAGAGCAGGCTCCTCCCAGTTGAGCCAAAAATCTGAAGATTCTGGAGCCTATACCGGGAGAATGGTGTGGCGCCCAGGGATAATAGTAAGTGCAGTGAGATCCCTGGGTGCCGCTCTCCATGTCACCATACTTAGTTAAGATTTTCTATTGTAATGAAAGGTCCTCCTTAAATTTGTGAGAAATTTGAAAAGGGTTTTCTATAACCCAGCAGAACACAGCAACCTACCTTAATTAATCATGTCTTGCCTGCATACGAATGTTTCCAATACATTTACTATCTCAAAGTTACACTGATCTGCTGCTCTGGAGTCTAGTCAGATGACACTCCTCTTCAAAAAATACTACATCCACCGACTTCATGTATTTTCCAAGTTTCCAGTCAATGGATGGTGATGGCACTTTTGCAGCCAAAGAGGGGGAAGGTGCTGTAGTCAGTGCCAGAATTAGTTTTCTCCCTGATGAATGCGCAGATGAGATGGATTCAAGAGTTTGTGCAAAGAACACAAATAGTTCTGGCCCGTCCACAGCGCCTCCGCCATCCTGGAAAGTGTAAGTGATGTCTCTGTCCATAGACCAGACAGCAAACCTGGTAAAATATGTGACATCAGCAGATTAGTGCACCTGGGATATTGATGACACAGCGCTCAACAATTTTTCAGAACTCCTATAGGAGTGAATGAAGGATGGCTGCTAATGCACAGCTGCCATCTGTTCACTTTGAGGGTCCTGTTCTGGAGATATATGTGGGTCTCACCTCTCCTATCTGACACTGATGGCTTAACCTAGCGATATTCTAGGTGGGCCAACCCAACCGCTTTAAGGTAGGTTGCTAGGTCCTGGAAAACCCCTTTAGAATCAAGATTGGCTGCCATCAGATTACATAATTTCTTAAAGGTCTATGGCGAGGGGGAGTAGGAGTGAGCAAGAAACACGCAGACAGAAGAGAAATACAAACTGGATTCCCAAAAAGTTGGGACACTATACAAATCGTGAATAAAAACTGAATGCAATGATGTGGAGGTGCCAACTTCTAATATTTTATTCAGAATAGAACATAAATCACGGAACAAAAGTTTAAACTGAGAAAATGTACAATTTTAAGGGAAAAATATGTTGAATCAGAATTTCATGGTGTCAACAAATCCCCAAAAAGTTGGGACAAGGCCATTTTCACCACTGTGTGGCATCTCCCCTTCTTCTTACAACACTCAACAGACGTCTGGGGACCGAGGAGACCAGTTTCTCAAGTTTAGAAATAGGAATGCTCTCCCATTCTTGTCTAATACAGGCCTCTAACTGTTCAATCGTCTTGGGCCTTCTTTGTTGCACCTTACTCTTTATGATGCGCCAAATGTTCTCTATAGGTGAAAGATCTGGACTGCAGACTGGCCATTTCAGTACCCGGATCCTTCTCCTACGCAGCCATGATGTTGTGATTGATGCAGAATGTGGTCTGGCATTATCTTTTTGAAAAATGCAGGGTCCTCCCTGAAAGAGATGACGTCTGGATGGGAGCATATGTTGTTCTAGAACCTGAATATATTTTTCTGCATTGATGGTGCCTTTCCAGACATACAAGCTGCCCATGCCACACGTACTCATGCAACCCCATACCATCAGAGATGCAGGCTTCTGAACTGAGCGTTGATAACAACTTGGGTTGTCCTTGTTCTCTTTGGTCTGGATGACATGGCGTCCCAGAT
The DNA here is from genome assembly GCF_014858855.1 of Bufo gargarizans. Lineage (NCBI taxonomy): Eukaryota > Metazoa > Chordata > Amphibia > Anura > Bufonidae > Bufo > Bufo gargarizans. The sequence continues at coordinate 352,449,928 of NC_058082.1, forward strand.
TTCCAAAAAGATCTTCGAATCGTGACTTGTCTGACCACAGAACAGTCTTCCATTTTGCCACACTCCATTTTAAATGATCCCTGGCCCAGTGAAAACGCAGAGCTTGTGGATCTTGCTTAGAAATGGCTTCTTCTTTGCACTGTAGAGTTTCAGCTGGCAACAGCGGATGGCACGGTGGATTGTGTTCACTGACAATGGTTCTGGAAGTATTCCTGAGCCCATTCTGTGATTTCCTTTACAGTAGCAATCCTGTTTGTAGTCCAGTGTCGTTTAAGGGCCCGGAGATCACGGGCATCCAGTATGGTTTTACGGCCTTGACCCTTACGCACAGAAATTGTTCCAGATTCTCTGAATCTTCGGATGATGTTATGCACAGTTGATGATGATAGATGCAATTTTTTGCTGGGTAACACCTTTCTGATATTGCTCCACTATCTTTCTGCGCAACATTGTGGGAATTGGTGATCCTCTACCCATCTTGGCTTCTGAGAGACACTGCCACTCTGAGAAGCTCTTTTTATACCCAATCATGTTGCCAATTGACCTAATTAGTGTTAATTGGTCTTCCAGCTTCGTTATGCTCAAATTTACTTTTTCCAGCCTCTTATTGCTAATTGTCCCAACTTTTTGGGGATTTGTTGACACCGTGAAAAATCATCGTATTTTTCCTTGAAAATGATACATTTACTTGGATTAAATGTTTGATCTGTGATCTACGTTCTATTACAAATAAAATATTGACATTTTCCATCTCCACATCATTGCATTCAGTTTTTATTCACAATTTGTTTAGTGTCCCAACTTTTTTGGAATCCGGTTTGTAGACATGATTCAGAAGCTAATACTAAGTTTATATCTCCCCTCAAGTGCCTTTTTCTCATATATACTGTTCAGTTCTTCTCTGTAATATCCTGTTTGGTGCTTCTGAATGATTATGAGTTAGAAAGTGAGAGCTACGAAGCAGAATTTGCTGTTTCCATATGAGTTCTATGGGCAGACATGATGAGTAGCTAATTTCCATCCACCAGGTCAGAGACAACTGCAGTATGCAGAAGGAGAAAACTGCTAAAAATGTCTAGAAAGAAGTCACATAATGGCCAGATATAGTTAGAACTCTCATGGAGGCTTATTCTCAAAAGTTATCTAAAAGTTTAGGTACTTGTTAAAGCAGCTGCAGGTTTGCCCTTGTAAGTTTATGAATGGACAAACTACCTTTAATTTAACTCAAATAAAGCAGAGAAGAACATAGGAAACAGAAAGAGAACAGACTCCGGAGGGATGCTGTATCGATAGTTTACTGGTGACAAGGTCGAACAGACCACTTTGTAAATTACATCATGATAGTAGGAACCAAAAAATTCAGGGAACATTTATCAAAACTGTTGTAAAGGAAAACGTGCTTAGTTGTCATAGCAACAAATCAGATTCCACTTTTCATTTTTCAGAGATCCTTTCTTGGGAATATGAAAAGTGGAATTTGATTGGTTGCTATGGGAACTACACCAGTTTTGACAAAACTCGCCTTCATTTTTTTATTTTATTTTTAAATGGAGGTTTTTGCAGAACTAGGCTTGTCCATGAGGTAGCTCACAAGGACAAACGTGCTGCTTCTCCTTGCTCCCATGTTCATGTTGCAGCCGCTTGCAGAGCAAGGATTGTAACACAATATGTTATTAGAACTACTGACATTTGGTAAAGTATGTTTAGATTAGTACAGAACTCCTGTGTTCTACAGCCTGGCTATCACATACAGATATAGCTAGCATTATTTTGACAAGAGTGAAGTGTTAACCTACCATAGCAGTGTGATGTCAGGTTAAAAGGAACAGATCTTAGTGCTTTGTTTTTTTAAATAAAGAATTTGGCATGCAGTAAAACAACTTCACCATCAGATGGCACATGACTCAATTCTAATTCAACAAATTATGACCCTGATTTATATTAACAAGTGAAGAAAGAAATGTGTCCATCCAGTTCAGCCTCTTATCCTGGAAGTTGATCCAGAGGAAGGCAAAAAGACTCATGAGGTTGATGTCAATTTTCTGTCACGATCAGTGTCTGGGGAAAAACTCCACACTAAAGACAGGAGGGAAGGGGAACAGTAGCTTGGCCTAGACAACCCTAATCCGCGCCCTGACTACCTATTAATATGAATAGACCTTGAACGTAGGAATATTCATATGCTGGTTACTTAGGCCCTTATATCCCTATAAGGACCTGGAATGAGGTTAGGACCAGAGACAACCCATTCCTCCCCAGATGGACGATTGGAAGTCTCTATCTCCGGCCCAGATACAAACAACAGGGAATATAACAAACACAAAACAATAAGACAAGACTTATCTGAAAGTAGAAAACTGGCAGCTCCAAAAGCACCAGAGTACAACTGTTAGGCAGGAAGAAAATCTATAAACTGCGCCTCCAAGAGTGAGAAGCGGCTACTTATGGAGAAGGTAAATTACCAACAAGCAACACCTGAAGCAAGGGGTGTGGCATTCACCAAAACACAGACATAATAAGATCCACAGTGAACTTGTCAATTTAACCCACGAGTCGCCAGTCTCTCCGATCTCTTAGTACCTGCCACTGGAACGTCCATGACATTTTCCTCATTTTAAGAGGAAACAAATTCCTTTCTGACTCCAATCAGCCCATCAGAATAACTCCCTGGATCAACAACCCATCTCTAGTATCTATAACCTGTAATCTTAGTACACTCCAGAAATACATCCAAGCCCCCTCTTGAACTCTTTTAGTGAATTCACCAGAGTTTCATAGTCTCACTGCTCCTACCGTAAAAAAAATTCCTCTTCTATGTTTGTGTACAAACCTTCTTTCCTCTAGATGCAGAGGATGTCCCCTCATCACAGTCACAGACCGGGATAAAAAGATGATGGGAGAGATCTCTGTACTGACCCCTGATATATTTATGCATAGTTATTAGATCTCCCCTTAGTTGTCTCTTTTCTGGGTACTGTAGTCCACCCATTCCAGTTATTACTTTAGTGCTCTTCTCTGATCCCTCTACAGCTCTGCTATGTCTGTCTTGTGCACAGGAGCCCAGAACTGTTTACACTACTCGATGTGTGGTCTGACTCATCACTGGCATCTATGCTCCTTTTAATGCAACCCAAAATCTTATTGGCCTTGGCAGCAGCTGCCTGAGACTGGTTTCTTACAACTTAGTTTGCTGTTCACTAAAATCCTTAAATCCTTTTCCATGTCTGTGTTTTACCATTTAGTATGTGCTGGTGACGTGCGCACATAGGTCTCAAAGGGGGCTTGAGCCCCTGCCCCCTTAATGTTTTTTTTTTATGTTGTCCCAAGCCGACCCACTACAAGCGCCCCACGAGTCCGCACACGCTCCCCCCCTCCATCCCGCCGGCGGCAGCGCAATTTATTCACCAATGCAATTTATTCACCAGTCTGCCCGCTCACCAGTGCAGGGTCAGGGTGACGGGGTCCTTTGAGGCTATCGCAGGGGCTGCCTGGGTAGCAGATGTGCGTGACGCATGTCTGCTACGTCACGTGACCCCCCTAAGCAGGATTAATGCAGTGGTGCAAGTGCCGGCCTGTGTGACTCCGTCTGCTGCCTAAGTTCCTGTACTGCCTGTCTGCCCTCAGTGCCCACCCTGGTAATATATTGTATATAATTTAAAGTCCAGGAACAAAACAAGTATGCAAAGGAACAATAGTTGTAGTGCTTTGTCCCTTTGCATAGAGTCTGTAGAGTCTTGTAATGACATGACTCATTTTACCATAATATGTATGGTGAAACCAAAAAAGTTATATTTGTGGGGGAAAATATAAGAGAAAAACGCAATTTTGCAACTTTTGGGGGGGTTGCACTTTTTGGTAAAAATTATACATGATCTTTATTCTGTAGCTCAATGCGATTAAAACGGTACCCAATTTCTATAGTTTTTCTTTTTGTACTACTGTAATTAGATGTCAAACTCTATTGAACAAAATCAGTATGTTTAAAATTGTCCTCCTTTGACACCTATGACATTTTATTTTTTTCATATACAGGGATGCATGAGGGTAATGTTTTGCGCCATGATCTGTAGTTTTTATCAGTACCATTTTTCTTGTGATGGGACTTTTTGATCACTTTTTTTTTTTTTTTTACGTGTACACTATTGACCGTGCAGTTTAATTAACATTATTTTTTAATATTTCGGAGATTTACGCACGCAGCTACACCATATATGTGTATGTTTATTTTAGTTTACATTATTTTATTTTAAAAAAATAGTAAAAGGGGGTAATTTACACTTTTATTAGGGGAGGGGCTTATAATATTCACCCCAAGAGGCCCACAGAGTGCCTAAAGCTCTATAGTGCGTAGTTATAAGGATTATTTCAGCTGACATATATATAAGGCCATGTGCATGGAGTTCAGGGTGTCTAAATTCAAAGCAGAAAAAAAGTAGCGTGTCATGACTTTCATAAGGATCAAAACTGATGCATTATGTGAAAGCATTTCCGAAAATGTACTATATATATATATATATATATATATATATATATATATATATATATATATACAGGGAGTGCAGAATTATTAGGCAAGTTGTATTTTTGAGGATTAATTTTATTATTGAACAACAACCATGTTCTCAATGAACCCAAAAAACTCATTAATATCAAAGCTGAATATTTTTGAGAGTAGTTTTTAGTTTGTTTTTAGTTTTAGCTATTTTAGGGGGATATCTGTGTGTGCAGGTGACTATTACTGTACATAATTATTAGGCAACTTAACAAAAAACTAATATATACCCATTTCAATTATTTATTTTTACCAGTGAAACCAATATAACATCTCAACATTCACAAATATACATTTCTGACATTCAAAAACAAAACAAAAACTAATCAGTGACCAATATAGCCACCTTTCTTTGCAAGGACACTCAAAAGCCTGCCATCCATGGATTCTGTCAGTGTTTTGATCTGTTCACCATCAACATTGCGTGCAGCAGCAACCACAGCCTCCCAGACACTGTTCAGAGAGGTGTACTGTTTTCTCCTTGTAAATCTCACATTTGATGATGGACCACAGGTTCTCAATGGGGTTCAGATCAGGTGAACAAGGAGGCCATGTCATTAGATTTTCTTCTTTTATACCCTTTCTTGCCAGCCACGTTGTGGAGTACTTGGACGCGTGTGAGGGAGCATTGTCCTGCATGAAAATCATGTTTTTCTTACCTTGCAGACTTCTTCCTGTACCACTGCTTGAAGAAGGTGTCTTCCAGAAAATGGCAGTAGGACTGGGAGTTGAGCTTGACTCCATCCTCAACCCAAAAAGGCCCCACAAGCTCATCTTTGATGATACCAGCCCAAACCAGTACTCCACCTCCACCTCCACCTTGCTGGCGTCTGAGTCAGACTGGAGCTCTCTGCTCTTTACCAATCCAGCCATCTGGCCCATCAAGACTCACTCTCATTTCATCAGTCCATAAAACCTTAGAAAAATCAGTCTTGAGATATTTCTTGGCCCAGTCTTGACGTTTCAGCTTGTGTGTCTTGTTTAGTGGTGGTCGTCTTTCAGCCTTTCTTACCTTGGCCATGTCTCTGAGTATTGCACACCTTGTGCTTTTGGGCACTCCAGTGATGTTGCAGCTCTGAAATATGGCCAAACTGGTGGCAAGTGGCATCTTGGCAGCTGCACGCTTGACTTTTCTCAGTTCATGGGCAGTTATTTTGCGCCTTGGTTTTTCCACACGCTTCTTGCGACCCTGTTGACTATTTTGAATGAAACGCTTGATTGTTCGATGATCACGCTTCAGAAGCTTTGCAATTTTAAGAGTGCTGCATCCCTCTGCAAGATATCTCACTATTTTTGACTTTTCTGAGCCTGTCAAGTCCTTCTTTTGACCCATTTTGCCAAAGGAAAGGAAGTTGCCTAATAATTATGCACACCTGATATAGGGTGTTGATGTCATTAGACCACACCCCTTCTCATTACAGAGATGCACATCACCTAATATGCTTAATTGGTAGTAGGCTTCCGAGCCTATACAGCTTGGAGTAAGACAACATGCATAAAGAGGATGATGTGGTCAAAATAGTCATTTGCCTAATAATTCTGCACGTAGTGTACATATATATATATATATATATATATATATATATATATATATACACACACACACACACATATATCCTTGCTAATCCCCCATGTGCCTTCTTTGTTTTGCCCTGTTGCTGTCGGAGTGTTCTTCATGATAAAATAAGCATTGTCTCTAATGTGTAAACGCACCGATGTGTATGCTTATTAGGGGGCTTCTGGGCTGTGGCATCAATTTAGGGCTACTAACGAGTGCTGGGTAGTGTGGCATCATGTATGTGGGCAGACAGTGTTGTATCATGTATGTGGGCAGGCAGTGTGACATCATGTATGTGGGCAGGCAGTGTGACATCATGTATGTGGGCAGACAGAGTTGTATCATGTATGTGGGCAGGCAGTGTGACATCATGTATGTGGGCAGACAGTGTTGTATTATGTATATGGACAGGCAGTGTGGTATTATGTATGTGGGGTTGGCTGACAGTGTGGCCTAATGTATGTGGGCAGGCAGTGTGGCATCATGTCTGGAGATTACTGTATCAAGTTCAGATTCTCTCTCTATTACTCTCTTTGATCAATACATTAATGTATGCTGGCTATTTAGTATTCTATTATTTGGCTGTGTAAAGCTGAAGGTTATCTCGCTTGTGATACAGCAATTAATTTTAATCATGCCTGCAGCACATTGCCAAAAACAGAGAGGATACGGAAAATGAAGGATAGAGAGCGCCAGAAAGCAGCTCATAGTAGTAGATCATTAAATGCATGGTTGAAACCAGGTACCAAACCACAAGATAGGACACATAACCCAGATATTGACAGTGTTACACCTGAGAGCACGGTAGAGATCCCTCAAGCAACAAATGAAATACAGGAGCAGACTTTGGAGGCAACACCTGACAAAGATAATCATGAAGTCACTGTCAGTGTTGAAGAAGAAGAGGCTACAGGAGGGGAAACAGTGGCTAATGTTGGGCTTGAGGAAGTAATAGAATATCCAACAGATCCAGCCCATAATTAAGCTTTTCATCTCACGTGTAATGTCAGCTATGTGAAAATGTGTGTTGATAGAGGACCATGTCAACCTATGCTCAGATTTCCCAAATATACTGAAGGCCGATTATTTCAGAAGGTGTGGTATGAAAATAAGCTGTGGTTAGAGTATTCACCTGACAAGAACAGTATGCACTGCTTCAGCTGTCGGCTTTTTCTAAATGAACAAAAGTACAGCAAGAGTTCATGGAGAGTGGCAGGGGTAAGCAAATGGAAAAAGGGACTTGAAAAAATAAAAGAACATGCAGATTCAGAGGCCCATTTAGCAAGCATGGTGCGATGGAACACCTACAAAAAGAGTGCTTTACAATCGGCTTTTGACGTATCAGATGTTCTAGGCAAGTCAAAAAGGAAGTGAGAGAAACAAAGAAACAGAGAACTCTTGATCCGATTAATTGATATAACTCTATATTTTGCACTGCAAGGGAAGGCTTTCAGGGGTTATGACGAGTCTGCCACAAGTTCAAACCAGGGCATCTTCATTGAACTTGTTAAAATGTTTAGCCAGTACGATAGTGCACTCAAGCTACATTTGGATAATTTAAAAGGCCAGAAAATAGGTAAGAATAGGTGTCAAGTTTCACTCCTCTCAAATAGAACACAAAATGATCTTATCAAAGCACTGGCCACATTCACAAAACGAGAGATTAGAAAAGAAATAGAGGAAGCCAATATATATTCAGTTCTTATAGATGAAACTACTGATGTATCTCACTGTAAGCAGGTCTCTATTGTAGTGCGTTATGTGTACCAAATGGAAGTTAAGGATCGCTTCCTCCAGGTCTGCAATGTGGCAAAACGACAGGTGAAGAGATGGAGAAAACAGTTCTTGAGTTGCTAAAGAACAACAATCTACAGATAGAAAACATGCGTGGTCAAGGCTGTGATGGTGATGAGTGGTCAATACAAAAGACTGCAGTCAAGAATACTGCAACGCAATAACAAGGCTCTATACGTGCACGACCAAGCCCACTGCCTAAATTTGGTCATAGTTAAAGCTGCAAAATCAAGCATCCACTTCATTACCTTTTTCAACCTGGTACAGAAGCTCTGTGTTTCTCACCAGCTCTACAAGGCACACTACATTTGTGAAATGTCAAGAAGCCTTGCACCGTGGACAACGTGTAATTCAACTGCTCTCTGACACATGTTGGGCATGTAGAGAAAAAGCCCTGAAGGTCCTCTTTAAAGTTATGAGTTCGGTGGTCAAAGTCCTCACTGACATAGAGCAGGAGCCTCCCCATACTGATGTTGGAGATGCCACAATGTACCTTAAAGCCATAGTCATTGAGTTTTCTGCACTTGCCTCTGATGCTCTACAGAACTGTGATATTGATCTGTCCACAGCATATACTGTTGTTAATGGAGTAAAGGACACCTTGTCCAACCTCAGGACAGAATAACAGTTTTGAAAGCTGTTTAAAAGTGCCACTAAATAGGCAGAAGCCGCTGGGATCAGCATTCCCACAGTCCCCCAGGACAGGAAAGACAGAGGAGGGTGCCTGCAAAATATTGCCAGAGTACCCATGCAGCCACAGAGAGACACTCCTTCCAGTCTGTAAAAGAAGGAGAGAAGAAAAGACAGGAGGCCGCACCTCGTGTGTGTGGCTGTATTTTTGATTTTTCCGCACTATATACTAGAAGCGCTTACCATAGGTTGTTGTGTGGAGCCACAACAACTGTACTCTGCTTATGCTGGTATTCTCCCATCCAGCGTGCGGGGTCCTGTGCTGCTGCCAAGGTTCATTTTTCTCTGCCCCAAGTGTGGCAAGAGAAATAAGTATTGAAGATAAAAAAAGGGGGAATGGTTTTTCTGAGCCTTTTTGACGGCGCTGAAAACAGGAACCAATTTCACATGTAGTCTTTTTTTAAAAGGAAAAAATAATAACTATTTATTCTTTTGTCAACGCGTTTCAAGGGCTCACAGCCCTCTTCATCAGGACAATAAAAGCATATGTTGAATCACAGTAAAACAATGTCTTTTAAAAGTATTTTGGCGCGCAGGCCAGTGATTCGCTAGGCAGGAGGTTGGAGTGTGTGACGTCAGGTGGGGAACGCCCACAGTCATCTGTCACTGGGGATTTTGATAGTTCATATTATTATGGTGACTGGTTATTGTCTATATGATCTATGTAGCTTCAGATCAGTGTTTATGTGGACTGGCCGTCTTTTAATGTTGACACGGTATGCAGCAGTTGAAACTTAGTTATCTATTGCTATTTATTAAGTGAGCTGCTGACGGCACTGTAAAGTAGGGGGGTCAGATCTTAAGTAGCGCCCTGAGAGCCTGTATGTGGCAGACTATGGTGGCAGTATGATTTATTTTCGAACTACAGCATGGTAAGGTGGGAGAGGGGGGGGAGCGCTCTCCTAGGCTGCGCTCTGAATTACTGCAGGTGGTGAAATATGTTTTGCTGTGACAGTTAGGCTCTGGTGGGCTGCTACGTTCAGAAGGGATTGGAGTTGAAATGAGAGGATCTAGCACTGAAGGGACAGCGTTGGAGGTGTGTCGTACATCGCAGCGTGGGGAACTGTGGGCGTTCCCCACCTGACGTCACACACTCCAACCTCCTGCCTAGCGAATCACTGGCCTGCGCGCCAAAATACTTTTAAAAGACATTGTTTTACTGTGATTCAACATATGCTTTTATTGTCCTGATGAAGAGGGCTGTGAGCCCTTGAAACGTGTTGACAAAAGAATAAACAGTTATTATTTTTTCCTTAAAAAAAAAGACTACATGTGAAATTGGTTCCTGTATTCAGCGCCGTCAAAAAGGTTCAGAAAAACCATTCCCCCTTTTTTTTTTATCCAGTCTGTAAAAGACTACTATAGAAGGAAGGTATACTATACATTCATTGATGTTCTTTCTCAGGAACTACAAAGTAGATTTAGGGGAGATGGCGAGACATAGTCTAGTAAAATACTAAGTGCACGTCACAGTTTGACAAAGACCAACAACTGGATAGGCAAGGATGTAATAGGTCCTGACTCTCTTGAGGCCATTCACACACTATGTGAATTCTGTGGAGAGGTGCAAAAGTTAAAAACAGAGCTCAGGGTATTTTATGCCTCTTTCTCAGACACATCCCACGTGAAAGATCTGTTAAAAACACTGAGAGACAACACTGGGCAGGATACACTGGTGGAAATGATAAGAACCTATGCAACAATTCCGGTGTCAACAGCAACAGTGGAGAGGTCCTTTTCCAAGCTCAAGCTCGTAAAAGGTACACTGGGAAACCTTTGTTCAGAAGAGAGGCTTTCTGACCTCTTACCCCTGGCTATTGAGAAAGACATTCCCATAAACCACAGTGAAGTAGTAAACATATACAGGGACATGGCCCACCGAAGGATCCTGTGTAAGGGAGAAATATCAAGGGAATGAAAGTGATAGTGAGTAGGAAACAATTGTGTGAGTGTGAATGAATTGTGTGTAACGTTATCACAAACATTTTTTTTATAGGGATGGAAATTTTATTACAGTTTAATGTAACATGTTACAAAGTTAGAAGTTTGTATTTAAATAAAAAAAATACATTACTATGTATCTGTCATGTTTACAATTACAGTATCAAACAATTCATGGAGAACAAGGTAGGACTTCTATAAAAGTAAGCTTCGTGGTACAATTTTTTATTTTTATTTATGACAAGTGCCCTTTTTTTTTAATTTAAGCCCCTGCCCTTCAAAATGTCTGTGCACGTCTCTTGGTGACTTGCATTATTCCTTCCTATGTGCATAACCTTACATTTGTTAGTGTTAAACCTCATCTGCCACTACTCTGATTGGAGGAATCATCCAAATCCATCTGTTGCAGTATACTGTCCTCTTCCGTGTTAATTACTTTACACAGTTTAGTGTCATCTGCAATTTATTTTATTTTATTGTGCAAGCCTTCTACAAGATCATTAATAAATGTATTGAAGATAATAGAGCCCCATACTGATCACTGTGGTACCCCACTGGTAACGGTGACCCAATCAAAGTATGTACCGTTAATTACAACCCTCGGTTTTCTATCACTGAGCCAGTTACTTACCTACATACTTATTTTTCCCCCCAGTCCAAGCATTCTCATTTTATGTACTAACCTTCTATGTGGGATAGTATCAAATGCTTTGTAAAAGTCAAGATATATGACACCCATTGACTCACCAATATCAAGTCTATAATTGATCTCCTCATAGAAACTGATTCAATTAGATCGACATGACCGATCCCTAATATAGACGTGCTGGTATGACGTTATACGCTTATTTTCATTGAGATATTCCAGAATAGCATCTTTTAGAAAACCCTCAAACAGTTTACCCACAACAGAGGTTGAACTTACCAGCTAGAGTTTCCGAGCTTTTATTGGACCCTGCGGAACACCCCTGTCAAAATAGAGTCCTTGAATATCAGAAAGAAAGGTCTGTCTATTACTTAATTATCTTAGGATATGCTATCTGGACCTGCTGATTTGTTTATTTTAATCTTTTTAAGACACCGTTGTACTTCTTTCTGTGTCAGACAGGTCACTTTTATTGTGTTTATTTTGATACTGCATTTCATCTGACATTTCATTTTCCTCAGTGAATACAGTGGAGAAAAATCAATTTAATTGCTTTGTTTTTTTTTTCTCATCGCTCTCTGCAACACCTCCCTCATCACTCTTTAACCACCTCAGCTCCCCTAGCTTAAACCCCCTTAATGACCAGACCACTTTTTACAATTCTGCACTATACTACTTTCACGGTTTATTGCTCGGTCATACAACTTACCACCCAAATGAATTTTACCTTTCTTCTCACTAATAGAGCTTTCATTTGGTGGTATTTCATTGCTGCTGACATTTTTACTTTTTTTGTTATTAATTGAAATTGACCAAAATCTTTGCAAAAAAATGACATTTTTCACTTTCAGTTGTAAAATTTTTCAAATAAAACTACATTTCTATATACATTTTTCTCAAAATGTATTGTTCTACATGTCTTTGATAAAAAAATGCAATTATTGGTTTGCGCAAAAGTTATAGCGTTTGAAATCTATGGTACAAAAATGTGAATTTTGAAGCAGCTCTGACTTTCTGAGCACCTGTCATGTTTCCTAAGGTTCTACAATGCCCAGACAGTAGAAACACCCCAGAAATGACCCCATTTCGGAAAGTAGACACCCTAAGGTATTCGGTGATGGGCATAGTGAGTTCATGGGAGTTTTTATTTTTTGTCACAATTTAGCGGAAAATGATTGTAAGAAAAAATAAGATAAAGTCTCATATTCCACTAACTGACAAAAAATAAAATTTTACATGAACTAACCATACCCCTCACGGAATACCTTGGGGTGTCTTCTTTCCAAAATGGGGTCACATGTGGGGTATTTATACTGCCCTGGCATTTTAGGGGCCCTAAAGTATGAGAAGTAGTTTGGAATCCAAATGCCCTGTGAAATCCTGAAAGTACTCATTGAAATTTGGGCCCCTTTGCGCATCTTGGCTGCTAAAAAGTGTCACACATGTGGTATCGCCGTACTCAGGAGAAGTAGGGCAATGTGTTTTGGGGTGTCTTTTTACATATGCTGGGTGAGAAAAATATCTTGCTAAAAGACAACTTTTCCAATTTTTTTATACAAAGTTGTCATTTGACAGAGATATTTCTCTCACCGAGCATGGATATATGTAAAAATACACCCCAAAACACATTGCCCTACTTCTGAGTACGGCGATACCACATGTGTGACACTATTTTTCAGCCTAGGTGCACAAAGGGGCCCAAATTCCAATGAGTATCTTGAGGATTTCACAGGGCATTTTTTACGCATTTGGATTTCAAACTACTTCTCACGCTTAAGCACCCCTAAAATGCCAGGGCAGTATAAATACCCCACAAGTGACCCCATTTTGGAAAGAAGACGCCCCAAGGTATTCCATGAGGGGCATGGCAAGTTCCTAGGATATATTTTTTTTTTTGGCACAAGTTAGCGGAAAATGATATATGTTTTTTTTTTTTCGTACAAAGTCTCAGATTCCACTAACTTGTGACAAAAAACATTTTTTTACATGAACTCGCCATGCCCCTCACGAAATACCTTGGGGTGTCTTCTTTCCAAAATGTGGTCACTTGTGGGGTATTTATACTGCCCTGGCATTTTAGGGGACCTAAAGCGTGAGAAGTAGTTTTTCTGGGGGGGAGGGTAATTACGTTATAGGACGGGAAGATAGTGCAGATAGAGACCGGGGGCAAAGTAATGGGACTGGGGGAGGAATGGAAGAAGGGACTAGAACAGTTCAGAAGGAAAGGTGTAGGGTAAAAAATATACATAAACCTCTCAAATGTATGTATACTAATGCCAGAAGCCTGACTAATAAAACTGGTGAACTGGAATTAGTGATGTGTGAGGAGAACTATGACATAGTGGGAATAACTGAGACATGGCTGGATGATAGCTATGACTGGGCGGTTAATGTACAAGGTTACAGTCTGTTTAGAAAGGATCGTCAAAACCGGAGAGGAGGAGGGGTCTGCCTCTATGTAAAGTCCGGTCTAAAGCCCACACTCCGCGAAGATATAAATGAGGGACATGAACATGTGGAGTCACTGTGGGTAGAGATACATGGAGCTAAAAACAACAATAAATTACTAATAGGAGTTTACTATAAACAACCTAATATACCAGAGTCCACAGAAAATCTATTACTAAACGAGATAGACGAGGCGGCAAATCATAATGAGGTGGTTATTATGGGGGACTTCAACTACCCAGATATAGACTGGGAAACTGAAACTTGTATATCTCATAAAGGAAACAGGTTCTTGGCAATAACCAAAGACAATTACCTCTCCCAACTGGTTCAGGACCCGACTAGAGGGACGGCCGTACTGGACTTAGTATTAACCAATAGGCCGGACAGAACAACAGACGTGCAGGTTGGGGGACACCTGGGAAAAAGTGACCACAAAGTAATAACCTTCCAATTATCATTCAAAAGAGCGTTTCTACAGGGAGGAACAAAAATACCAAACTTCAAAAAAGCTAAATTTAGCCAACTAAGAGAGGCCATAGGCCAAACTAACTGGGACAAAGTCCTCAAAAATAAAAATACAGCCACAAAATGGGATATCTTTAAAAACATCCTAAAATCTCATTGTGAGAGGTACATACCGTATGGTAATAAAAGGTTAAGGAATAAAAAGAAACCAATGTGGATAAATAGAACTGTAACAAAAGCAATAAATGACAAAAAGAAAGCATATCATTCACTGAAACAGGAGGGGAGCACGGAAGCACTGAAAAACTATAAGGAAAAAAATAGAACATGTAAAAAACAAATAAAAGCGGCCAAACTAGAGACCGAGAGATTAATTGCCAAAGAGAGTAAAACTAACCCTAAAATGTTCTTCAATTATATAAATGTTAAAAAGTATAAATCTGAAGGTGTCGGCCCTTTAAAGAGTAATGAGGGGGAAGTCGCAGAGAGCGATGAGGAGAAAGCAAAGCTGTTAAATATTTTTTTCTCCAATGTATTCACTGAGGAAAATAAATTGTCAGATGACATGCAGAATGCAAAAATAAATTCCCCATTAAAAGTGTCCTGTCTGATCCAGGAAGAAGTACAACAGCGACTTGAAAAGATTAAAATAGACAAATTGCCAGGACCGGATGACATACACCCCCGTATCCTAAAGGAATTAAGTAATGTCATAGCCAGACCCTTATTTCTGATATTTGCAGACTCTATACTGACAGGGAATGTCCCACAGGATTGGCGCATGGCATATGTGGTGCCAATATTCAAAAAGGGGCCAAAAACAGACCCTGGAAACTATAGGCCGGTAAGTTTAACATCTGTTGTGGGTAAACTGTATATTAGAGCATCTCAACGGAAATAAGCAAATAACGCCATATCAGCATGGCTTCATGAGGGATCGGTCATGTCAGACTAATTTAATCAGTTTCTATGAGGAGGTAAGTTCTAGACTTGACAGCGGCGAATCAATGGATGTCGTATATCTGGACTTCTCCAAAGCATATGACACTGTACCACATAAAAGGTTAGTATATAAAATGAGAATGCTCGGACTGGGAGAAAATATCTGTATGTGGGTAAGTAACTGGCTCAGTGATAGAAAACAGAGGGTGGTTATTAACGGTACACACTCAGATTGGGTCACTGTCACTAGTGGGGTACCTCAGGGGTCAGTATTGGGCCCTATTCTCTTCAATATATTTATTAATGATCTTGTAGAAGGCTTGCATAGTAAAGTATCAATTTTCGCAGATGACACTAAACTGTGTAAAGTAATTTACACTGATGAGGACAGTATACTACTACAGAGGGATCTGGATAGACTGGAGGCTTGGGCAGATAAGTGGCAGATGGGGTTTAACACTGATAAATGTAAAGTTATGCACATGGGAAGGAAAAATGCAAGTCAACCGTACATACTAAATGGTAAAACACTCGGTAACACTGACATGGAAAAGGATCTAGGAATTTTAATAAACAGCAAACTAAGCTGCAAAAACCAGTGTCAGGCAGCTGTTGCCAAGGCCAACAAGATAATGGGTTGCATCAGAAGGGGCATAGATTCCCGTGATAAGAACATAGTCCTACCACTTTACAAATCTCTAGTCAGACCACACATGGAGTACTGTGTACAGTTCTGGGCTCCTGTAAACAAGGCAGACATAGCAGAGCTGGAGAAGGTCCAGAGGAGGGCAACTAAAGTAATAACTGGAATGGGGCAACTACAGTACCCTAAAAGATTATCAAAATTAGGGTTATTCACTTTAGAAAAAAGACGACTGAGGGGAGATCTAATTAATATGTATAAATATATCAAGGGTCAGTACAGAGATCTATCCCATCAGCTATTTATCCCCAGGACTGTGACTGTGACGAGGGGACATCCTCTGCGTCTGGAGGAAAGAAGGTTTGTACACAAACATAGAAAAGGATTCTTTACGGTAAGAGCAGTGAGAATATGGAACTCTCTGCCTGAGGAGGTGGTGATGGTGAGTACAATAAAGGAATTCAAGAGGGCCATGGACGTATTTCTGGAGCTTAATAATATTACAGGCTATAGCTACTAGAGAGGGGTCTTCCTCTGGATCAACTTGCGGGATAACAGGCCGAACTGGATGGACAAATGTCTTTTTTCGGCCTTATGTACTATGTTACTATGTTACTATGTAAATCCAAATGCGTAAAAAATGCCCTGTGAAATCCTAAAGGTGCTCTTTAGAATTTGGGCCCCTTTGCGCACCTAGGCTGCAAAAAAGTGTCACACATGTGGTATCGCCGTACTCAGAAGAAGTAGGGCAATGTGTTTTGGCGTGTATTTTTACATATACCCATACTGGGTGAGAGAAATATCTCTTTTTTTAAATAAAAAGTTGTCATTTTACAGAGATATTTCTCTCACCCAGCATGGTTATATGTAAAAAGACACCCCAAAAACACATTGCCCTACTTCTCCTTAGTGTGGCGATACCACATATGTGACACTTTTTTGCAGCCTAGGTACGCAAAGTAGCCCAAATTCCAATGAGTACCTTTTAGGAGGGCATTTTTAGACATTTGTATTTCAGACTTCTTCTCACGCTTTAGGGCCCCTAAAATGCCAGGGCAGTATAAATACCACACATGTGACCCCATTTTGGAAAGAAGACACCCCAAGGTATTCCGTGAGGGGCATGGTGAGTTCATAGAAGATTCTTTTTTTTGGGCACAAGTTAGCGGAAATAGATTTTTTATTTTTTATTTTTCTCACAAAGTCTCCCTTTTCGCTAACTTGGGACAAAAATTTAAATCTTTCATGGACTCAATATGCCCCTCAGCGAATACCTTGGGGTGTCTTCTTTCCAAAATGGGGTCATTTGTGGGGTATTTGTACTGCCCTGGCATTTGAGTGTCTCCGCAATAATTACATGTATGGCCAGCATTAGGAGTTTCTGCTATTCTCCTTATATTGAGCATACAGGTAATGAGATTTTTTTTTTCCGTTCAGCCTCTGGGCTGAAAGAAAAAATGAACGGGACAGATTTCTTCATTCGCATCGATCAATGTGGATGAAAAAATCTCTGCCCAAAAAATGTGCAAAACAAAAAGGAGGGGAAAGGCATCTGCCAGGACATAGGAGCTCCGCCCAACACCCAAACCCACTCAGCTCGTATGCCCTGGCAAACCTGATTTCTCCATTCACATCAATCGATGTGGATGAATAAATCATTGCGGGAATTAATTTATTTTTTATAAAAAATGTTTGCAAAAGCATATGAACACCGCCCCTCAGCTCATAAGCTTTGGCAAACGTATCTTTTTTACTGCAGAGGAGAAATCTCGTCTTGCAGGGCCGCATACACCGACTTTTGTGTAATCTGTCAAAATGCACATCAGTGCTGCAGCTGGTCGATCGGTTGGTCCACCTAGAAGGTTAAAAAACAAAACAAAAAACAGGCCGCAACGCAATAAATGTATTACCATATATAACATTTGAAACAGAACATTAACTTTTATAGACTTTATTGAACTTTTGGAACATTAACTTTTTTGCTTACCTGTGATTTTTTTTTTTTACCTTTATAAAAAGGTAAAAGCGCAAATCGCCCAGAGATGTGGCGAAGTACATTATGCACTTTGTCCCAGGTGAAAGGAGAGGTTTGCAGCAGCTGTGAGTGAAAGGGCCCTAAGAGCCCTGTGTGCCTGTCCTGTGTCACACAATCCCTATACTAATAGTGTACCTGTGTGTGGTACTTCCGGAAACACTCCCCTAAGCATAGGGCAGGGTGGTCAGGGCAGTCAGGACAGAAATAGCGGGTGTCACGCCTTATTCCACTCCTGCTACAGACACAACATTTTTTTCGGGGTGGCGCTTGGTTTGAGGTACCAGCAACGACATTAGGGAAATGTCTCTCTTGTAGACGGCTCACTACACTGGTGGTTGGGGCCAAGGAACCTCCTGGATACAGGAGGTTCTCGATGATCTCTTCCTGAAATTTGAGGAAGGACCGTGTTATCCCAGCCTTACTGTAGAGAACAAAACTATTGTACATCGCTAATTGAATTAGATATACAGACACCTTCTTATACCAGCATCTGGTCCTGCGGGAAAATGTCAATAAGAAGCCAACATCTGATCATTGAAGTCCACCCCTCCCATGAGCGAATTATAGTTGTAGACACAGAGGGGTTTTTCAATGACTCCAGTTGCTCGTTCAATTTCGGTTGTTGTGTCTGCGTGAATTGCCAAATAAGGGTGACACCAAGTCCCAGACTGTCTTCCCACTGCTCCCCAGGTAGTCAGGGCAACCAATCGGCTCCAGGGTCTGATCTTTGCCCTCATAGACACAAAATTTGTGCGTATAGCCTGTGGCCCTTTCACAGAGCTTATACAATTTGACCCCATACCGGGCGCGCTTGCTTGGGATGTATTGTTTGAAGCCAAGGTGCCCGGTAAAATGTATTAGAGACTCGTCTATGCAGATGTTTTGCTTAGGGGTATACAAATCTGCAAATTTAGTTTTAAAGTGGTCTATGAAGGGCCGAATTTTGTGGAGCCGGTCAAAAGCTGGGTGGCCTCTGGGACGAGAGATGCTGCTGTCACTAAAGTGCAGGAAACGCAGGATGGTCTCAAATCGTGTCCTGGACATGGCAGCAGAGAACATGGGCATGTGATGAATTGGGTTCGTGGACCAATATGACGGCAATTTATGCTTTTTTGTCAGGCCCATGTTGAGGAGAAGGCCCAGAAAAGTTTTAAATTCGGAAACTTGTACGTGTTTCCATTGGAAAGACTGGGCATAAAAGCTTCCCGGGTTGGCGGCTATAAATTCAGTGGCATGCCGGATTGTTTCTGCCACAACTAAGTCCAAGAACTTGCAATCAAGAACAGCTTAAAAAAAATTAGTGCCGATCCGATCTGAGCTGTCTCAACCCCAACTCCAGACTGGGCGCTGAAATGGGGAACTACTGGTGCGGCTGAAGATGGGGGCTGCCAATCAGGGTTTGCCAGCATCTCAGGGACTCTAGGGGCTCTATGGGCCTGTCTGTGCGGTGGCTGCGATGGGGTAACTACTGCACGTGCCACCGTACCAGCTTCAACTGCCCTTCTGGTGCTCGCCACGTCACCATGTTATACGGCAGTGCTGGTACTAGGTCCAGGATGGGCTGTGCTGCTGGTGTATGCCTCACCACGTAATCCGACAGCGCCAGACCCACTCTGCTGCCCTTGAAGTGGATCCTGCGCAACCTGTGGTCTAGCGACACAGGGCCGGGTACTCCTGGTGGTATCAGGGACCTCAACCTCCTTGTCCAAACTTTGGGTCAGACTGCCACTGCTTTCTAGAGGTTCGTATTCTGACCCGCTGGATTCGTTAGATGAGGGTTCCCATTCCTCATCCGACTGGGTCAGAAGCCTGCAGGCCTCTTCAGAAGAATACCCCTTGCTTGCCATTTGGTCAACTAAATTTAGGGGGTATTTATTCCCTGAGACTACCCAAGAAAAAAAGCAAGCCTGTCTTACAAATTGGAGGCTAGCTAATTATAGGAAGCCGCTGCGATTGATAAAAAAATATCAAAACATTTGGGTGGAGGGCGAACTAAGGTGACACTAATACTATTATAGATCTGACTGTGATCAGTTCTGATCACTTACAGATACTATAAAGGTACCAATGCTGATTAGCGGGCCGTCTTGTGAGAGGACGCATCAGCGCGTCCAGGAGGAATAACCGGGCTGCCACCAGGACGCAATCCTGCGTTCGGCGGTCCGGAGGTGGTTAAGGGGGCAACACTGTAAAGTTTAAACATTTTACCATTTATATAATTGAATAACATTTTAGGGCTAGTTTTGGCAATGAATCTCTCTGTCTCAAGCTTGACTGCTTTTATCTGTCTTTTACGTATTCCTGTTTTAATGATTAAACTACTTTCTGTTTATTTATTGCCTCCTTTACATTTCTATTTACACACAGTTTTTTTCTTGTTCCTCGCCCTTTTATTCCCATACGTTATGTAACTCTCACAATTAGAGTTTAGTATGTCTTTAAAAATATCCCATTTATGGCTGCATTCCTATTTCCGAGCAAGTTGTCCCAGTTAATGAGGCTAGTGGCCTCTTTTAGCTGGTCAAATTGTGCTTTTTGAAAGTTTGCTGTTTTTGTGCCTCCTGGATGAAATACTCTTTTGAATTATTTGTCACTATTTTCCAAGTGTCCCCGTCAGGTCTATTGGTTAGTACTCCAGTGTGGCTATTCCTCTAGTTGATCCTGAACCAGTTGGGAAAGGCAACTGTATTTGGTTAATGCCAAGAACCAGTTTTGTTTATGAGATCTACAGGTTTGCTTCCCAATCTGTACCTGGGTAGTTGAAGTCCCCATAATCACGACCTCATTGTGATTTGCCGCCTCATCTATTTTCATTTAGTATTTGATGCTGTAAGGTGGAAGATTTGTAGTAACAGGAAATACAGTAAAAGGGAGCATAAATACTGAACAATGTAAAAATAGAGAGTAAATAAATACCAAGTGAAGGCTGATTTTTCATGTTTAATTGGAGTAGCCCTTCAAGCCTCAGTATACTAGTCGAGCATGTTAAGGTTCAGCTCTAGGAGTTATAGGAGGCAGTAACTTAAAGGGGTTGGCAGAAAAAATATTGTAAACTGGGATTCAATAAAACGTAACCTTTACTAGGTCATTTAAAATAATATATCACACTGGGTGAGAGACGACATTGACAACACTAACAACAATAATCTCCTCCACTGTATCAGTTCATATATTATTATAAAAAATGAAAAAAAGGGTGGATCTCACCTCGTCTGGGCGGGGTCCACGACTGTGGAGGACGGTCCTGGCGGTAATGTTACCTTTGACCTCTGTAACCGGATGCTGATGTGGTAATTGGCACGGTATTAACTCCTGGCACACCCTATTATGGCTTTCCTGCCTGTCTAGGGGTCAAGGGGCTGTTCTGATAGCCTGCCTACCACAATGGAGCACCCGCCCCGACAGGGGCGACCCTACACCGAACCATTCCCTCAGTATGGGTCTAAAGTTCTATCAAGCCCTAACTACAACGCCCTACATGCCATGTTTCTGTCTTTTCCAGACATCATCAGGGGACTTCACATGTATATTCCAGGGCAACTACAAATAGAAATTATAAACAAACACTAAATATCGGTCACAGATATCTGAGCGCTGCATGTATAGTGGCTTATCAGCAGCCTCAGTTTACTTACTGGAGATCAAGGTGATTTTAGCCTCGTATCCTTGGACAAGATGATAGATGACTCTTGTCCTCACTGTTACAGGGGAAGTGTCCCATGTCAGTCCATGTCTCACCACAAATAACAGTGATTTGGGTGAGCATTGAATGGTTGTTAGCCGCCTCCTAATATACCCCTACTCCCAGTATGTGTACGCCCCCCATGATTATTGATCTCACCTGTCCGAATCTCTCAGGATGCTTGTGATTCCATGTGGAACGCACGCCGCTCGCGTGCGTTCCACTGGACTGGAAGTCAATGTCACGTGATGCGGGCTAAACCGGCACATCCTCAAATTGCCACTTTCTACAGTCTCCCGAAAGTGCACAAAGGCTATAAGCCTCTAAAAGGGCGCCCGATTGTATCAGGCATTGATAGCCTGAGTCAAAATCTAGGAGTGTACATAGATAAGATCCTGGCACCATTTGTCCTTTCCTTATCATCCCATGTAAGAGATACCGGGGACCTCCTTAGACAGTTAGAGGGTATACAGCTGGATGAGGGCTGCATACTGGGAAGTGTAGATGTTGAAGCACTATACTCATCCATTCCACACAAATGGGGCCTTCATGCAGTGTCATACTTTCTGTCGTCAAGGGGGAGACACTTTCAGGGACACAGCGCCTTTGTTTTAGAATTATTGGAATTCTCATTGAAGAGAAATTATTTTCTCTTCAATGGGCGTGTTTTCCACCAGCTCAGGGGCACCGCGATGGGGAGCCCGTGTGCCCCATCGTATGCCAATTTGTTCCTGGGCTGGTGGGAAAACACTATCGTAGTCAGGGACGAGTCCGCGATCGAGTTGCAGCGCGTCCAAAAGTGGGCGCGCTTCATAGATGATGTTTTCGTCATCTGGAAGGGGAGTATGGAGACCTTCTCGGCTTGGGTTCAACAACTAAACCAAAACGAGATAGGCCTCCATTTCACATCAGAATGTAATCCATCTAAACTCCCTTTCCTTGACATCAGAGTGAATATAAACCATCAGGGGTGTCTGGAAACATCCATATATCGCAAGCCGACCTCAACAAATTCCCTCCTGAGGTGGGAAAGTAGCCATCCATACCCCCTCAGGAAGGGAATACCGAGAGGTCAGTATCTGCGATTAAGAAGGAATAGTTCGAAGCGCTCGGAGTTCGTGAAACAAGCGGGGGACTTGAAAACTAGTTTTTTAGACCGTGGATACCCAGCAGGTGTACTTACACCAGCGTACCAGACCGCCCTGAATAAGGATAGAGTGTCTCTATTGGCGCCGCGAGTGGACACCCCCATGCACAGTAGCTCCAGTGAGAACAGGGAGATCCGTTTTATCAGCACATACAATGGCTGTTCCTCTGGAATCAGAGATATTATATCTAAACACTGGCATGTGCTTTTAATGGATCCTGACGTCTGCAAGGCCATAAAGGGGCACCCCAGCATCACATATAGACGTGGCAGAAGCATTCGTGATATGTTGGTGCACAGCCACTATACACCAGGGCCCCAGCAAAAGACTTGGCTGGAGAGAGGCCTTAGTGGCCAAAGCAAAGTCATTTAGGAGCAACAATACAGATAAAGTCTATACAATTACAGACTTTATTAACTGCAGAAGCATGGGTTTGGTTTACAAAATCACATGTGAATGTGGAAAGGAATATGTCAGGAAGACTGGTAGGGAGTTGAGGAGAAGAATAGGAGAGCATCTGAGCGACCTAAGGAATGGCAGGGACACATCGGTGGCACGACATGTGAACACCGAACACGAAGGCAGATTGGATTGTCTTTCCTTCTCTGGATTTGAAAAAATCAAGCCAGGAATAAGACGGGGTGATTTTGATAAGAGGATCTTGCAATGTGAAGCCAAATGGATCTTCTATCTTAAAACGGTCCATCCATCCGGCTTAAATGAACAACAGAATTATTGCTGCTTCTTGTGATCTGAGTCGCAATAAAAGGCGAATTAGGATGGATGTGATCCGACCGTGTCCCCCCTTGTATCGCAGTTGCCCATATCATGGGCGCATGGGATGTGATGTTGGACATGGCCGGAAAACTTATAAGGGCAATTTGTTAATGTAATGCGGTCACCTGACTTAGTCCCCCTCGGACCCGATGCTGTCACATCCAAACGATGGGCGCATCGGATCCGATGGTGGACTTATCTTGAATTGTAATATTTCAAAGCATGTACTCCAGCTGACATACATCAGGCTCCCTGGCCCAAGTACTGGTCGGTATTCGGAGTAAGATGGTCTGTGTGTAGCTGTCCTGTCAATTGAAATCCGTAATGCGATTGTGCATGTATACAAAAAAGCAGGCAAGCTATCATTTGCCTTGAAAAAGGGCCGAGTGTCATGAGCCGAGAGGTTGCTATGCAACTGGCAACGCTCTGACTCAGGCTCTGAACGCACTTCCGGTTTAGCCCGCATCACGTGACATTGACTTCCGGTCCAGTGGAACGCACGCGAGCGGCGTGCGTTCCACATGGAATCACAAGCATCCTGAGAGATTCGGACAGGTGAGATCAATAATCATGGGGGGCGTACACATACTGGGAGTAGGGGTATATTAGGAGGCGGCTAACAACCATTCAATGCTCACCCAAATCACTGTTATTTGTGGTGAGACATGGACTGACATGGGACACTTCCCCTGTAACAGTGAGGACAAGAGTCATCTATCATCTTGTCCAAGGATACGAGGCTAAAATCACCTTGATCTCCAGTAAGTAAACTGAGGCTGCTGATAAGCCACTATACATGCGGCGCTCAGATATCTGTGACCGATATTTAGTGTTTGTTTATAATTTCTATTTGTAGTTGCCCTGGAATATACATGTGAAGTCCCCTGATGATGTCTGGAAAAGACAGAAACATGGCATGTAGGGCGTTGTAGTTAGGGCTTGATAGAACTTTAGACCCATACTGAGGGAATGGTTCGGTGTGGGGTCGCCCCTGTCGGGGCGGGTGCTCCATTGTGGTAGGCAGGCTATCAGAACAGCCCCTTGACCCCTAGACAGGCAGGAAAGCCATAATAGGGTGTGCCAGGAGTTAATACCGTGCCAATTACCACATCAGCATCCGGTTACAGCGGTCAAAGGTAACATTACCGCCAGGACCGTCCTCCAAAGTCGTGGACCCTGCCCAGACGAGGTGAGAGACACCCTTTTTTTCATTTTTTATAATAATATATGAACTGATACAGTGGAGGAGATTATTGTTAGTGTTGTCAATGTCGTCTCTCACCCAGTGTGATACATTATTTTAAATGACCTAGTAAAGGTTACGTTTTATTGAATCCCAGTTTACAATATTTTTTCTGCTATATTTGGGTGTAATTACATACCACGAACACAAACTTGTAGAGGTGGTATATCTAATTAATTTTTAACTTAAAGGGGTTGTCTGCTTTTTTACTAATGATGACCTATACTCAGGATAGGTTATCAATATCAGATCAGCGAGGATCCAGCTTATTAGAGCGCCATTCATTCCATAGCGCTGTACATATGAGATTCACTTGAACAGATGGAGCCGTCCCTTAGACGTTAATGGGGATGCCATTATTGTAATTACACTGCTCACTGCTACAATTGCTGCGGAGAGTGGGTAAAAAGAGAAGAGAAGGCAGCACTCGTACGAACAGCTTATGGACTGGTGTCAGACCCCTGCTGATCTGATATTGATTACCTATCCTGAGGATAGTAATAAAAAGTGGACAACCACTTTTAAAGAGAGGCTTGGCAATGAGCAAACATAATAGGATATGCCCAAGAAGATGGAGACTCACTCTTCAGCAGGCAGGGAAAAACAGGTTAAGGCCTCATGCACACGACCGTATGTATTTTGCCGTCCGCGAAAAATGGATCTGCAAAAAATACGGATGATGTCTGTGTGCATTCCGTATTTTCGGACTGGAACAGCTGGCCCCTAATAGAACGGTCCTATCCTTGTCCGTAATGCGGACAATAATAGGACATGTTATTTTTTTTCCGGATCACATGCCCACTGTTGCACATAGGGAGCAACAGTGTGTCAAAAAGGATAATCCTACATCTTTAGGAAGAAATATTAGAGTAGTACTGTTTTTTTGTGTGTAATGACCCTCCAACATTTTTCAAGTTTCTTGTTTGAACCTTTCATTATTTGTCCAGCTCATAATATTTTGTGATCATTAATAAAAATCCTCGATTAGTATGCCATATCCAAATAATAAAAATACTATTTCTGGAATGTGTCCTGGTATACACTATATAATGTGGTTCAAATGTACATCTAATTATTTTATCGTAGATTTCTCTTGTTTCCTAGGATTTCACTTTGAGAAATGTGGTCTTTTGTCAGAAAATAACATCTTTATTAATTATTTCCACTTTTGAGTTACTTTACATACAACAGACTGTGAGCCCTTGGACAGGTTTTAATTTTTTCCACTGAGGACTCATAACCCCATGTGATATTAACATGATTCTAGTAGTTTTATCATAAATGTAACAGAAATTGCACTGTGGTTGTGTTTTTTTTGTAGCTTGCTCTTGGGAATGTCATAAGTTCCCTGGGAGATCAGAGTAAGAAGATTCTTCATGTTCCTTATAGAGATTCAAAACTGACCCGATTACTGCAGGACTCACTGGGCGGTAACAGGTAATCAAACTCCTTTGTTGCTTAGAGTGTTCAGAGTACGTAGAATTTGTCTCTACTTGTCACATTATTTATTTATTTTTTAAAACAAATGTTATTAAGGGAAAGTATGTAATTCCATATTTACAGTACAATAACATAGACCAACACAGCATAGAATATACATTGTTTCCATTTCTTCGCTTATCATATAAGAAACAATTGCATCTACTCAGATTATTAAGCTGTATTGAGTGATCA
Organism: Bufo gargarizans; assembly: GCF_014858855.1. NCBI lineage: Eukaryota > Metazoa > Chordata > Amphibia > Anura > Bufonidae > Bufo > Bufo gargarizans. Next base: position 352,476,169 of record NC_058082.1, read on the forward strand.
TTGCGCTCTATTTCCCTCTTTTCATTTATATTTTCCCCAGATCCCTCCCTAACGCAAAACTTGTTAAACATATTAACATACCCTGCTCCATGGATGTTGTTTAGGGTCTCCTACCTTCCGCATGTTTCCAGAGTATTATGATTCAAACCTCAGTATCCATTCTACCTAGGAATTAATTTTCCCAATGTTCCCTTTACTTGTTCCTCAAGATACCACCTGGTACCTTGAAATGGTATCATTACTTCCTTCACTTCTTCGCGTGTCAAAGAATGTACTATGAATTTTTTCCATTTCAAAAAAAAGTTTTTAGTCACCTTTTCCATATCCTTTTCTGTGTCTAACCTATCCATATATAAGACACATAATTCAGCCCTATAATGATTTACTTCATAGTTCCTATTACTTCCTTGAGGGTGGGTTTGGTGGGGTATAACCAATGCCGAAGTATATTTTTCTTCATCAAAAACAGATGAACACCCTTTACACCCGTCACCCTTGTGGTTTCTCCCCTAGAGCTTAAGGGTATATAACGAAAGATACAATGTTGTGGAGAGAGTTGTGGTTCTATATCCCAAACCTTTTCTATAAATTCAATGGCTTCCTTCCATAACTCAGTCAGATTAGGGCATTCCCATAACCCATGTAATAGATTCGCCTTCTGAAATTGGCATTTTGGGCAACATCGAAGATAGTGTGCCGATGCTTCTTTGTACGAAAGATCAAAATTTTATGTTGCCTTGTGTATTATTCTAAATTGCATTTCTTGCCATGTCTCACTATTAGAAACATAGAATGTGCCTTATGCCTATCCCATGCATGCTTCAACTTCTTCACTGTATTTGCAGCTACCACTCCAAGTTCTGTTATTGATGAGTGTAGATAGATATTGATGGACGTAACACCTTTTTTCAGCCCTATAATGTTACTATGTTACTATTAGTTTACTCTGTTATTAACAACATATCTCGAGAAAGAGGTGATTTGTTAAAACATACTGAGGAGAAACTGTTGGAGATATGTACTCTAGATGGAACAAAGCCAAAGACTTGTGGAAATTAAGGGGGAGATTTATCAAAACTGGTGCAAAGGCAAACTGATTTAATTGCCCACAGCAACCAGTCAGATTCCACCTTTCACCTTTCAAAGCTCCTTTAGAAAATAAAAGGATCAATCTCTTGTCAATCTCTAGTTGCTATAGGCAACCAAGCCAGCCTCCTTTGCACAAGTCTTCACAAATCTCAATAAGTGTTCAATATGGAAGTTTGAAATCACATCATGATTATCTTCTTATAGTATATTGAAGACATAAAATAATTTCTTCTTTGACCTGTATTATAACTATTTCTTCAGGTTGTGTTTGAATAGGGAATGGAGCTTGTAAAACATTCCAAGATATAGTTTTATTTTTTATTTGTGTTTATGGATTACAGGAAACTCATCCTCCCTCTTCTTGTCTATTCATCCCCAAAATTATGGTATCACCACTCTAAAAAGATCTTGACCCAAATACTCATATTAACAATATGACACAAGGCAATGTTTGATAGCTGAATATTCTGGTTTTGTGAAATATACTTCAAACAAATAAAAGCTAATTATTTTAATTTAATGTATTATATTTTTTCCAGATAAAACTGAGGATAAAAATAGGGAATCACCTAATAGGGAATCACCTAATAATGTGGAAAAGCATTATGCAATCATCATAAAAAAAAAAAAAAAAAAAAGTACAGCACTGTGCTTGGTAAGCACAGAAAAGGATGCAGTGCTCACAGTAGTGACGGTGCCTTCTCAAATTGCTCATCGGTGGGGGTTCTTGATGTTGGACCCCCACTGATAAATAATGTCTCGGAAAACCCTTTTAAAGAATGGACGTCACTACATCAAGGCGGTTCCAAATTTTTCGATATATCAGATTTACAAGATAGAGACTTGTCATGGACTTTTTTTTTCTTCCCTGTAAAGACTTGATTTGTGATCTAAACTGTTTTCTGGCTAATGTTGAGTCGAGATGTCGCAAACATAAAATTTTCCGTTCGCGAGCGATGAACGTGAATTTCTACAAATGTTCGCGAATGGGCGAACCACCATTGACTTCTATAGGCAGGCGAAGTTTAAAACCCACAGGGACTCTTTCTGGCCACAATAGTGATGGAAAAGTTGTTTCAAGGGCACTAACACCTGGACTGTGGCATGCCGGAGGGGGATCCATGGCAAAACTCCCATGGAAAATTACATAGTTGATGCAGAGTTGGATTTTAATCCATAAAGGGCATAAATCGCCTAACATTCCAATTTTTTTTTTTTAACAGCGTGGTTAGGGCTCTTTCACACCTGCGTTATTGTCTTCCGGCATAGAGTTCCGTCGTCGGGGCTCTATGCCGGAAGAATCCTGATCAGGATTATCCTAATGCATTCTGAATGGAGTGAAATCCGTTCAGGATGCATCAGGATGTCTTCAGTTCCGGAACGGAACGTTTTTTGGCCGGAGAAAATACTGCAGCATGCTGCGCTTTTTGCTCCGGCCAAAAAAACGGAAGACTTGCCGCAAGGCCGGATCCGGAATGAATGCCCATTGAAAGGCATTGATCTGGATCCGGCCTTAAGCTAAACGTCGTTTCGGCGCATTGCCGCATCCGACGTTTAGCTTTTTTAGAGTGGTTACCATGGCTGCCGGGACGCTAAAGTCCTGGCAGCCATGGTAAAGTGTAGTGGGGAGCGGGGGAGCAGCATACTTACCATCCGTGCGGCTCCCGGGGCGCTCCAGAGTGACGTCAGGGCGCCCCAGGCGCATGGATGACGTGATCGCATGGCACGTCATCCATGCGCCTGGGGCGCTCTGACGTCACTCTGGAGCACCCCGGGAGCCGCACGGATGGTAAGTATACTGCTCCCCCGCTCCCCGCTACTACTATGGCAACCAGGACTTTAATAGCGTCCTGGCTGCCATAGTAACAATGAAAGCACTTTGAAGACGGATCCGTCTTCAAATGCTTTCAGTACACTTGCGTTTTTCCGGATCCGGTGTGTAATTCCGGCAACTGGAGTACACGCCGGATCCGGACAACGCAAGTGTGAAAGAGGCCTAAAACATCCAGTGTGTGTATACGATCAGGTATGATGTTGTATCGATCAGGTAGTGTAAGGGTTACGCCCGCTTCACAGACATTGACAGACCAAACTCCCCTTTTAATGCACCGCAAACAGTCCATTTGCCCAACCGCAAACTTCCCATTTGCACAAGGTTGGATACCAAGCTAGCCATGTCCTGTTGATGTCATTGAAGGTTTCTTCCTCCACCCAGCCACGTAGAACACCAAGGGTCCTGGAAATGTGAATTGAATTGATTTTTCGAATGGGGAGATGGTTAAAAAAAACGCTGGCTCCCTCCCCTTTGTTTGAATCCACGGTCACTGCGTCTGTGCCGTGCAATTTACTGTACCACCCGATATGAGTGCTATTTTCTATAGTTCTCTATTCTCATCAGTTTAATCCCTGTTACGTCCCCAATCTGGGGTCCATTTATTAAATGGATTTTTCGAACGGGGAGATGGTTAAAAAAACGCTGGCTCCCTCACCTTTGTTTTAATCCACCCCACGGTCACTGCGTCTGCGCAGTGCAATTTACTGTCCCACCCGATATGAGTGGTATTTCCTGTAGTTCTCTCTTCTCATCAGTTTAATCCCTGTTACGTCCCCAATCTGGGGTCCATTTATTAAATAGATTTTTCGAACGGGGAGATGGTTAAAAAATTGCTGGCTCCTCCCCTTTGTTTGAATCCATGCCACGGTCACTGCTTCTGCGCAGTGCAATTTACTGTCCCACCCGATATGAGTGGTATTTCCTGTAGTTCTCTCTTCTCATCAGTTTAATCCCTGTTACGTCCCCAATCTGGGGTCCATTTATTAAATAGATTTTTCGAACGGGGAGATGGTTAAAAAATTGCTGGCTCCTCCCCTTTGTTTGAATCCACGCCACGGTCACTGCTTCTGCGCCGTGTAATTTACTGTCACACCCAATATGAGTGCTATTTACTGTAGTACTATTCTCATCAATTTAATCCCTGTTACGTGACGTCCCCAATCTGGGGTCCATTTATTAAATTGATTTTTCGAACGGGGAGATGGTTAAAAAAACTCTGTCTCCCCCCCCCCTTTGTTTGAATCCACGCCACGGTCACTGCGTCTGTGCCGTGCCATTTTATTGTCACACCCTATATGAGTGCTATTTTCTGTAGTACTATTCTCATTAGTTTAATCCCTGTTACGTGACATCCCCAATCTGGGGGCCATTTATTAAATTGATTTTTTCGAATGGGGAGATGGTTAAAAAAACGCTGGCTCCCTCCCCTTTGTTTGAATCCACGCCACGATCACTGTGTCTGCGCTGTGCAATTTACTGTCACACCCGATATGAGTGCTATTTTCTGTACTACTACTCTCATCAATTTAATCCCTGTTACGTCCCATATCAGGGTGGGATTGCCTTTTGTGAAAAAAAATTTAGGCTGGGTACCTTCGACTGCCTTCACAGTTGTGACGACCACCCGCCAATCCTGTCGTACTAATCTACAGTTGCCATACAGGTCTCCACTAGAGACTTCTGGAGGCGAATCCACTGTGAGCACAGAAGACGTTTAAGATTAGTTGGTGGGCCCAGACAGGATGCAATCACGATTGTATGTACAATCGGTAAAAATAAAATTACTGATTTCACGCTGGAAATCAAATTAATTTGCTGCCACCACTCTTCATATTGAATCGGGGTGAAGAGACCCCGGCTAGCTAATCCTAAAGGGACGAAACGGTTATTTGCAACCTAGCTAGTACATTAACAATTTATAAGAATAACACAATTTGGTAGTATGTCTTCTGAGGACAGAGTTCTTAGCATAGATCAGGTCATCAAGTAACAAGGGCAAAACTGGAACAATGAAATCGTTAGTTTTTATTCTAAAACTACACACAAAAATATATATATTAAAGCTGACAGATAAATATACCTGCCAGGTGAACAGATTGGTTTGGATAGAAATAGTTAGAGGTGGAAGGGAATAGAATGTCTGTAAGTTCAGAATTACCGTGGTAGTGTCCAGTAATAGGCAAAATCTTTGAAATAATAATCCAAGATGGTGAGGTGCCCGTGTCCCTGCGGGCGGTCGAGATGTTAGACGACGTCAGATGGTAGGTGAAGGACGCAGGCCCTGAGTGTGTCACTGTTTTTACCTACTCTGAAGTGGGGAGTGGTTATGACACGTTCAGGTCCAGCCTTGTGTAATTGGAACAGGGGCAGTCCTTTGCCCCATAGGGAGAAAACCTGGCAGCATCTTTGCATTGCCCATTTCTCCATATCCCGTAAGTCCAATCAAGAAATATAGTTGATATTGATAATCAGTACAATTTTACGCATCATCTGATAACAAATACGACTAAAAGATAACACAGGGTGCCTGAGAACCTTTATATCTCAGAGCGGGAATCTCTGATTTGTCCGCGGGTTTCCTAGAAGGTGGGTTAGGAGAACCAAAACCATCTCTGAAAAGATGGTTCCTTTCACATTTCCATAACCCATGAAATATTAGGAAAATATGGGAAAAATATGAAGCTTATGGATTGAAGAGGACTTTCAGGTCATCTTCCTTCCTGTACCAACCAGCTGTGTGATAAGGATCTGTCCTTTTCTTCTGAAGCTCGCTGCCCAGGCTAAAGGTGTGAGACCCCTGCTGGTATTGGAGACACTATGGCTGCAGAAAGGAAGTTTTTTATGAGGTTCTGTCAAGAGAATACCAGATTGATGGCTACTCAACCTGGCATGGGGCAGGAAGATTCTTTGGCAAGAAGGTGCTAATTGTACCTCTGATCTGTGAGTTACTCCTTTAGTGAAAGAGAAGATTCTTAGTGAAGGCTCTTTTGTCTTTGTAATCGAGAAATATGGCGCATTTGTGATTTCCTAGTATTGCTGTGGATCGCAAAGCGTCACATCTCCCCCCTTTGGAAGATTGGGGAAGGAGTGGTCAGCAAGACTGGGACTGAAGCAATCCCAACTCCCTATTTGAACTTGTTACAGCGGGAAAGTCCGTCAGCATTCTGATGGCGACTTCCCGGTTTGTGCTGAATCGTGAAATCGTACTGTTGGAGCGCTAAGCTCCAGCGGAGAAGTTTTCCGTTGGTACCAGAAGTACGTTTCAGCCAGCTGAGAGGGTTGTGATCTGTGATGACCATGAAGGATCGTCCGTATAGGTACGATTGTAGTTTCTGTAGGGCCCATACGATCGCTAGGCACTCTTTCTCAGTGGTGCAGTATGCGGTTTCCCGCGGAAGTAGTTTTCGGCTTAGGTAGAGGACAGGGTGCTCATTCCCGGTTGCATCCACCTGACTAAGGACGGCTCCCAGACCGTGGTCTGAGGTGTCAGTTTGTACTAGGAACTGACGGGAGAAGTCGGGAGCTTGAAGGACAGGAGCGCTAGCTAGCGCTTCCTTCAGGGCCCGAAATGCCTGTTCTAGTTCCGAGTTCCATGTGACCGTGTTGGGTTGTTTTTTGCCCGTTGCATCGGTCAGCGGTTTAGCCAGAGTACTATATGATGGAACAAACTTCCTATAGTACCCTGCCGTTCCCAGAAATGCCTGTATTTGTTTTTTGGTGTTAGGCCGTGGCCATGCTACAATGGCATCGACCTTCCCTATCTGAGGTTTCAGGGTCTGGCTGCCTACTCTGTGTCCTAAGTACTGAACCTCTGTCATGGCAATCTGACATTTGTTGGACTTAACGGTCAGATTGGCAGCGGACAGTCTTCCCAATACCTGTGACCGATGGTCAAGGTGATCTTCCCAGGTTGGACTATATATGGCTATATCGTCCAGATATGCTAGGGCATACCCTTGCATTCCTTCCAACAGTTCATTCATTGCCCGCTGAAAGGTGGCGGGCGCATTCTTCATCCCAAATGGCATACGAGTGAACTCATAGATGCCAAAAGGGGTGATGAATGCGGATTTCGCTCTCGCCTCTGGCGCAAGCGGAATCTGCCAGTATCCACGGCTCAAGTCCATGATTGTTAGATAGCTGGCGGACGCCAGCTGATCCAGCAATTCATCAATTCGAGGCATGGGATACGCATCGGTTATGGTGATGTCATTCAGTCTCCGATAGTCGACACAGAACCGGGTTGTCTTGTCCTTTTTGGGGACTAAAACAACCGGGGCGGCCCATGGACTAGAGGATTTCTGGATGACCATTAACTGTAGCATCTCATCAATCTCTCGTTTGATCTCAGACTGCACTTCGGGTGAGGTGCAATAGGGGCCCTGCCGTAAGGGCTTGTGGGTCCCTGTGTCAACTCGGTGAGCTGCTAGGTTGGTTTGGCCAGGGATGCCTGAGAATGTGGCGCTGTGCGTACTCAGGAGAGTGGTGAGCTGAAGCTTCTGTGGGTACGAGAGGTGGGGGTTGATGTTCCAATCATCTGCCACGTCTCGTAGCTCGGCTAGCAAGTCTATCAGTGGATCTGGCTCTTCGGGTTCTAGCTGGCTACACACTGCTAATACATAGTACTCTCTTTCCTCGTGTGCTTTTAACATGTTCACGTGGAACAGTTTCTGTCGCTTACCCCCGAGACTCACTAGGTAAGTGACTGGGTTCACCTGTTTCAGAATGGTGTATGGCCCGTCCCAGGCAGCCTGCAATTTGTTCTGCCTGACAGGGAGTAGGGCGTATACCTTCTGACCTGCTTGGTATGACCGCTCTCTGGCATGCTGATCATACCAAGCCTTCTGTTTGGCCTGTGCCTTTGCGAGGTTTTCCGTCACTATGGTCATGAGGGACTCCATTTTGTCCCGAAATTTTAGGACATATTCAACCACGGAGACTTCTGAGGGGTCACCTTTTCCTTCCCAGGTCTCCCGAATCAGTTTTAAGGGCCCTCGGACATCTCGTCCATATAGGAGTTCAAAGGGTGAGAACCCAGTGGACTCCTGTGGCACTTCTCTGTAAGCGAACAGCAAATGAGGCAGGTGCCGCTCCCAGTCCTTCCCCTGCGATTCCACAAACGTGGCCAGCATTTCCTTTAACGTTCCGTTGAAACAATCGCAAAGGCCGTTGGTTTGCGGGTGATACGCACTAAGTGGTGTGCTTGATTTGTATCCTCTCACAGAGAGCTTCCATTAGCTCCGACATGAAGCAAGAGCCCTGATCAGAGATCATCTCGGTGGGGAAACCTACACGCGAGAAAATCCCGATCAAGGCGTCTGCCACCGTGGCTGACCTAAGGGAAGACAGTGCTACCGCCTCTGGATAACGGGTGGCATAGTCCACGACCGTTAAGATGTAGCGCTTGCCAGAACTGCTAGGAATGGGAAGGGGACCAATTATATCCACTGCCACTCTCTGGAAGGGCTCTGTGATCACGGGCAGTGGCTGCAAAGGAGCTTTGCGGGGTCCTCCAGCCTTCTTAACCCTCTGGCAAGTGGTACACGATCTGCAGTACTTAGTTATGTCCGTTCCCATCGTGGGCCAGTAAAAATGGTTCTGAACACGTTTGTGGGTCTTTCTGATACCCAAATGTCCTGCAAGTGGAATGTCGTGGGCTGCTTTGAGCACCTGTGCCCGAAATTCCCTAGGGACTACCAGCTGTCTCGTGTTCTCACCTGCGCCACCTTTTGTAGGCTGTACAGCTTCACAGTACAGTCGGTTGTTCTCCCAATAGATTTTATATGGAGTGCCCTCACCTGGAGGCTGGCCAGCTCGGGCCCTAAGTGCCTCCAGACTAGGGTCACCCTTTAAGGCCTGCACGAATGCAGCGCCACCGGTCTCCTCCAGCTGACCAGTGACGTATGAAGTCAGCTGTGGAGAGTTACCTCAATGCTGGGGTCAGAGGTGGGTGGAGGGACGGCTGTTTCTGTCCCCGCAGCCCCCTCTGAGCCCAGGTTACTGGCGACACTGGAAGCGTCTACCAGCGCAGTTACCCAATCATCATCATCACATGAAAAGGTCTTTCTCGCATTGTCATCCGCCTGAGGGTCAGGATCGCCCGAGGGGGTCCCTTCGGTCGGTTCTGAGTTCAGGCGGCTGGCCATGGAACGTGTAATGGCCAGAACAGGTACAGCATCATGTATATCACCATTGCTAACACTAACACACGCATTTGGATCAACAATGACAGGTGCAGAAGTAGGCAAATGACATTCGGTTGCTTGTACATTTAAATCTGATACCTCCCTAGGTGCGTTAGGGACAGTAGGAATAGCAGGCAAAGTGTCCCCGTCTCCCTGTTTCCCCAAAGGGCTGTACAGTACCTGGTTTAGGTCAGGGAGCCGTGCTTGGGCCTCCTGCGCGCTTGCAGGGTATTCGTAATGGGAAACAAGGGTGCCCAAATCAGTGCCAAGCACTGTGGCAACAGGAATATCATCCAGGACCCCAACAACCCGCTTTTGTCGTCCCATTCCCCAATCAATTGTGACTTGGGCTTGGGCCACATGAGTGCGAGTGCCCCCAACTCCGGTCAGAGCGAGGTACTTTCCTGGAAGGATATCCTTCTCCGTAACAAGAGGTGAACGGACCAAGGTGACATCTGCACCGGTATCACGGAATCCGATGACAGTCTAGCCGTTCACAGTGACAGGCTGGTGATTCTGGGATCCGCGGTGCACCTCAGGTCCTCCGACCAGCAATACAGCAGATGAGGTAGGTGTGGAAACGTTGGCCGCCTTAGGGCTTGGCGTCGTCGCGGTGCTAGGAGGTTGGGCCGGCTTCCCTGCGTAACAGGTTTGCTTGGTGTGACCGGGCCTGCGACACAGCTCACACCAGGGCCTGGTTGTCTCACGGTTCCCAGGGCCAGCGGGCCTGCCTTCTCTCCAGTTCTGGGACATGGCTCTGTCCGGGTTGGGTACTGGAGTTTTGCGGCTGTCAGGTACCAGGGGTTTGCGGATGTCTGATACCACCGGCCTGCGGGTGTCCGGTACCCGGGTTGCGACAAACATGTCTGCCAGCTCAGCAGCTTTTTTCACAGACTGGGGCTTGCGCTCCAGCACAAACTGTCTCACATCTGTAGGGCATATTGCAAGGAGTTGGTCATGGATCATCAAATCCTCAAGGGTAGCATAAGTCTTTTCTTTAAGAATTCTAGTCCATTGGCGGAATGTGGTGCCTAAGCGGCTAGCGACATCCGCGTAAGAGTCTGTGGATCCTTTCTGGATGGCACGGAACTTTCTCCGGTAAACCTCAGGGGTTAACTGGAACTTAGCAATTATGGCCTCCTTGATAGTCTGATAATCGCAATCTTGGTCTGTGTGTAGTTCCGCAAAAGCATCCAGCGCTTTACCAGTCAGCTGAGGCGTCAGGTGTAGAGCCCACTGATCCTCGGGGATGCAGAACTGGCGGCATCGCTCTCTCAATGTCCCCGTTTTTCTCCATAACTGGAAACCTTGCTTTGGGGACCCCGGGTAGAGGAATGCCTCCTGCAGCAGGAGTGTTAGGAGAGGAAGACCGCTCGGCCTGTCTCACTTGGGCCAGTTCTAGTGCACGCTGGTGCTGCAGCGCTTCTCTCTGAAGCTGGAACTGCCGCTCCTCTCTTTGCTGCTGTTGCTGTATCTCCAGGTAAAAACGTAAATCCGCGCCAGTCAGGCCTGGTAACAACTGCTGGCTCATAGGGCCCAAGGCAGTGAAGTTCAGTCCAGAGCTGCTTGTTCCTTGCTGAGGGTTAGCAGGAGCTATGGACATGCTGTTATCCAGAGTACCTGAATCACCCGGAGCTGAAGTAGCAACATCAGCACTCCCATAGCTGGCGGTGCTGGGTGACGTTGAACGAAGGGGCAGCGAAGCCTCCCGCACGGGATTGGAATCCTCCATCGCTTGGCCGTCTCTCTCCGTCAAAGCTTTGATCAGCTGTGATCGATTTTTGTTCAGAATGGCAATGCCTTGTGACTCACACACGGCTTGTAAGTCGGTGACTGACCAACTTTGGTAATTTGGAACTGAATCAGACATTCAGAAAAGAAGAGAAAAAGAATAGGATATAGCAAGGAAAAGGTAGGGAAAATGTAAACCAATCTATTCCTATCAATGTGTACCGTTTTGCGCCCGGAACACAAGTTCCGCAGGACAGGATACTAAGTAACCGCTGTCCTATTGTTATGATTGCGCAAAAAGCTGCACTTGTTAGTTCTTTGTGCTCTGATCTCCCTAAAGCTGACTTCTGCCTGGTTTTGGGTTCTGCTATCCCACTAGCTGCCACCAATGTGACGACCACCCGCCAATCCCGTCGTACTAAGCCACAGTTGCCATACAGGTCTCCACTAGAGACTTCTGGAGGCGAATCCACTGTGGGCACAGAAGACGTTTAAGATTAGTTGGTGGGCCCAGACAGGATGCAATCACGATTGTATGTACAATCGGTAAAAATAAAATTACTGATTTCACGCTGGAAATCAAATTAATTTGCTGCCACCACTCTTCATATTGAATCGGGGCGAAGAGACCCCGGCTAGCTAATCCTAAAGGGACGAAACGGTTATTTGCAACCTAGCTAGTACATTAACAATTTATAAGAATAACACAATTTGGTAGTATGTCTTCTGAGGACAGAGTTCTTAGCATAGATCAGGTCATCAAGTAACAAGGGCAAAACTACACACAAAAATATATATATTAAAGCTGACAGATAAATATACCTGCCAGGTGAACAGATTGGTTTGGATAGAAATAGTTAGAGGTGGAAGGGAATAGAATGTCTGTAAGTTCAGAATTACCATGGTAGTGTCCAGTAATAGGCAAAGTCTTTGAAATAATAATCCAAGATGGAGAGGTGCCCGTGTCCCTGCGGGCGGTCGAGATGTTAGACGACGTCAGATGGTAGGTGAAGGACGCAGGACCTGAGTGTGTCACTGTTTTTACCTACTCTGAAGTGGGGAGTGGTTATGACACGTTCAGGTCCAGCCTTGTGTAATTGGAACAGGGGCAGTCCTTTGCCCCATAGGGAGAAAACCTGGCAGCATCTTTGCATTGCCCATTTCTCCATATCCCGTAAGTCCAATCAAGAAATATAGTTGATATTGATAATCAGTACAATTTTACGCATCATCTGATAACAAATACGACTAAAAGATAACACAGGGTGCCTGAGAACCTTTATATCTCAGAGCGGGAATCTCTGATTTGTCCGCGGGTTTCCTAGAAGGTGGGTTAGGAGAACCAAAACCATCTCTGAAAAGATGGTTCCTTTCACATTTCCATAACCCATGAAATATTAGGAAAATATGGGAAAAATATGAAGCTTATGGATTGAAGAGGACTTTCAGGTCATCTTCCTTCCTGTACCAACCAGCTGTGTGATAAGGATCTGTCCTTTTCTTCTGAAGCTCGCTGCCCAGGCTAAAGGTGTGAGACCCCTGCTGGTATTGGAGACACTATGGCTGCAGAAAGGAAGTTTTTTATGAGGTTCTGTCAAGAGAATACCAGATTGATGGCTACTCAACCTGGCATGGGGCAGGAAGATTCTTTGGCAAGAAGGTGCTAATTGTACCTCTGATCTGTGAGTTACTCCTTTAGTGAAAGAGAAGATTCTTAGTGAAGGCTCTTTTGTCTTTGTGATTGAGAAATATGGCGCATTTGTGATTTCTTAGTATTGCTATGGATCGCAAAGCGTCACAACAGTGACAGACCAAACTCTGATACACCAAACTGAATTCATTTTAGGAACCGGGAGATGGAAAAAACAGCTTGGTCAGTCCTCTTACTCCCAAGTTGGGGCACTGCACATGCACGGAGCAATGTGCTGTGACACCCTATATGAGTGGTGTCTTAACTAGTACTATTCCTATCAGTTTAAACCCTGTTACGTCCCCTGTCCGGGGACGTGTGTCGAATTGATTAACCATTGTCGAATTAACGAACCATTACGACATTCTGGAATAATTTAGTTCTGAGCTTTGTACTTGATTTGTATTGGGATTGATGGGGATTTTTTTTAATTGTCTGCATTATTTCTAATAAACTATTAAGAGACTTTATTGAGATTTTTTTATTTTATGTATTAAAAACCCACCCATACAACTTAAAAAACTAAAATAAAAAAATTATTATTTTTTCTATGAAAAAACATCCAGACTATCGCTTTAGGCCTCATGCACACTGCCGTGTTTCACGGCCGTATGCGGGCCGTGGAACCGCGGCCTGGATCCTTGCTGAGAGCAGGAGCGCACGGCGTCACTGGTTGCTATGACGCCGTGCGCTCCCTGCTGCCGGCACAGTACAGTAATACACTGGTATAGATCATACCAGTGTATTACTGTATTGCGGCGGCAGCAGGGAGAGCACGGCGTCATAGCAACCAGTGACGCCGTGCGCTCCTGCTCTCAGGAGGGATCCAGGCCGCGGTTCCACGGCCCGCATACGGCCGTGAAACACGGCAGTGTGCATGAGGCCTTAGTCTGATCATAATGAAGCAACGGCCTTATCATCTGGGGTGTGGCAACATTGCCAACACACTCATAGAGGTGATGATCGCTTAATTGTGATACGCAAGCCCCTTCACCACAACAAGGTAACGATCACGAAAGGGGAATTCACACATGTATGTGCCTTTTTTTTTTGTTTTGTTTTTTTGCAGCCACAGTGCAGCACCAGAGGCCAGAAAAATTAGGCATGTACACATGCCTGAAAAACAATGTTATTGTTGCAGCCGCTGTTGTAGCAACGTCCGGAAAAATTGATGTTTTCAAGGCAGAAAGGTGACTAAACATTGCGGCTTGAACCCTAGTTGGTGGTGGAGAATTCACGAAAGTCACCCGGTATGCAGACATTAAATACAGCAGCGTAGGGACCATTTTGAGGCCAAGGCATGTCATCAGGCCTTTTGTTAGTTAAACGTATCCCCTACTGTCAGTCCCTTTGGGATCTATGCCTCATTCATCTTAATGAAGGTGAGGTAATCAACACTTTTTTGACCGAGACGACTTCTTTTGTCAGTGACAATGCCTCCTGCTGCATTAAAGGTCCTTTCTGACAGGACACTTGAAGCGGGGCAGCCCAGAAGTTCTATTGCAAACTGGGATAGCTCAGGCCACAGGTCAAGCCTGCACACCCAGTAGTCAAGGGGTTCATCGCTCCTCAGAGTGTCGATATCTGCAGTTAAGGCGAGGTAGTCTGCCACCTGTCGGTCGAGTCGTTCTCTAAGGCTGGATCCTGAAGGGCTGTGGCGATGTGTAGGACTGAAAAAGCTCCACATGTCCTCCATCAACAACACATCTGTAAAGCGTCCTGTCTATGCTGCCATGGTCGTGGTAGGAGGAGGATTACTTTCACCTCTTCCCCAGTTAGATTCCCGTTGTGCTGTGACATCCCCCTTATAAGCTGTGTAAAGCATATTTTTTACTTTGGTTTTGAACTGCTGCATCCTTTCTGACTTCCGGTAATTTGGTAACATTTCCACCACTTTCGGCTTATACCGGAGGTCTAGTAGCGTGGCCACCCAGTACAGGTCGTTCTCCTTCATCCTTTTTTATACGAGGGTCCCTCAACAGACATGACAGCATGAAAGACCCCATTTGCACAAGGTTGGATGCCGAGCTACTCATTTCCCGTTCCTCCTCCTCACTGATGTCATTGACGGTCTGTTCTTCCCCCCAGCCACGTTCAACACCACGGGTCCCAGATAGGTGACAACAACGTGCACCCTGGGATGCCTGCTGTGGTTGGTCTTCCTCCTCCTCAAAGCCACATTCCTCCTCTGACTCCTCTTCCTCATACTCCTCTTGCAGCGTTGCCGCAGGTCCGGCAAGCGATGATGACAAGGCTGTTTCTGGTGGTGATGGTGACCACAACTCTTCCTCTTCACGCTCATCTACAGCCTGATCCAGCACTCTTCGCAGGGCACGCTCCAGGAAGAAAACAAATGGGATGAGGTCGCTGATGGTGCATTCTGTGCGACTGACTAGGTTTGTCACCTCCTAAAAAGGACGCATGAACCTACAGGCATTGCGCATGAGCGTCCAGTAACGTGGCAAAAAAATTGCCAGCTCCGCAGAGGCTGTCCTAGCACCCCGGTCATACAAATACTCGTTGACGGCTTTTTCTTTTTGGAGCAGGCGGTCGAACATTAGGAGTGTTGAATTCCAACGTCGGGCTGTCGCAAATCAAGCGCCTCACTGGCATGTTGTTTCGGCGCTGAATGTCTGAAAAGTGCGCCATGGCCGTGTAGGAACGCCTGAAATGGCCACACACCTTCCTGGCCTGCTTGAGGACGTCCTGTAAGCCTGGGTACTTAGACACAAAGTGTCGTATGATGAGATTCAACACATGTGCCATGCACGGCACATGTGACAACTTGCCCAAGTTCAATTCCGCCAACAAATTGATTCCATTATCACACACCACTTTCCCGATCTCCAGTTGCTGCGGGGTCAGCCACTGATCCACCTGTGCGTTCAGGGAGGACAGGAATGCTAGTAGTGAGCTTGCATTGCGTGCCTCAATTGTAGGAACCTATAGAACGCCTGCCTAGGTAACTCATGTCTGCGGCTAATGGATTCGTAGTCATTAAATACATTATTACTGTACAGATTGCCCAGTGTGACAACCCCATGTTCCTTCCAAAACGTTTTATCTTGCATCTGCAATAGATCAGGGAACATGGGGTTGTCCCAAATCGGGGCCTCCAGCAGTTCCGTATCCACACCATGCAGCCCCCTGCCAGCCCTCCATACCTGAATGGCCACTCTATGAATCGGAAGCAATTGGCGTGCATGTAGGCCGGGTTGTTCTAACACAGACCATAAATTACTAACCCCCAAATAGTCAGCCAGCTGCCTCTCCTGTCTGCAAAGACCACTTCCCGGTGACACCCAAGACTTTATATTCCTCAACTGACCAGCCAAGTAATATAAATATACATCCGGTAGGGACATGCCCCCTTCCTTCTTAAAACGGGATAAATTAACTATTGAGAGTTTGGGCCTATTTGTGCCCCAAATGAAGGGTGATATTAGCGAGTTGAGGTTCTGGAAAAACCGTTTGGGAACCGCATATGGCGCATGCTGCAAGATGTACAGGCATTTTGGCAATACAATCAATTTTATCAGATTGATTCTTCCCGGTGTTGATAAAGGTAAGTTCTGCCACACCCTGAACTTCTCCCTGCAATACACCAGTAGGGGCTGAATATTCAGAGCGTGGAAGGACGTCACATCTTTAGTGATATGTACACCCAAATACTTATAGCTCTGTACCACAGGCAGCTCTCCTGAGTCGAACGCCTCCTCCAACTGGTATAGAGGACAGATAGTCGATTTGGACCAATTTATCCGCAATCCCGAGAATTGACTGAATGATTCGATCGTTGAAATCGCTCTAGGTAGTGTGATTTCTGCTTGTGACATGAAGAGCACCATGTCGTCGGCATACAATCCTATCCTGTCCTCTTGGTCACCAATTTGAACACCATGATACTGCGGGTCCGCCCTAATGCGCATGGCCAGTGGTTCTATGGCTAATGCGAATAGTAATGGTGACAACGGGCAGCCCTGTCTAGTACCTCTCCTCAAATCAAAGCTATCCGAGAGCATCCCATTCACCAATACGCCCGCCTTGGGATTTTTGTATAGCAACTCTACCCAACGCCTGAATTTAGGCCCGAATCCAAACCTCCTAAGGACCTGAAATAAATACGGCCATTCAACCGAGTCAAATGCCTTTGCTGTATCGAGTGACGCCAATGCCCATCTCTCCTGTCTTCTAAGTCCAATCTGGGTCACAACCTGCACTCTCCTGATGTTGTCAGTGGTGGACCTGCCTGGCATAAATCCAGATTGGTCTGGATGAACTAAGGAGGTAACCACTCTACCAAGTCGTACCGCAAGTATTTTCGCTATAATCTTATAATCAATATTTAATAAGGATATCGGGCGATATGACCCGCACTCATCCGGTTCCTTGCCAGGTTTCAAGAGTACTACAATGGTAGCATCATACATTGTTTGCGGAAAGCATCCATTCCTGAAGGAATCATTGTACATTTTAAGCAAGAGAGGCGTAATATGGGCAGAATATTTGAGATACACCTCAAGAGGTAGTCCATCAGGACCAGAAGCCTTACCCCTCTCCAGTTGAGAAATAGATTCCTGAATCTCCAGTATAGTTATGGGGGCTTCTAGGCTAACTACTGCTTCCTGCGATAGAGTAGGGAATTCCAGGTCTTCTAGATACTGCATTATATCGGCTATCCCATGATCCACCCTGGAGTCATAAAGGTCTCTATAGTATTCCTGAAATCTGCCCACTATAGCTTCTGGATCTGAAAGCATCTGCCCATCCAACGCTTTGACGCGCAATATAGCAGGGGATGCTTGACTCTGCCTAACGATGTGAGCCAATAGTTTACTAGACTGATTGCCCAACTCAAAGTATGTCTGCTTGGAGAAAAATAGCTTCCTTTGGGCTTTTTCTTTAAGCAGAGTCAAGTATTGTCTCCCTTTTGCCAACCATGCCTCCTTATTCCCATCATTGGGATCCGCAATATACACTGTTTCTAATCTAGAGCAATCCGCCGCCAGGCTTTCCTCCTGTCTGGCCGCCGACTTTTTTATATATGATATAGTAGACCTAAGACAGCCTCTAAGGTATGCCTTCATAGTTTCCCATAATAGTCCGAACAGGGTCAACCAAAAGGGATTAATCCGAGCTGAGCGTCTGATCACATCCCCATTCAGCCTCAATGTCAATTGTAAAGAGGTATGGTCAGATATGCCCCTCGGACCATACTCTATATCATACTTTAAAGTACACACACCCGGGTTGCCCAGTGCGTAATCTATGCGCGACAACGCATTATGGCTGGCAGAGTAACATGAATATTGCCTGGTATCAGGATACTTTAATCGCCACATATCCGTCCACCCAACTTCCTCCATCAATTCTGCCAAGGCTGTTTTGTTTGAGGAGTGACCATCGATAACCGCTACCGGATGATGTCTATCCATACTTTTATCTAAGGTCATATTGAAGTCACCCAGGCTAATTATACGGGCAGACGGGTAAGAGGCCGCAAAACTCACCGCCTGTTGCACCAACTGCAGCGAAAAGGGCGGAGGGATATATAAACCAAGGATAACATATAATTGGCAATTGATGTAGGCAGCTACAAATACAAACTTGCCCGCCTTATCCACCTGACATGCATCCACCTCCCACCGGAGAGATTTATGAACCATGAGAGACACACCCCTAGACAGATTCGAATAGCAGGAGTGTTGTGCCCATTGAACCCAGGGCTTTTGCAATCGTTTCGTATTATCAGCTATTAAATGAGTCTCCTGTAGGCAAAGAATATGCGGGTTAAACCTTCTGACTGCAGAGAACACCATGGCTCTTTTTCTAGCGGCTCCCAATCCCCTGACATTCCATGACATCACACGTAACTCAGACATATTGGCACGATATAAAGGACCTCAGTAACTTTCCGCCCTTCCCATAAATTTACACTACAACCGACACAGCACAGAAAACAGGAAATTTGCATTGTCAGGCTCATCCTGACACATACTGTGAGTGCCTGCATGGTATAACCTCGTACCTTTCGCATCACTCTTAACAATATAAACAGAAACAGTATACCACAATAGTTTGGTGGCACTTCAGATTAACGGGGTGTGCTTATGGTTATTTACCAGTAGCACCTAAGATTTTGTGAATAATTCAGAAGAATTTCTGATTACTTAGCCTAGGACCCAATCCCTAACCTCTGATAAGAACCCAGGCAGAGCATGGATGACCGAGACATTACGAACATTCTCCAACAGACTGGGTAGTATATGTACTGCATTCTTCCTCTCAGTATGTTTAGTGTCCTCCTATCCTGACCGTCCACCCCACAATACGCGATAAAGTCAGAATAGATGGGCAGTAGACTGAGTCAGGAGCGTCCAAGAAATAAATGATCAGACTGTCCAAGTGTTACCTCGTGTCTCGACATCCAGTCCCCCGGGATCCGTTTCTAATGTGCAAACATCAACACACTTTTGGGAGAAAAACATTCACTGTTCTATCTTTGAGCTCTTGGGTTTCTCCCTCTTCCATCCAGCCAGTCAGTGGCTTCCTCAGGAGTATTGAAGAACCGGCTCACATCACCATCTGCCACCCTCAGGCGAGCTGGATACACCGTAGAATATGGAAAATTCTTTTCACGCAGCCTCCTCTTCACTGCGCTGAAAGTGGCTCTGCGCTTCTGCAATTCGGAGGAGAAGTCCGGGAAAATCATAATGGTGCTATTTTCGAATTTCAGCTCCTGCTTGCTGCGCGCCATGCGCAGCACCAGATCTCTATCCATAGAGTTCAGCAGCCTAGCCAGCAAAGGTCTTGGAGGAGTCCCCGGTGGAAGGGGTTTAGCAGGGACGCGATGCGCTCGTTCAATGACGAATGCTGTTGAGAATGTGGCGTCCGGAAAAGATTCCTGAAGCCAGGTAGTGATAAATGCGCACGGATTATTACCCTCCGCCTTCTCGGGCAAGCCGATGATCCGCAGGTTATTGCGACGCGTGCGGTTCTCATAATCGTCGCATTTCTGCTGCCAGAAATTCACCTTTTGCTCCAGTTCCTGCACTTTTGTGGGGAGCGGCTGCAGGCGATCTTCCACATCAGAGATTCTATTCTCGGCCTCTTTAACTCGGTCCCGAATGGCCTGCATGTCATGGCGGAGCAAGCCTATGTCCACCTTCACTTCCTCCAATTTGCCCACCATAGACGTGCGGCAGACAGATATGGCTGTTAGTAACTGTTCAGTCACTTGCTTGAGAGACGGCTCGCTGGTCGACTGCTCTGCCTCCCCAGGTCCAGCTTCCTCTCCCGTCCTCTCTGCCGACGGCGAACGAGATCCGGCGCCATCTTGGTCTTCCACGCGGGCAAACTCCTTGAGTCTGTCCGCTGCAGATTGTGCTCTATTTCGAGCCATATTTGTGTTGCGGGTTTTTCCCGACCTCCTGCCGGCTCGAGAGGTAATGTTTGCGGCGATGAATTCACAGGATAATACAGAAGTTAGGGGATTTGGGTCCGGAGCTCTCTCACACGCGTCCTCACATATCAACTTCCGGCCACGCCCCCCCGGTGACCACGTTTAATAGAATTTCACCTACAGATGTAGCAGGGGTAACACACACATTCTTAACTCAAATTTCTTAACTCATCGCGTTATCTTGAAACAAAAGCCATTGAAAAGCTATTGCTTAATGGATTTAGTTGCATTTAGTTTAGATAGCATGTCTCATAAAGCATGTGTGTTAACCCTGCTACATCCGTATTACCATTGGTGTGTTTTTTCAAGAGGGGGGATTTCGTTAGCCATTTTTTTAATCCAATTTTATATTTTTTGTTCTTTTAAACATATGTATTTGACATGTATTTCTACTGGTCTGCAGTAAGAATGACCAGTATCCAATGACCATCTAATATACCTCCAGCCACATAATCACTTGATCTTTTCTGTCCGGTGAATGCCTAATATTTGAGGCCTGTACTCCACTGGCCTGCAGTAAAATTGTTATTCAATGACTGTCTAATATACCTCCATCCACATAATCACTTGATGTTTTCTGTCCAGTGAATAAACAATTTTTGGGGCCTGTGGTCTATTGGCCTGCGGTAAAATTTATATCCATTGACCATCTAGTATACCTCCAGCCACATAATCACTTGATCTTTTATGTACAGTGAATGCATAATTTTTGAGGCCTGTAATCTAACTGGCCAACAGTAAAATTGTTAAACTGTGACCGCTTAATTATCAATTGTTCTTTTCTGTAGGGTGAATGAATAACTTTGGAACCTTTAGTCCACTGGGGTCTGCAATAAAATTGATATCCAATGACCGTCTAATAGAGTTGAGTGAACACCTGGATGTTCGGGTTCGAGAAGTTCGGCTGAACTTCCCGGAAATGTTCGGGTTCAGGATCCGAACCCGACCCGAACTTCGTCCCGAACCCCATTGAAGTCAATGGGGACCCGAACTTTTCGGCACTAAAAAGGCTGTAAAACAGCCCAGGAAAGGGCTAGAGGGCTGCAAAAGGCAGCAACATGTAGGTAAATCCCCTGCAAACAAATGTGGATTGGGAAATGAATTAAAATAAATATAATAAAAAAAAAATATTAACCAATATCAATTGGAGAGAGGTCCCATAGCAGAGAATCTGGCTTCACGTCACCCACCACTGGAACAGTCCATTGTTATATATTTAGGCCCCGGCACCCAGGCAGAGGAGAGAGGTCCCGTAACAGAGAATATGGCTTCATGTCAGCAGAGAATCAGTCTTCATGTCATAGCAGAGAATCATGCTTCACGTCACCCAACACTGGAACAGTCCATTGTCAGATATTTAGGCCCAGGCACCCAGGCAGAGGAGAGAGGTCCCATAACAGAGAATCTGGCTTCATGTCAGCAGAGAATCGGTCTTCATGTCATAGCAGAGAATCATGCTTTACGTCACCCAACACTGGAACAGTCCATTGTCATATATTTAGGCCCAGGCACCCAGGCAGAGGAGAGAGGTCCCATAACAGAGAATCTGGCTTCATGTCAGCAGATAATCAGTCTTCATGTCATAGCAGAGAATCATGCTTTACGTCACCCAACACTGGAACAGTCAATTGTCATATATTTAGGCCCAGGCACCCAGGCAGAGGAGAGAGGTCCCATAACAGAGAATCTGGCTTCATGTCAGCAGATAATCAGTCTTCATGTCATAGCAGAGAATCATGCTTTACATCACCCAACACTGGAACAGTCCATTGTCATATATTTAGGCCCAGGCACCCAGGCAGAGGAGAGAGGTCCCATAACAGAGAATCTGGCTTCATGTCAGCAGAGAATCAGTCTTCATGTCATAGCAGAGAATAAGGCTTCACGTCACCCACCACTGTAACAGTCGATTGTCATATATTTAGGCCCCGGCACCCAGACAGAGGAGAGGTTCATTCAACTTTGGGTTGCCCCAATATAATGGTAGAATGAAAATAAAAATAGGATTGAATGAGGAGATGCCCTGGAGTACAATAATATATGGTTAAGGGGAGGTAGGTAATGTCTAATCTGCACAAGGGATGGACAGGTCCTGTGGGATCCATGCCTGGTTCATTTTTATAAATGTCAGCTTGTCCACATTGGCTGTAGACAGGCGGCTGCATTTGTCTGTAATGACGCCCCCTGCCGTGCTGAATACACGTTCAGACAAAATGCTGGCCGCCGGGCAGGCCAGCACCTCCAAGGCATAAAAGGCTAGCTCTGGCCACGTGGAAAATTTACAGACCCAGAAGTTGAATGGGGCCGAACCATCAGTCAGCACGTGGAGGGGTGTGCACACGTACTGTTCCACCATGTTAGTGAAATGTTGCCTCCTGCTAACACGTTGCATATCAGGTGGTGGTGCAGTTAGCTGTGGCGTCTTATCAAAACTTTTCCACATCTCTGCCATGCTAACCCTGCCCTCAGAGGAGCTGGCCATGACAGAGCTGCCTTGGCGACCTCTTGCTCCTCCTCTGCCTTCGCCTTGGGCTTCCACTTGTTCCCCTGTGACATTTGGGAATGCTCTCAGTAGCGCGTCTACCAACGTGCGCTTGTACTCGCGCATCTTCCTATCACGCTCCAGTGCAGGAAGTAAGGTGGGCACATTGTCTTTGTAGCGTGGATCCAGCAGGGTGGCAACCCAGTAGTCCGCACACGTTAAAATGTGGGCAACTCTGCTGTCGTTGCGTAGGCACTGCAGCATGTAGTCGCTCATGTGTGCCAGGCTGCCCAGAGGTAAGGCAAGCTGTCCTCTGTGGGAGGCGTATCGTCATCGTCCTGCGTTTCCCCCCAGCCACGCACCAGTGATGGGCCCGAGCTGCGTTGGGTGCCACCCCGCTGTGACCATGCTTCATCCTCATCCTCCTCCACCTCCTCCTCATCCTCGTCCTCCTCGTCCTCCAGTAGTGGGCCCTGGCTGGCCACATTTGTACCTGGCCTCTGCTGTTGCAAAAAAACTCCCTCTGAGTCACTTCGAAGAGACTGGCCTGAAAGTGCTAAAAATGACCCCTCTTCCTCCTCCTCCTCCTCCTGGGCCACATCCTCTTCCATCATCGCCCTAAGTGTTTTCTCAAGGAGACATACAAGTGGTATTGTAATGCTGATAACGGCGTCATCGCCACTGGCCATGTTGGTGGAGTACTCGAAACAGCGAAACAGGGCACACAGGTCTCGCATGGTGGCCCAGTCATTGGTGGTGAAGTGGTGCTGTTCCGCAGTGCGACTGACCCGTGCGTGCTGCAGCTGAAACTCCACTATGGCCTGCTGCTGCTCGCACAGTCTGTCCAGCATGTGCAAGGTGGAGTTCCACCGGGTGGGCTCGTCGCATATGAGGCGGTGAGCGGGAAGGCCGAAGTTACGCTGTAGCGCAGACATTCGAGCAGCGGCAGGATGTGAATGCCGGAAGCGCGAACAGACGGCCCGCACTTTATGCAGCAGCTCTGACATGTCGGGGTAGTTGTGAATGAACTTCTGCACCACCAAATTCAGCACATGCGCCAGGCAAGGGATGTGCGTCAAACCGGCTAGTCCCAGAGCTGCAACGAGATTTCGCCCATTATCGCACACCACCAGGCCGGGCTTGAGGCTCACCAGCAGCAACCACTCGTCGGTCTGTTGTTCTATACCCCGCCACAACATATGAGTTTCAGAATGGCCTGCTGGCGTTTACCCCAGGGCTGGGCTGAAGTTGGTGGTGAAGGTGTGTGGCTGACTGGATGAGCAGGTGGAAGAAGAGGAGGAGGAAGCCGAGTAGGAGGAGGAGGCAACAGGAGGCAAAGAATGTTTCCTTGGCGGTGGAAGGAGGTACGCCAAACAGCTCTCTGCCTGGGGCCCAGCCGCCACTACATTTACCCAGTGTGCAGTTAGGGAGATATAGCGTCCCTGACCGTGCTTACTGGTCCACGTATCTGTGGTTAGACGGACCTTGCCACAGATGGCGTTGCGCAGTGCACACTTGATTTTATCGGATACTTGGTTGAGTAGGGAAGGCACGGCTCTCTTGGAGAAGTAGTGCCGGCTGGGAACAACATACTGTGGGACAGCAAGCGACATGAGCTATTTGAAGCTGTCTATGTCCACCAGCCTAAATGACAGCATTTCATAGGCCAGTAGTTTAGAAATGCTGGCATTCAGGCCCAGGGATCGAGGGTGGCTAGGTGGGAATTTACGCTTTCTCTCAAATGTTTGTGAGATGGAGAGCTGAACGCGGGCGTGTGACATGTTTGAGATGCTTGGTGAAGGAGGTGGTGGTGTTGGTGGTACATCCTCTGTTTGCTGGGGGGCAGGTGCCAACGTTCCTCCAGAGGCGGAGGAAGAGGCAGAGGCGGCAGCAGCAGAAGAGGCCGAGGCGGCAGCAGCAGAAGAGGTAGCAGGGGGAGCCTGAGTGACTTCCTTGTTTTTAAGGTGTTTACTCCACTGCAGTTCATGCTTTGCATGCAGGTGCTAAGGTTTAGAACGTTAATGCTTCGCTTCAGGCTCTGATGGCACAGCGTGTAAACCACTCGGGTCTTGTCGTCAGCACATTGTTTGAAGAAGTGCCATGCCAGGGAACTCCTTGAAGCTGCCTTTGGGGTGCTCGGTCCCAGATGGCGGCGGTCAGTAGCAGGCGGAGTCTCTTGGCGGTGGGTGTTCTGCTTTTGCACACTGCTCCCTCTTTTGCTACGCTGTTGGCTCGGTCTCACCACTGCCTCTTCCTCCGAACTGTGAAAGTCAGTGGCACGACCTTCATTCCATGTGGGGTCTAGGACCTCATCGTCCCCTGCATCGTCTTCCACCCAGTCTTGATACCTGACCTCCTGTTCAGTCTGCACACTGCAGAAAGACGCAGCAGTTGGCACCTGTGTTTCGTCATCATCAGAGACGTGCTGAGGTGGTATTCCCATGTCCTCATCATCAGGAAACATAAGTGGTTGTGCGTCAGTGCATTCTATGTCTTCCACCGCTGGGGAAGGGCTAGATGGATGCCCTTGGCAAACCCTGCCAGCAGAGTCTTCAAACAGCATAAGAGACTGCTGCATAACTTGAGGCTCAGACAGTTTCCCTGGTATGCATGGGGGTGATGTGACAGACTGATGGGGTTGGTTTTCAGGCGCCATCTGTGCGCTTTCTGCAGAAGACTGGATGGGAGATAATGTGAACGTGCTGGATCCACTGTCGGTCACCCAATTGACTAATGCCTGTACCTGCTCAGGCCTTCCTATCCTTAGAACGGCATTGGGCCCAACCAAATATCGCTGTAAATTCTGGCAGCTACTGGGACCTGAGGTAGTTGGTAAACTAGGACGTGTGGCTGTGGCAGAAAGGCCACGTCCTCTCCCAGCACCAGAGGGTCCACTAACACCACCACGACCATGTCCGCGTCCGCGTCCCTTACTAGATGTTTTCCTCATTGTTACCGTTCACCACAACAAGAAAGATATTATTTGGCCCAATGTATTGAATTCAAATTCAGGCCTTTTTTTTACAGACACCTAACACTATCTGGCTATCTATTTAGGTACCGTATTACACTAATAAAGGCACAGCAGTAACGACAGATTTAGCTGAATATAAATTTGAGGCCTATTATTTAGGCGCTAGGTGACAGGTATACGTTTACAGACAGAATTAGACTTGTAATTGCACAGTAGCGTGTGTGTGAAGTTATTGAGAATGACCTTATCAGCACCTTGAATATAATATACCCTTTTAGGGATAGATTTAAAGTAGGCCTGATACAGCAGAAACCACTAATTTAGAGAATTGCTAAGTTGGGAATTGTATTTCAACCCAGAACAAAAACTGTGCTTTGACGGACCCAAAATAACTTGACCAGCCTCAGCAATAACCACAGATTTAGCTGAATATAAATTTGAGGCCTATTATTTAGGCGCTGGGTGACAGGTATACCTTTACAGACAGAATTAGACTTGGAATTGCACAGTAGCGTGTGTGTGAAGTTATTGAGAATGACCCTATCAGCACCTTGAATCTAATATACCCTTTTAGGGATAGATTTAAAGTAGGCCTGATACAGCAGAAAACACTAATTTAGAGAATTGCTAAGTTGGGAATTGTATTTCAACCCAGAACAAAAGCTGTGCTTTGACCAACCCAAAATAACTTGACCAGCCTCAGCAATAGCCACAGATTTAAATGAATATAAATTTGAGGCCTATTATTTAGGCGCTGGGTGACAGGTATACGTTTACAGACAGAATTAGACTTGGAATTGCACAGTAGCGTGTGTGTGAAGTTATTGAGAATGACCCTATCAGCACCTTGAATCTAATATACCCTTTTAGGGATAGATTTAAAGTAGGCCTGATACAGCAGAAACCACTAATTTAGAGAATTGCTAAGTTGGGAATTGTATTTCAACCCAGAACAAAAACTGTGCTTTGACCGACCCAAAATAACTTGACCAGCCTCAGCAATAACCACAGATTTAGATGAATATAATTTTGAGGCCTATTATTTAGGCGCTGGGTGACAGGAATACGTTTACAGACAGAATTAGACTTGGAATTGCACAGTAGCGTGTGTGTGAAGTTATTGAGAATGACCCTATCAGCACCTTGAATCTAATATACCCTTTTATGGATAGATTTAAAGTAGGCCTGATACAGCAGAAACCACTAATTTATAGAATTGCTAAGTTGGGAATTGTATTTCAACCCAGAACAAAAACTGTGCTTTGACGGACCCAAAATAACTTGACCAGCCTCAGCAATAACGACAGATTTAGATGAATATAAATTTGAGGCCTATTATTTAGGCGCTGGGTGACAGGTATACGTTTACAGACATAATTAGACTTGGAATTGCACAGTAGTGTGTGTGTGAAGTTATTGAGAATGACCCTATCAGCACATTGAATCTAATATACCCTTTTAATGAATAGATTTAAAGTAGCCCTGGATACAGCAGAAACCACTAATTTAGGAAATTGCTAAGTTGGGAATTATATTTCAACCCTGAACAAAAATATATCCTTTGCCAGACAGCAGACAGTATTACAATTGGCTGGCCACAGCTGAAACACCAGATTTAGGGTACTGCTATTTTGGCAATTGTATTTCACCCCTCAATAAAATAGCAAGCACAGCCAAGCCCCTGATGTAGGATATAGCCAAAAAATAACCACACTATTGATGGTTAAATGCACTTGGTTACATCTTGCCCCTGATGTAGGATATAGCCAAAAAATAACCACACTATTGATGGTTAAATGCTTTTGGTGACAGCTTGCCCCTGATGTAGGATATAGCCAAAAAATAACCACACTATTGATGGTTAAATGCACTTGGTGACAGCTTGCCCCGATGTAGGATATAGCCAAAAAATAACCACACTATTGATGGTTAAATGCACTTGGTGACAGCTTGCCCCTGATGTAGGATATAGCCCAAAAAAAAAAAAAACACTATTGATGGTTAAATTTACTTGGTGGCAGCTTGTGCTGGCGCACCACAAGACACAAAATGGCCGCCGATCACCCCAGAAAAAAGTGACTGAAAAACGCTCTGGGCAGCCTAAAAACTGTGAGCAATTGAATAGCAGCAGTTCAATGATCCACAGCTGTAGATCGATCACTGACTTAAGTCTTTTGGAGGAATTAATCACTGCCTAATCTCGCCCTAACAGTCGCAGCTGCAACCTCTCCCTACACTGTTCAGAGCAGAGTGACGTGCGGCGCTACATGACTCCAGCTTAAATAGAGGCTGGGTCACATGCTGCACTGGCCAATCACAGCCATGCCAATAGTAGGCATGGCTGTGATGGCCTCTTGGGGCAAGTAGTATGACGCTTGTTGCTTTGCAGCCTTTCAAAAAGCACCAAGAAAGCGGCGAACACCGAACCCGAACCCGGAATTTTACGATGTTCGGGTCCGTGTCACGGACACCCCAAAATTCGGTACGAACCCGAACTATACAGTTCGGGTTCGCTCATCCCTACCGTCTAATATACCTCCAGCCACATAATCACTTGATTTTTTTGTTTGGTGAATGCCTAATGTTGAGGGCCTGTAATCCCGTGGCCTAAAATGAACATTTTCTAGGCTTCAGCAGGGCGCATTTTTGAGAGTTTCCCTTTTAGACGCATAAAAATGGCCACTGATTAAAATACATATTTTTTGTGGGAATTTTTTCCATTGATCCCTCTCTGGTATGTTACTGTCCATGTTGAGCACTTCTATTAAAGGGATTCTGTCACCTCCCCTAAGGCAAAAAACGATTTAAAACCAGCCATGCAGCACAGCTTACCTGGATTAGGCTGTGCTGTTCAATCTTGAAATCCGTCCAGCAGTTAGTTCAAAAAACGAGTTTGATCAATGAGGAAATGCGTCCTGAAGGTGCCCAGAGGGGCGTTTTTTTCTTCTGAGAGAGCCCAGTCCCGCCCCTTTTTCAGTGCCCAGCCCGCCTTCCTTTTACTTCCTAACCGCCGCCCCCAGCCTGCCACAGCCTCCCCTTCCTCTCCTCCCCCTCCCTCTTGCCGAACGAAGTCTCGCACAGGCGCAGTACCCACTGAGGGCTGCGCCTGTGCGATCATCAGGAGACTGAGGGCGGCAGCTTCATCTTCGTCACTGGGCATGCGCCGAGCCCAGTGACGTCCGATGCTCGCTCTTCCCTCAGTCAGCAGGGAAGAGCGAGCATCGGACGTCACTGGGCTCGGCGCATGCCCAGTGACGAAGATGAAGCTGCCGCCCTCAGTCTCCTGATGATCGCACAGGCGCAGCCCTCAGTGGGTACTGCGCCTGTGCGAGACTTCGTTCGGCAAGAGGGAGGGGGAGGAGAGGCAGGAGAGGCTGTGGCAGGCTGGGGGCGGCGGTTAGGAAGTAAAAGGAAGGCGGGCTGGGCACTGAAAAAGGGGCGGGACTGGGCTCTCTCAGAAGAAAAAAACGCCCCTCTGGGCACCTTCAGGACGCATTTCCTCATTGATCAAACTCGTTTTTTGAACTAACTGCTGGACGGATTTCAAGATTGAACAGCACAGCCTAATCCAGGTAAGCTGTGCTGCATGGCTGGTTTTAAATCGTTTTTTGCCTTAGGGGAGGTGACAGAATCCCTTTAAGTATTTGGTGGCTGCAAATATGACCTGAAGATTTTTCAGGTTCCCCTGCCATTAAAGTGAATAGGGTCCGCTGCGAACTTGTGGTTCGCGAAAATTTGATCGCTTTTGCGAATCCTCCTGACCGATGTTCGTCTATCACTGCTGATAACGCAGATCACAAACATTTAACCCCTCAGATGCCATGGTCAATCTGAGGTGGCTTTCTCCATGAGAGCCGCATTCCCAGGCCCCAAACAGCTCCCCCGAATGGTGATCAGTGGAGCTATTTGTCCCTTGTGGTAGCCTCTGAAGGATCCAAGGCTACAACAGCCGTAATTCCTATGCAGGCCTGCACATTGCAGGGCTCCATAGGAATGTAGCACAACGCTAATAGGCTGCAATAGTAATGTATTAGTCTATGGGACAAGCAATCTAACAATCACTTAAAGTCCCTATGTGGGCTTAAAATATGTGTGTAAAAAGTTTTTTTTTATTTTTTTATTATAAAGATTCAAATCACCCCCTTCCCCATAGTAAAGAAACAATAAATAAATAAATATGAGTGAAACAAAAGGAACTGGGCACTCTCAGGATATCTGAACCATAAAGAATTTATTAGCATATACAATGAAGTTCAATGAATAATGGTGGCTATATAAAACAACAACAGTCAATATTAAAATAGCATAGACATCTAAAATATAAATGGTGCTCCTAAAGTGCCTAGACTGGTAATGGGACCAAGAAGCAGCAATCACTCAACATTCGACATAAAATAATTGATGTAGGTACAATATATAATATAGGAAATCGATAGAAAATGATAAAATGGAAAAAT
Organism: Bufo gargarizans; assembly: GCF_014858855.1. NCBI lineage: Eukaryota > Metazoa > Chordata > Amphibia > Anura > Bufonidae > Bufo > Bufo gargarizans. The sequence goes on from NC_058082.1 coordinate 352,506,073, forward strand.
GGAAAAATTGATACCACAGTCTATCAGGCTAGTGTCGATTAGTGCGAATCGTATTGATGAGTTCCAATGGGAAAAAATCCTGAATATGAATAGCAGCAATAATAGCAATGTCCTGAAATATGTCTAATACGATAAACTGGTGATTATACACTCGAATGTTCTTCTGTCCCACAAGGATAAAGTGTAAAGTGGGAACAAGCAAGGAGTAGCGGCGTCCCGCTAAATGCAAGTGCCAGCGGCGTCCCACTGGAATGTTAGCACTACGTGTTTCAGGATGCTGCCGGAATAATTCGAAACAGTCTTACCGTGTCACTTTTCGTATCACAGATTCGCTCTGTAAGGTGGTCCTGTGTGTGAAGAGACCAATATTCTACGAGTGATATTCGTCCTGACTTCCCACGCTGGCAAATGTTTGGCACGTGCAGTCAGACCTTCACTATGGATTCAGGTCTTGAGTAGTGTTTTTCAGAACTACCGTTCGCGCAGTGGACGATTTTTCCGTGCAAATCTGGCAAGATATTCCAGCTTCTCAAGTGGTAAACAAACTTGGGGATTCTGTCCTAGCTAGACATGTTTCAGGGTATCAAGTTACCCCTTCCTTAGTAGCTGTCAGTCCCCCATAGACTCCTTTCTTATATAATGGGGTAAGGTATTCCAAAAACCTGAAGTGCTTTTTTAATATTGACTGTTGTTGTTTTATATAGCCACCATTATTCATTGAACTACATTGTATATGCTAATACATTCTTTATGGTTAAGATATCCTGAGAGTGCCTAGTTCATTTTGTTTCACTCAGTTTCTTTGTTGGAGTGGACAGGGTGAGTCCACTTTACTGAGTGCACCTCAACTGGTTATTAGTTACTCCTGTGCTTCACATTCACTATTTAAAAAAAATATATATATCATTGGCACACACACATCCCAAAACACACGTACTATTAAAATAACAAATATTTATTCCATACTTTGAATGCCATAATGCAGACATAGCTTACAGATACTAGGGAATGCTTGTAGTTTTGCAACATTTGGAGGGCCGCAGTTTGCATGCCTGCCATAACGGAAAAAAATAATTTAAATGGCTGTTTTTTCGTTGCTTTACCTCCCCAAAATTTTTAAGAAAAAGTGATCAAAAGGCATACACACTCTGAAACGGTAACTCTGAAATCTACAGATAGCGCCACAAAAAATTTGCTTTACACAGCTTCATAGTTGTGAATGGAAAAATAAAAAAAATATGTCCGCTGCCTTCTCAAACAACTGATCCGCGGGGGTCCCAGTTATTGGACTACCGTCGATCAGATACTTATGACCTATCCTGAGTATAGAAGTCACGGAAAACCCCTTTAAGTCGTCTATATTTCTTCACACAGTCAGACCATGATGATAGCCTGTGTCTCTCCATCGGATCGTGATTTCATGGAAACACTGAATACTTTAAAGTATGCAAACCGAGCTCGTAACATAAAGAACCGTGTGATGGCTAATCAAGAACAGAATGTTCAGCAGGTACAGGCACTAAGAGCGGAGCTGGCACGGTTAAGACTGGAATTACAGGAGTACAAAACTGTAAGTTGTGAATGTTTTATCCGCTAACAAGACTGTATAGATACTGATTTTTAACATTGATAAAATATGTTGATTAAAAAATGATTAATTCCAGTATTTCTCCAGGATATGCTGTATTTTGAGAACAAACATCTAAAAGGATCTTACAATGATGTGTTTGCACAAGCAATTTGTACAAGGACCCCCTTACTCTCTTTGCACACATAGGCTTAAGGGGGTTTGAAATGGGGGAAAGAATTAGGATATACTGTAGCTGATTCTCTGGAATTCGGCATAGCAAAGAAGTGACATGTTGACCAGAAAGGTAAATTTGAGTGTCAACAGTGTTAAAGTGGTCACAGGCCTAAATTTTAAATGGAAACTGGTAGAGGTTCCAGGGAACCCCGACAAGGAAGAAGAGCCAAGGAGGTGGAGATTCAGGAGAGGGACAAGTGATGAATATATCACATCATATTACTATCACCTATCTGCAGCAAAATTAACAGCCCAGTCATGGGAGTCATGCAACCATCCATATCACACATGATGTCACGTTTCTTATCCAACATTGTTAATTAAAATTTACTCAAAGTGACTTAAAATAGTTTTCTGGGAATTGCTATTGATGATAGGTTATCAATATCAGATCAGCAGGGGTCCAACACCTGGGATCCCTGTCTAAACAGATTTTTTTCAGTTTTCGCCTCCAAAATAGTGTCACAAAACTTATATAGTGTCACTACACCCAGCACCTTCACCGAACAGCTGTTTGTGGCAGGCGCCAGAGACACAACAATAGCTAGAGCTGGAAGCACAAGGCTACATCCATTGTGTGGTGGTGGTGCCAGTCTACTGCATCTCTGCTCCCATTCAAGTGAATCTTTCCAACTAATAATTGGGTGCTCCTCTACCAGTACCTGGCTGGCCTATCCTATGCAACAATTCACCTTCTTTTTGGAAATTTTCCCTGGTTGATAGAGGATGTGTCCTTCTGCAGCAGTGCTTCCCCTGAAATTGCCTTCGCTTCATTCACCAACTTGGCAAACTTATTGGGTCTTCCATCAAGACTAGTCCTCCTGACTCTCTTCCCTCTTCTCCTTCGAGCTATTACCCAGCTAGCAGCATCATCCTCCTAAACTTCAGTGCTGCTTTAAGTAAATTTGAATTAACAATATTGAATAAGAAATATGACATCATGTGTGATATGGATGGTTGCATGACTCATATGACTGAGCTGTTAATTTTGCTGTAAAAGCTGTAGGTGATAAGTGACATGCTGCTTGCAAATTGCACTGTGTTTTCATGGTGTCAGGTTCCTTTTAAGTTGTTTGTGACTACTACGGATTTCTATTCAAAGTACAATATAGAAAGTATGGTGCACATTTATTAAGATTGGCGTTTTAGACTCCAGTCTTAATAAAGGCACTGTGCTGGTGGTGGATCCGCTGAAGTTATGAAGAGGCGCTGGCCTCTCCCAGAGTATTTCTATATTGCTATCTAAGTTTCTTTTGACTGTTTTACTGCATTCTTTGATATGGCCACGAATTATTAATTTTGACCCAGCTAGACAAGTACAAAACTTCTATAGCACCTAGTAACCAAATGTTTGCATTGGTTCCACCAATTTTGCACATAAAAAATCCACCCAACTTCCAAAATTCAAAACCAAAGTTGTTTGACATGAGATGTTATCATATCTGTTTTAGTAACTACTTTTATTCCCCATGCAATTACAATTCTGATCATCTCTAATAATAAAATCCCTGTGTTAGTGCACTGTGTCCGTGTGTGTGTCACCAGTTTTGCACTGGACATGCGCAGTGGGGCGTACAATCAGAACACAGTGCTCCACACACACAGCGCTCCATAACTGTTTAACCCCTTCAATGCCGCGTTCCTTAGGGACCACTGTCTGGAAGACCCATCGTGGCCCGATGTTTGAAGGGTTAAGCTCCCTCCCCACTGTGTGCAGCTGCTGCTGGCCACCAATGAGAGCAGAGAGGAGTAGAAGGAAGGGACTGTAGCCACTGTGCAACCAATGAATATACTTAATGCTTGAATACAGATGTAGCCTGCGTGTGCCAGCCATATCCTATACCGGCCCCTGGCCTCTATGTCGCTGCAATCCGCCGCAATTAACCCCTCAGGTCCTGAAGGGTCAATTGCGGCAGATCACAGCGAGCAGTAATAGAGGCCAGGTATGGGATATGGCCGGCACACGCAGGCTATATTTGTATTCAAGCATTAACTATATTTATTAATGGCACAGTGGCCACAGTTCCTCCCTTCTACTCCTCTTCTTCTCAGTATTATATTAATTGAGGTCCCCCCCCCACAGTATTAAATCATTGGTGACCCCAGGGCCCCCTTCCTTACCCATTGGTGGCGCAGTGCCAGCTTCTGATTGGAGCCACAGCAGTGTGATCCTGGGGTTCCGATCAGTTACCATGGCAGCCAGGACGCTACTGAAGCCCTGGCTGCTATGGTAAGCTCCCTGCTGACCTGTGCACAAAGCACAGGGCAGCAGGGAGAGTGTGAGGTCCTATTCACCCTAATAGAGCTCTATTAGAGTGAATAGGACAAGGGTTCTAGCCCCTAAGGCGGCTAATAGTTAGTAAATAAAAAGTACAAAAATAAAATAAAAGTTTAACCCCCCCATATAATATACAAAATAATATATAGCAATATATATATCGTTATCGCACATGCTTTGACTTATATTGCGATATAGATTTTAGGTCATATCGCCCAGTCCTAAGATCAATACACTGCAGTACACTATATAGTGTACTGCAGTGTATTGTAAGCCATCAGACCCACTTGATCTTCAAGAACCAAGTGGGTCTGGGTCCCAAAAAAAAAAGGAAATAAAATGAAAAAAATAGAAAATAAATAAATAAAACCTTACTATATACACACATAATTGGTAAAAAATGAAAAACACAAAATATGTTTGGTATCAAGGCGTCCGTAAGGACCTGATCTATAAAAGGATCATGTTACTTTTACCGCATGGTGAACAAAAGAAAAACTATGATGGAATTGCAATTTTGCCCACCGCACTTTCTAAAGAATGGTATAAAAAATATATAAAAAGTCATATGTATCTAAAATTAGCACCAACCAAACCATGACCTCATCCTACAAAAAATGAGCCCCTACAGAAGCCAATCGTCCAAAAAAATAAAAAAAATATGGCTTTCAGAAAATTGAGACATGCTTTTATTGATTAAAATAAAGCTAAAAAAATGCACATATTAGGTATCATCAAGTCCGTAACGACCTGCTCTATACAAATAGCATGTGATCCAACCCATCTGGTGAACACCATAAAAAAATAAAATATGTGCCAAAAAGAAATCCGTTTTTTATCACCTTACATCACAAAAATTGTAATACCGAGCAATTAAAAAGTCATATGTGCCCCATAATGGTACCAATAAAACCGTCATCTTAGGTAGGACTCATTTTTTGCAGGATGAGATTACGGTTTTATTGGTACCATTATGGGGCACATATGACTTTTTAATTGCTTGGTATTACAGTTTTTTGATGTAAGGTGATAAAAAATGGATTTCTTTTTGGCACATATTTTATTTTTTTATGGTGTTCACCAGATGGGTTGGATCACATGCTATTTGTATAGAGCAGGTCGTTACGGACTTGATGATACCTAATATGTGCAATTTTTTTAACTTTATTTTAATCAATAAAAGCATGTTTGAAAAAAAATCACCCAAATCACCCCCAAAAAAATAAGATTTTCAAAAAATGGAAACACAAAAACATGATTTTGTTTTAAAAAATGCTTTTATTGTGTAAAATAAAATAAAAATATGCACGTAATAACCTGCTCTCTAAAAATAGTATGTCATCCAACCCGTCTGTTGAACGCCGTAAAAAAATAAAATAAAAACTATGCCAAAAAAGCAATTTATTATCACCTTACATCTCAAAAAGTGTAATCCCAAGCGATCAAAAATTCATGTGTCCCAAAATGGTACCAATCAAACCATCATTTCTTCCAGCAAAAAATGAGACCCTACCTAAGGCAATCGCCCCAAAAAATATGGCTTTCAGAAAATGGAAACCCAAAAACATGATTTAAAAAAAAATTGTATTGTGTAAATCCAAAATAAAGTAAAAAAAATAGACTTATTAGGTATTGCCGCATCGTTACGAACTGCTCTATAAAAATATCACATTATCTACCCTGTCAGGTGAACATTGTAAAAAAACTAATAATAAAAACCGTGCCAGAACAGCCATTTTTTGGTTCCCTTGCCTCATAAAAAGAGTAATATATATTTATACACACACAATGCACAACTACCTCTAGCAAAAGATTTCTATACTGCAGAATAAGTCTTTTAAAAACACCCCCCCCCCCCCCCCCCCGCCGCACCGCTCACACCAGCGTGCTGACCAACCAGGACATATCGCTCCCCATGCCGCCTGCACCACCCACTCCTGCGAGCCGGAAAGCAGGTCGGAACGCCACCATTTCTATTCATCAGTCCCAGCTGCCATTTCTGTTTGTCAGTCACAGCACTATCAGCCATATAGAGAGGAGCCCCTTTCAGCAGTCTGACTTACCAGTCGCTACCAGCAGTCTCAGCACCAGCAGTCAGTGCCAGTCGTACAGCCACAGCCACCAGTCACAGTACCAGCAGTGTCAGCCACCAGTCAGTGCCAGCCATCTCAACCATCAGTCAGTGCCACCATTCAGTGCCAGCATTCTCAACTACAGCCAGCACTCGGTGCCAGCAGTCTCAGCTGCAGCCAGCAGTCTCAGCCACCAGTAGAAGAAAGAAGGATCCCATCAGCATGTCTGGTGCTGTGATCCTTCTTTCTTCTACTGTTCTGTTGACTGCTGTGGATCTGCGGTCTTGTTGCGGCTGATGCATTCCGGAATTGGTTGATGAGGTCCGTTTGTGATGCTCTACAACATTACTTGTATATGGTCACAGTCACCGGTTAGTGCCAGCAGTCTCAGGCACAGCCGCCAGTTTCAGCCACCAGTCAGTACCAGAATTCTCAGCTACAGCCAGCCTTCAGTGCCAGCAGTCTCAGCCACAAGCTGCAGCCAGCATTTTCCACCACAGCCACCAGTCAGTGACAGCAGTCTCTGCCGCAGCCACCAGTCAGTGACAGCAGTCTCAGCCACCAGCCGCAGCCATCAATCTCAGCCACAGCCACCAGTCTCAGCCACGGGTCAGTGCCAGCAGTCTCAGCCACAGCCGCCAGTTTCGGCCACAGCCACCAGTCTCAGCCACCAGTCAGTGTGGTCAAGTTTCCTTGCCATCTAATATAGCCTGTTCCTACTAATGTTTATGCACTACTGTTCTAGCGCCTGTTATTGTAACAACGGGCTGGATGTCTAGTATTTACATTTAATTCTATGTTGTGCTATCTGTCTATTGTTCCTATTAGATGTTTATTAATAAATGTACTGTCCTTGCACAGTCTGACACTGGGAGCACTGACTGTACAGTGTCAAACTGTGCAGGGACACACACCAGTTGATAACAGCCAGTTGTACATTTATTCATAAACTTCTAGTAGGAATAACATAGGAATGGCACAACATAGAATCATAAGGATAGATGCTCAGGAATTGTCATTTCATTCATAAATACAATTATTTACTAAAACATATATCAGGAGAGGCAACAAGTCCACTTTAGCTCTTCAGTTGGGTATTTTAGAGATGTAGTGTCCTCAGATTGCTATGTAGGAGATATTCTTATTTCTGTAGTGATAAGTAGAGTAGATACATAAGTTTGCGATAAATAGTAAGTTAGAAAATACAACTATTGATGTTATTGTTTCACCAGGGTCATCGTGTGCCTGGTTCTGATGCTCTGAGTGACATGTGCGAAGAGCTGTCTATGCTACGTAGTGAAAATGCATCACTACGTCTCCGTGTAAATGCATTACAAGAAGCCATTAGAGCCATAAATGCTCGTGTCACCCGCATGGCTGGACAAGAGGCTGCTCGCCTGTTACAAAGGGCTGGTGAGTGATTGCTGCATATATTATTACAAACTATATTACAAGTATAGCTTTCATCACATAAATATATTGAGTAAATCAGTTTGTAAAACAACTGTGTGAGAGACTGGATGTGGTGAGTGCTGTTCAGGGGGTGGATTAACCCCTTCATGACTGGGCCATTTTGTAACTTCATGACCAGGCTGTTTTTTGCAAATCTAAATTGTGTCACTTTATGTGGTAATAACTTTGGGACACTTTTACTTATCCAAGCCATTCTGAGATTGTTTTCTTGTGACACATCGTACTTCATGTTAGTGGTAAATTTGAGTTGATATACACCACCTTTATTTATAAAAAACTGAAAATTTGGAAAAGTATAAAAAAAAAATTCTCTGCTTTTAAAGGGGTTGTATCATCATGGACAATGAAGGCATATCGCTAGGATATGCCCCCATTATCTTATTGACGCCGAAGGTGTCAAACAAGATTGCTCAAAGACGGTCAGGTTCCTAGTGTGACATAGCAAGCGGTTTTGTTTGGGAAGGCAGGTATTTTCCTCTCAACGTGGGTGGCTGGGCTGATTTCCAGCCAGATGAGATCAAATACCGGACCAGTTTAAGTGCTGGTCCAGGTTTTGGCAGCACCTGGCTGTCCTTTAAATAGGATCAAGTCTCTGTCTTGGGATCTGAGGCATGGTGCCATACTCAAGGGCTGAAAGCCACATGCGGGGAAATAGACCCCCTAAAGCCTGTTGTGGATGCTGAAAGAACCTGCTAACAAGGTGACTGTTTTTGTGCTTTGGACTTTCCTTTGACTGTCAATGTTGCTTAGTTTTTTTCTCATGTGTGAATAAACACAGAAGTTTTGTTTTACAAACTGTTTCTTTTGCCTCTATTTTGCATCCGCTTACCCTGCCTACCAGAGTGAATCCTCACAATTGGTGGCTTGGAGCTGGCACACGCAGTGAGGCTGGCGTAAACACCAAAATATTTTTTTCGGGTACAGCTGGATGTCCTGGATTAAACCAGCTAAATTTAAACCTGTGTCACATGACAAAATGGAGGCTGTAATAAAAGCTCTCGTGGAGGCTAATCAACACCAGCAAGAAATAAACCAGCTGCTGTTACAACACGTGAAGGCTTTACAGACGGCAGGAGCGTCACAGAGTCTCCATGATGTCCGGAAAGTGGTCAGTGTGGCGATCCCTTAGATGAAACCATCAGATGACGTCGAAACTTATCTGGCGATGTATGAGAAGGTGGCCACAAGGGAGAATCTACCCCGAGATCAGTGGGCTGAGGTCGTCGCTCCGTTCCTGACATCCGATTCCCAGCGGGTGTATTTCGAACGAGCAAGTTGCCGACTACCCGAGAGTCAAGGGTGAGATTCTGGCAAGACTGGGAGTGAATGTGTTGGTCTGGGCCCAGCCGGTGCATCAGTGGGGGTTTAAGCCGGCTGAGCCAGTGAGACCCCAGTATTATAACTTGCTTAATCTCTTGGAAAAGTGGCTACAGCCTGATGTTCTGAGCCCCACTGCTATGCTGGACCGTCTGGTGGCTGATATGTTCTGATATGCTCTTGAGATGGTCGACCTGGTAGAGCACTATGAGGCTACCCGGAATCTAAAGGGGGGTTATTTTAGGAGGGGGGGTAGTCAAAACCCGTAACTCTCCACCTCAGACCCGGCGATTTGAACCCACCCAGGATGTGCCCCCTGTGGATCCAGCTCCAATAGTCTGCTGGCAGTGTCGGGAGCCTGGCCATGTACAAGCTCTGTCCACATCAGGTGGAACCTATGGACACAAACTATTGCTTCCTCCAGTCGTTATATGCTAGGAAGCTGTGTGCAGCGGGTGCCCCAGAGACTCTGAATCACCTGTGCCAGGTGGAGGTGGGAGCCACTCCAGCAGAGGCTCTGTTGGATTCAGGGAGTCTGGTGACCCTGGTAAGGGCTCCCCTGGTACGGACCACGGAGTATACTGGCCAGAAAGTTGGGGGTCATGTGTATTCATGGAGACTTAAAAGACTACCCCACTGCTATGGTGTTTCTATCCACGGTTGCCGGTGGGTGGACCAATGAGGTGGCTGTCGCCACCAAGTTACACTATGAACTTATAATAGGGAGAGACTTCCCGGGGTTCCCGGCACTGTGGCCTGCTAAGATAGTGACTGTTACCCATGAGACAGGGGTAACCCTAGCAGAGTGGCCTGGCTCAGGAGGGAGACCAGAACCTTGGGAACCTGAGTCTGAAGGACCAGCGGTAGGGGTGACTGCCACTTCGGTGGAAGAGGGGGAGACAACCCCGCTAAGTGTGATGGTGGGAGACACGTGGGACTTTACGCCGGGTCCTGAGCTTGCACACCTTAATGTCTCCGGAGATAATTTTGGTACCGCCCAACACCGGGACCCAACCCTATCCCGAGACTCGGAAAATGTATTAATAGTAGATGGTGAACCACAATAACCAGGGGCAGAGTCAATGTTTTCCCGTTTTGATGTTCATCAGGGTATGTTATACCGGGTAAACGAGCTGCAAGGTGAATCCATTGAACAGTTGGTGATGCCCCAGGCTTATTTCAAACTCGTGTTAGAGTTAGCCCACCAGCATGTTCTCGGGTGTCATCTGGGAATGCAGAAGACACAGGACCAGATACTACAATGGTTTTACTGGCCCAGTGTGTTTAAGGAGGTGGAAGAAATCTTGCCCGACCTGCCAGGCAACTAGCCCCCAGCACCTTTTTCGCAGTCCCTTGGTACCTCTCCCGATCATTGAGGTGCCGTTAGAGCGAATTGGTATGGACGTCGTAGTCCCAGTGCCGAAGTCCACTAGAGGACACCAACACATCTTGGTCATTCTGGACTACGCCACTCGGTACCCGGAGGCGGTGCCACTGCGACATACATCGGCGAAGCTTATAGCTAATCAAGTTGTTCTCCCGAGTGGTGCTACCTAAAGAGGTTCTGACTGACCAGGGGACCCCTTTTATGTCCAAGATCATGAGGGAACTCTGTAAGTTGCTGCATATCAGACAGTTATGGACGTCCGTGTGCCATCCACAAACGGACGGTCTGGTGGAAAGGTTTAACGAAACTCTAAAAACCATGTTAAGAAGGATTGGGATCTTATTCAGCCCTATCTCATGTTCGCTGTGCGAGAGGTACCCCACTTCAGCCCTGGGTTCTCGTTCTTTGAATTGCTTTATGGCAGACATCCTCCTGGTCTGTTGGACGTGGCCAAAGAGGCGTGGGATCAGCAATCCACTCCGCATGAAAGTGTCTTGGACTATGTTATCAATATGCAACAGCGGATAGAGACCGTTTTCCCTCTTGTCAGGGAGCATATGGAGGTCACTTATCGAACCCAGAGTCGGATCTATAGTCGGCAGGCTCGGGTCCGGAACTTTAACCCGGGTGATCGGGTTTTGGTTCTGGTACCGACCGTGGACAGTAATTTCCTGGTTAGATAGCAGGGGCCTTACGAGTTACTCGAGAAAGTCGGAGAGGTAAATTACAAGGCACACCAGCCAGGGAGGCGGAATCCGGAGCAGGTTTGCCATGTTAATTTACTTAAACCTTGGAAAGGTAGGGAGACCAGTACTGAAGACAGCCAGTGGCCGGGTTTTCTAGGGGAATTGCCACAGTAAAAATGTCTGACAGCCTCTCCTCTAAACAGGCTCAAGAGACTAGGGAGTTCATTAGTCGGAACACGGATGTGTTCTCCGACCTCCCTAGACGTACTTCCGCAATCCAGCATGACATTGTCACTGAGCCTCAGGCAAAAGTCTGGTTTAAGCCATACCGGGTACCCGAGGCTCAGCGACAAGCCATCTCGGAGGAATTGCAGCTCATGCTGCAGCTAAACGTCATTGAGAAATATAAAAGTGAGTGGGCCAGTCCTATAGTCTTAATACCCAAGCCCAATGGGACGTTACGGTTTTGTAACGATTTTCGTAAGCTGAACAAAATATCTAAATTCGATGCATATCCCATGCCTCGGGTGGATGAGCTTATTGAAAGGTTAGGCCAAGCCCGGTATTTTTCTGATTTGGACCTCACCAAAGGGTACTGGCAGGTACCCTTGACGGAGACTGCCAAGGAGAAAACTGCCTTCATTACACCAGAGAGGCTGTACCAATATAAGGTTTTACCATTCGTTCTGCCTGGTGCCCCTGCCACTTTTCAACGTCTAATGGACATTGTGCTTCGTCCACATCGGCGATACACCTCGGCTTATTGGATGATATTGTCATTCACAGTACCGACTGGGAAAGTAACCTGTCCAAAGTACAGGCCGTAGTAGACTCCATTCATAAGGCTACTTACTAGGCCGAGTCTGCCCTGTTTCACCCTGGGCGTTCCTTCTCCCAGGAGATCTGCGCTGCGATTGGACAGCGCTACAGCCTGGGAGTTTTTTTTGTCCCAGGTTGTGAGCTTTGCGCTGCGATTGGACAGTGCTACAGCCTGGGATAAGGAACTCCCAGGGTGAAACAGGGCAGACTACGCCTAGTAGAACCAATTCAGTGAAGATACCAGAGGACACAGTGGTCGAACGGAGCGGCGCCCAGGGATAATAGTAAGTGCAGTGAGATCCCTGAGCGCCGCTCTATGTAGCCTGCTAATTATCTTACAATGTTTGGACTGATTAAAGGTACTCTTTAAATAGGCAGCTGGGCTCAAAATCAAGGTCTCTGTCTTGGGATCTGAGGCATGGTGCGGTACTCGAGGGCTGAGAGCCGAATGCGGGGAAACAGGCCCCCTAATACCTGTTGTGGATGCTGAAAGAACCTGCTAACATGGTGACTGTTTTTGTGCTTTGGACTTTCCTTTGTGTGAACGAACACTAAGACTGTCAATGTTGCTTAGTTTTTTTCTCATGTGAATAAACACTGAAGTTTTGTTTTGCAAACTGTTTCTTTTGCCTCTGTTCTGCGTCCACTTACCCTACCTACCAGAGCGAATCATCACACTAGATGAAGTAGTGTGAAGAGCGCATAGAAGTGTTAAAGATATTCATAATGTTTTCCCTGCATGGGAGCCATATTACCAAGTATAGAGGACAAAGGTTTCAGAGAAGTTCCTGAAAGGATCTGGCAAAATCAAAGAGGGGAGTTTTTAGTACCAGTGAGGAAAGAAGTGGACAAGTTACCTCGGGGGAAACAAGGGATGATCAGTTAAGAGGTCCCTGGGGATCTATAGGAGAGGATTCCGGGCTGATGGCCTCTAGCACTTCAAAAGTGTGATTAGTAGTGAGAGAGAGAGGATCGGTAAGACCGCAAATAATTCCTCAAGCAGGGGAGAGCAGTCAAAGCACTTGTTGAAGAGTCTCTAGCTATTCTAATCCAAGATATCTGACTGATGGGACGGAACATGTCTAGAAGTTGGGCATAGGCCAAAGAGTGATAGTATAGCCTACAATCCGGCAGACCCACCCTACCTGCATCCTTTGGTCGGGTCAAGATCTCCCAACGGATACGTGGTCTAGCAGGGGACCACACAAATTTTGTGAAACATCTACGCATTTGGGTACAGAAAGAGGTGGGAATACGAATGGGGATGGTCTGCAGGTGGTAAGGCAGCAGATTCATTTTTAAGATACTGATCCTTCCAAACCACAAAAACTCTTTACGACGCCAAGAGTCCAGTTTCGTTTGTAATCGGTAAAAGAGTGGAGTAAAGTTATCCCTAAATAAGTGAGATAAAACTGAGCTAATTTGAATCCCCAAGTAAGTGATGCCATTAGTTGGCCATGCAAAGGGAAAGGAGGCTTTTAGGGAAGTGACAAGATCTGACCCTAGGGAGATGTTCATGGCGTTAGATTTGGACATGTTAATCTTGAAATTAGTCCATGCCCAAAAGTGAGATATTTCTCTTTGCAGGCATGGAAGGGAAATACGAGGATTGGTGATATAGAGTAGCAAATCATCTGCAAAAGCAGCACATTTATACTCTTGATCTCCAATACGAATACCAGAAATATCAGGGTTGGCGCGTATGGCAGACATGAGATGTTGCATGACTAAAACATATAGTAGGGGAGACAGCAGGCTTCCCTTTTAAATGCCATTTTGGATGAGAAAAGAAGGTGAGAGTCCCAGTAATTTTGATCTATGCAGATTGTGTCTGATACAGAGTGAGGATTTTGGACTGTAACCAAGGTCCTAGACCTATGTGAGAAAGGCTAGAGTATAATGAGGGACATGAGATGTGATCAAAGGCCTTCTCTGCATCAAGGGACAGGACCATGAGGGGGATATGGTGAGTCTTAACATAGTGAATAATATTCAGTGTCTTCAAGGTGTTGTCCTGTGATGTAAAAAAATTAGACAAAGATAGATCATTTCAGAACTTTTTCCACCTTCAATGTGACCTATAAACTATACCACTCAATTAAAAAACAAACTGAGATATTTTAGGTGTAGGGAAGAAAACAAAAAACAAAACAAAAATAATGTGGTTCATAAGTGTGTACACCCCCTTATAACTGGGGATGTAGCTGTGTTCAGAATTAAGCAATCACATTCAAAATCATGTTAAATAGCAGTCAGCATACACCTGCAATCATTTAAAGTGCCTCTGATTAACCCCAAAAAAAGCTCAGCTGCTGTAGTTGGTCTTTCCTGAAATTTTCTTAGTCGCATCCCACAGCAAAAGCCATGGTCCACAGAGAGCTTCCAAAGCATCAGAGGGATCTCATTGTTAAAAGGTATCAGTCAGGAGAAGGGTACAAAAGAATTTAACAGGCATTAGATATACCATAGAACACAGTGAAGACAGTCATCATCAAATAGAGAAAATATAGCACAACAGTGACATTACCAAGAACTGGACGTCCCTCCAAACTTGATGAATATCTGGCAAGTACTGGCTGTGTGGTACATGTGACAACAATCTCCTGTATTCTTCATACATCTGGGCTATGGGGTAGAGTGGCAAGACAAGAGCCTTTTATTACAAAGAAAAACATCTAAGCCAGGCTACATTTTGCAAAAACACATCTGAAGTCTCCCAAAAGCATGTGGGAAAAAAGTGTTATGGTCTGATGAAACCAAGTTTGAACTTTTTGGCCATAATTCCAAAAGATATGTTTGGCACAAAATCACCACACATCACCAAAAGAACACCATACCCACAGTGACGCATGGTAGTGGCAGCATCATGCTTTGGGCCTGTTTTTCTTCAGCTGGAACTGGGGCCTTAGTTAAGCTAGAGGGAATTATGAACAGTACCAAATACCAGTCAACAGTGGCACAAAACCTTCAGGCTTCTGCTAAAAAGCTGAACATGAAGAGGAACTTCATCTTTCAGCATGACAACCACCCAAAGCATAAATCTAAATCAACAAAGGAATGGCTTCACCAGAAGAAGATTAAAGTTTTGGAATGGCCCACCCAGAGCCGAGACCTGAATCCGATTGAAAATCTGTGGGGTGATCTGAAGAGGGCTGTGCACAGTAGATGCCCTCGCAATCTGACAGATTTAGTGTTTTTGCAAAGAAGAGTGGGCAAACCTTGGCAAGTCAAAATATGCTGATAGACTCATACCCCAAATACTGAGTGCTGTAATAAAATCAAAAGATGGTTCAACAAAGTATTATTTTAAGGGTGTGCATACTTATGCAACCATATTAATTTGTTTTAGAATTTTTTCTTCCCTCTACCTAAAATATTTCAGTTTGTTTTTCAATTGAGCTGTACAGTTTATAGGTCAATTAAAGGTGGAAAAACTTTTGAAATGATTTAAAATTAATTAAACTGTCCAATTTTTTTTACATCACAGAAGCCTGTGATTTTATCCACTGTATATCTTGAGGTCAACATTCAAGAGATAAATTGGGCGATAGCTCGCACATACCTGAGGATCTTTGTCAGGTTTGGGGATAACCGCTATATGCACTTTAGTGGACTGGGCCGGGAAGGGAAGCCAAGACAGCACAGCGTTAAAGACACGGAGGAGGAAAAGGGGTTCCGGATGCAGAAAATATCTTATAAAACTTTGCCGTGAACCCATCCGGACCCGGGCTTTTGCCCCCAGCAGGGGATTTCAGCACCTCTTAAAACTCTCCATCAGTGAAGTCTCAAGGCTAGCAGATTGATCCGCGGTTAACCGAGCAGAAGAAAATAGGGGCAAGTCTCCCGGACTACACAAGGGAGGAAAATTATACAAAGCAGAGTAAAAAGAATGGAATGTAGATACAATTTCTGGGGTAGTGTGCGTTGTTGAACCGTTTGATGTTTTAATGACTGGGATATGTGAAAAAGCCAGTTGACCTTGTGGAGCCCTGGTCAGCAAACTCTTGTTTCCATATTCGTAGAACTTCCTGTGGCAAGTTTGGATCATTCTTAGTAAGGGAATGAGCCTTGTCCCATTTGATTTGAGTCCCATGCTTGATGAGAGTGCTACGCAGAACACATTTAAGAGCCTCCCATTGTGTGGGCAGCGAAGTTTTATGTGCCAAATGGTCAGCCAAAAAGTTCAAAATAGTTAGGGACACATGAGCAACACATACCGAATCAAGAAGGAGAGACTCGTTAAGTCCATTCTCCTTTAGAGAGAAAAGGGAGTTGTAGAGAGCAATATATTGGAGCGTGATTTGACCATAGGATGAAACCGATATGTGTAGATTCCAACCACGAAAGGGCATGGTGTTGGAGCAGAATGTAGTCAATGCAATTATAAGAGGAATGTGGCGTGGAGTAGAATGTGTAGTCTTTGTCTGTGGAGTGTTGTATACGCCACGTTTCACTTAACTGCAGTTGTGAAAAAGCCGTCCTGACTTTTTTAATCGCCTGGAAGGAAATGGCAGCACGGCCGACAGAATTATCAAGTGTGAGATCAAGGGTAAGGTTTAAGTCCCCACAGAGGATTACTGTGCCTGGTATAAGAGGAAGAGCCTTGTCAGTTAGGTCAACTAGGAATGCGACTTGATACTAGTTGGGTGCATAAACATTAAGGAACGTGAATTCACGGCCCCCAATAAGCAAGGAAAGGACCAAGTACCTAGCACCGGCATCAACCGTGCAACCAAGCAATTCAATAAGTCAAGGATTTATGGATTGCTATGGCAACCCCCTTTGACTTGTTGAGTGCATTGTTAGCATAATGCCAGGTTGTATAGTATTTATTGTGACTACTAGGAGCAGCTCCCTCCTTGAAATGGATTTTTTGAAAGCAAATGAGGTGTACCTGTTGGCGATGAAAATGATGGAGAATTTGTGTTCGTTTTTCAGGAGTGTTGAGCCCCTTTGTGTTGAAGGATGCGATTTTGAGAGTCATAATGGTAGAGGATGTAAAGGAGACACAGAGGAATAAGAGAAGGAGCAAGAAGAGGGGAGGAGAGGAAAAAGAGAGAGAAAAAAAAAAAAGAGAAAAGGTTAGTGCTTTGCAATAAAGGAAAGCAACATCTAAATTGTTTAGTTGCACTGCTTGGGAATGCTAAGAATGGACCAATAGGTCAAAAGATATGGTCACCAGGGAGAGATATGTTCCCAAGTGAATGCCTCAAACTACTTTGGGAAAGTGGTAGTCAAGAAGATGAGCGCCAACCACAATCCCTATCAGCGATACTTGTTATAAACAGTGCCACCTGCTATATGGGGGAAAAAACAGACTGACAAGCAAAAAGGAGAAGTCATGTAAATGCAAGAGAGAAATCATCTCGAACAATGACAGTCAAACGCTCTAAGGTCGAATCCGTCAACCGGGAACCTCACACTGGTTCGATGTCCTCGGGAGTAACGGGAGGGCAGTCCAGAGACTCCACTAGTTGAAGCTTGAGAGAATGGTAAGCGCTGGGGAGGAGAGAAATTGGACGGAACAATGGAGGGCCAGGGCCCATCTCCCTTGACGGCAGGTTCATCGACAGAAGGCTCTGAATGTAACCTGGATGGTCCCCGTTACATCACAAAGTGGCCATGTGGCTTTTGTGACCAGCAATTAGGGGAAAAGGGAATCCCCAGCGATATGGATTTCCTCCGAGAAGGTTTAGGAGAAGTTTCAAAAAAGCTTGCTGAACAAGAGTATATCGAAATAAGTCCTAGAGTATCATGATGGGGTTCCCCTCAAAAGACATAGACAAGTACTGATGTGCTTTGTTCAGAATCTGCCCCTTTACTGCATAGAAGTGAGTCAGACAGATCACGTCTCTAGGCCTAGAACCCTCAGGAGTCGGTGGTCGCAGTGCTCAATGTGCTCTGTCAATTTCTATGAGTGTGGCACTGGGACGTTCCTGGATGTTATTGAATAACGAGGTAATGGTGGGTATTATTAGGTCGGCAGTGGAAATAAACTCCGGGAATCCTCTAATACGGAGATTGTTGCAGCGTCCACGGCTCTCTATCTCATCCAAATGTTGCTGGAGGGTGTAGATTTGGGCCTCCTGGGACTGAGTTATGGATTGAAGAGCCTTCACAGGGGAGGTATCATATTCCTTGCAAGGGCTGCAGCCGCATGGTGGTCTTGCTGTGGCCAGGACAAGAGGTAATTTTTCTGGACCGCAGTTGGCGCCAGGTCCAGTGACATTGGTTCAGGCCTGAACGCTGGGTCAGTAGCAGTGCAGAGAGGGAGCGGCGGTCCCGTAGTTGCAGGGACATGGCCTCCGATTGCAGAGTAGACGAGGTGGCGCGCCTCGTGGCTAGGGAGACCGCCGCCATTTTGAAGCATGTGAGCTGGGTCCGGCAGCATCTCAGCTGTTAGGCCGGATTGCCTGGCGAAATTGGCAATTAAGTCTCATTGTGAGGAGGCGAGGAGAGCCTTTTTGGTGGATTTCCCCATCTTCAATAGCAAGTGGGCGCTTGCAACAGCTCTGGGTATAGCGAAGCTCACACCGAGCACTACCTCACTCCTCCATTACTGGCCACACACCCCGTAATTGGTGTTTTGGGCGACAATGGGCCGCACAGGGATGTCAGGTCCAGAGCTACCACCCCACACATCCGTATTATAATCCACCATTGGTGCTGTTATAGAATCATAAAAAAATACTTCTATGTTTTTTGTGTGACAAGTTGTACATTCTAATGGCACCATTTAAAGGGAACCTGTCACCTTTAAAAACCATCCCAAGCCGCCAGCAGTACCTGACAGTAGCCAGAAGCATGTTTTTTCTTCCTGAAAGCCGATGCGGCTAAAGCTCAGAAAACGTTTTTTTATCCCCTGCCAGCGCGTGTCTCTAGTCATGCTTGAAGTCAAGGGGGCAGCGGCCTCCTTGCTTCAAGTCAATATAACCATGCCCCCTTCCCTGCCCTGTCTCTGTGACTGACAGTCGGCAGTTCGGCTGGCTTTGCCAAACTCTCTGCATAAGCGCTGTCAGTCACAGCGAAGGAGCATGGAAGGAGGCGTGGTTATCTTGACTTAAAGCAAGGAGGCCGCTGCCCCCTTGACTTCAAGCATGACTAGAGAAGCGCGCCAGTAGGGGATAAAAGAACATTTTCTGAGCTTTAGCCGCATCGGCCTTCAGGAAGAAAATGATCGTCGGAAACATGCTGCTGGCTACTGTCAGGTACTGCTGGCGGCTTGAGATGGTTTTTGGAGGTGACAGGTTTCCTTAAATATTACTATAAACGAAACCCATAAAACTTTATTGTTCCCAATTCAACCCCAATTAGTCTTTTTTCCATCTTTGCACAACATTATATGGAATATTAAGTGATGCCATTACAACTTGTCCTGCCAAAAACAATTCCTATTTTGGCTATGTGAACAGAAACATAAAAAAGTTATGGATCCTGGAAGGCATGGAGTAAAACAAAAATGAATTCATGGAAAATGGCTGCGTCAGGAAGGGTTTACAATTAAAAAACAGCCCAAATAAGAACTATTCTTGGGGAGTTGCAACAGCTTTGGTTTTATGTTAATGAAAAAAATTATAATACATATATATATATTTATATATATATATATATATATATATATATATATATATATATATATATACAGGTCCTTCTAAAAAAATTAGCATATTGTGATAAAGTTCATTATTTTCTGTAATGTACTGATAAACATTAGAATTTCATATATTTTAGATTCATTACACACCAACTGAAGTAGTTCAAGCCTTTTATTGTTTTAATATTGATGATTTTGGCATACAGCTCATGAAAACCCAAATTTCCTATCTCAAAAAATTAGCATATTTCATCCGACCAATAAAAGAAAAGTGTTTTTAATACAAAAAAAGTCAACCTTCAAATAATTATGTTCAGTTATGCACTCAATACTTGGTCGGGAATCCTTTTGCAGAAATGACTGCTTCAATGCGGCGTGGCATGGAGGAAATCAGCCTGTGGCACTGCTGAGGTGTTATGGAGGCCCAGGATGCTTCGATAGCGGCCTTAGGCTCATCCAGAGTGTTGGGTCTTGCGTCTCTCAACTTTCTCTTCCCAATATCCCACAGATTCTCTATGGGATTCAGGTCAGAAGAGTTGGCAGGCCAATTGAGCACAGTAATACCATGGTCAGTAAACCATTTAACAGTGGTTTTGGCACTGTGAGCAGGTGCCAGGTCGTGCTGAAAAATGAAATCTTCATCTCCATAAAGCTTTTCAGCAGATGGAAGCATGAAGTGCTCCAAAATCTCCTGATAGCTAGCTGCATTGACCCTGCCCTTGATAAAACACAGTGGACCAACACCAGCAGCTGACATGGCACCCCAGACCATCACTGACTGTGGGTACTTGACACTGGACTTCAGGCATTTTGGCATTTCCTTCTCCCCAGTCTTCCTCCAGACTCTGGCACCTTGATTTCCGAATGACATGCAAAATTTGCTTTCATCCGAAAAAAGTACTTTGGACCACTGAGCAACAGTCCAGTGCTGCTTCTCTGTAGCCCAGGTCAGGCGCTTCTGCCGCTGTTTCTGGTTCAAAAGTGGCTTGACCTGGGGAATGCAGCATCTGTAGCCCATTTCCTGCACACGCCTGTACACGGTGGCTCTGGATGTTTCTACTCCAGACTCAGTCCACTGCTTCTGCAGGTCCCCCAAGGTCTGGAATCGTTTCTGCCACACTTTTTCCTTCCCACAGACTTCCCACTGAGGTGCCTTGATACAGCACTCTGGTAACAGCCTATTCATTCAGAAATTTCTTTCTGTGTCTTACCCTCTTGCTTGAGGGTGTCAATGATGGCCTTCTGGACAGCAGTCAGGTCGGCAGTCTTACCTATGATTGCGGTTTTGAGTAATGAACCAGGCTGGGAGTTTTTAAAAGCCTCAGGAATCTTTTGCAGGTGTTTAGAGTTAATTAGTTGATTCAGATGATTAGGTTAATAGCTCGTTTAGAGAACCTTTTCATGATATGCAAATTTTTTGAGATAGTAATTTTGGGTTTTCATGAGCTGTATGCCAAAATCATAAATATTAAAACAATAAAAGGCTTGAACTACTTCAGTTGGTGTGTAATGAATCTAAAATATATGAAAGTCTAATGTTTATCAGTACATTACAGAAAATAATGAACTTTATCACAATATGCAATTTTTTTTAGAAGGACCTGTATATATATATATATATATATATATATACGAAGAAAAATGGCGGCACTGGCTCCCAAATGAGAAAACGGGTGCACGTCCCAAAGGGAATGGACTGACTTCCCTGATGAATATTCTAAGAAAAATGAGCGGCACTCCAGAAGTAAAAGTGGTGAACCCTTTATTCACACCAGTGGTGCAACGTTTCGGCTCAGATCGCGAGCCTTCCTCAGAGATTTATATATATAAATCTCTATACACTACTTACAAAAAGGAATATTTGGCTTTCAGGTGAAATTTATAAAATTTATGGGAAATGTGAAAAGTTCATGCTACAGTGATTTTATATCATTAAAGAATGGCATTTAAGTAGAAGCATGCAATGGTGATTTCCTGATCTCAAACAATTTATTGAAACAATGCAAACAACAGTGGTGGGTATACCCCCAAAGAAAATGTCAATGTCTCAATAACTTGTCATAAGCATAAATCTTGAGCATAAATTGTCTTGAGCATAAATTACAGTTTGACAACGATATATCTTATGCTGTTCACAGGTCGACTTATTGTCTGCAAAGGCATGGCATCCCGCTCCCTGTTCTGGGGTACAGCAACTCAGCAGATCCCTTAGGTTTTCAATGGGATTCAGGTCTGGAGAAAGTGCAGGCCATGCCATTTGAAGTCCCTCATTCTCCAGCAGCCGTTCCCTAATGATGCAACCTAGATAAGCTGCTGCATTGTCGTCCATGTACAGTAGATGAAATTAGGCCTGTGTTGTTCATGCAGAAGCACAATGATTAGATTAATTGTGCTATTCAAGTAGTATGGGCTTGTCACTGAACCATTTAGTGACTGTTACCGAGACATGGTTCAATGAGAGTAATGAATGGGATATAACAATACCAGGGTTCTCTCTATATAGGAAAAACAGAGAAGGCAAGAAAGGGGGAGGGGTGGCCCTGTATATGAAAGATAGCATAAAATCAAATTTAATACAAACTAGCAAGACAAATTTAGAGTCAGTTTGGGTTACGTTGCTGCTTGATAATCATAAGGTAACTAGTGTAGGTGTGATATATAGACCACCTAGCCAAGTCAAAGAATTAAATCTACTAGTTGAGGAAATAGCTAAAATTACTTTGAAAGGGGAAGTTATCATTATGGGAGACTTTAGTCTTCCTGATGTAAACTGGAAAACCAAAATAGCTGGTTCTGCCAGGAGTACAGATATTCTAAATTCCCTACTGGGATTATCTCTACAGCAAGTAGTGGAGGAGCAAACCCGGAACCCGGAAGCAAGTTATAAGAGCTTCTAAAGTACAGGCCGAAGAGAAATTAGCTCAGTCAGTGAAAAAAAGGCGATAGATACATAAATGAAAAAAGGAAACTAAAACAAGGAATTACCAAATTAAAAACAAAAGGAAGATATAGGGAAGAAGATAAAGAACTAGCTGACTGCCTCAATGAATACTTCTGTTCAGTTTTTACAAAGAAAATGAAGGAAAAGGACCTCAGTTAGGGAGGAAGACTAATGACTCTTTTGATGCATGTGTCTTTACAGAGGAAGAGGTTCTAAGGCCTCTTTCACACTTGTTTTGTCCGGATCCGGCGTGTACTCCACTTGCCGGAATTACACGCCGGATCTGGAAAAACGCAAGTGTACTGAAAGCATTTGAAGACGGATCCGTCTTCAAAATGCTTTCAGTGTTACTATGGCAGCCAGGACGCTATTAAAGTCCTGGTTGCCATAGTAGGAGCGGGGAGCAGGGGAGCGGTATACTTACAGTCCGTGCGGCTCCCGGGGCGCTCCAGAATGACGTCAGAGCGCCCCATGCGCATGGATGACGTGCCATGCGATCACGTCATCCATGTGCGTGGGGCGCCCTGACGTCACTCTGGAGCACCCCGGGAGCCGCACGGACGGTAAGTATGCTGCTCCCCCGCTCCCCGCTACACTTTACCATGGCTGCCAGGACTTTAGCGTCCCGGCAGCCATGGTAACCATTCAGAAAAAGCTAAACATCGGGACCGGCAATGCGCTGAAACGACGTTTAGCTTAAGGCCGCATCCGGATCAATGCCTTTCAATGGGCATTAATTCCCGGATCCGACCTTGCGTCAAGTCTTCAGGATTTTTGGCCGGAGCAAAAAGCGCAGCATGCTGCGGTATTTTCTCCGGCCAAAAA
Source organism: Bufo gargarizans (assembly GCF_014858855.1). Classification (NCBI taxonomy): domain Eukaryota; kingdom Metazoa; phylum Chordata; class Amphibia; order Anura; family Bufonidae; genus Bufo; species Bufo gargarizans. The sequence goes on from NC_058082.1 coordinate 352,529,269, forward strand.
ACGTTCCGTTCCGGAACTGAAGACATCCTGATGCATCCTGAACGGATTTCACTCTATTCAGAATGCATTGGGATAATCCTGATCAGGATTCTTCCGGCATAGAGCCCCGACAACTGAATTCTATGCCGGAAGACAAGAACGCAAGTCTGAAAGAGCCCTAAGTCAGCTGTCTAAAATTAATACAAATAAGTCACAGGGGCCTGATGGGATACACCTAAAGCTATTACAAGAGCTTAGCGCTGAACTAGCAAAACCATTAACATATTTATTTAACCAATCACTAGTACCAGGAGTTGTCCCAAAAGATTGGAAATTAGCAAATGTTGTGCCCATTCACAACAAAGGTAGTAGGGAGGAATCTGGCAACTATAGACAAGTAAGCCTGACATCAATAGTGGGGAAATTAATGGAAACTATACTTAAGGAGAGGATTGTGGAACATCTAAAATTCCATGGATTGAAAGATGTAAAACAGCATGGGTTTACTTCAGGGAGATCATGTCAAACTAATCTTATTGATTTTATTTGATTGAGTGACTAAAATAATAGATGGCGGAGGTGCATTAGACATCGCTTATCTAGACTTTAGTAAGGCTTTTAATACAGTCCCACATAGAAGGCTTATCAATAAATTGCAGTCTTTGTGCTTGGACCCCCATATTGTTGAATGGATTAGGCAGTGGCTGAGGGACAGACAACAGAGGGTTGTAGTCAATGGAGTATATTCAGACCATGGTCTTGTTACCAGTGGGGTACCTCAGGGATCTGGTCTGGGACCCATATTGTTTAATATCTTTATCAGCGAAATTGCAGAAGGCCTCAATGGTAGGGTGTGTCTTTTTGCTGATGACGCATAGATTTGTAACAGGGTTGATGTTCCTGGAGGGATACACCAAATGGAAAAGAATTTAGCAAAACTAGAGGAATGGTCAAAAATCTGGCAACTAACATTTAATGTTGATAAGTGCAAGATAATGCACCTGGGGGCATAAAAACCCAAGAGCAGATTATAAAATCAGTGATACAGTCAGTATCTGAGGAAATGTATTTAGGGGTCATTATTTCAGAAGACTTAAAGGTAGGCAGACTGTCATAGAGCAGCAGGAAATGCTAGCAGAATGCTTGGGTGTATAGGGAGAGGCATTACCAGTAGAAAAAGGGAGGTGCTTATGCCGCTCTACAGAGCACTAGCGAGACCTCATTTGGAGTATTGTGTGCAGTACTGGAGACCATTTCTCCAGAAGGATATTGATACTTTGGAGAGAGTTCAGAGAAGAGCTACTAAACTAGTACATGGATTGCAGGATAAAACTTACCAGGAAAGATTAAAGGACCTTAACATGTATAGCTTGGAAGAAAGTTGAGAAAAAGGGGATATGATAGAAACCTTTAAATACATAAAGGGAATCAACAAGGTAAAATAGGAGAAAATATTTAAAAGAAGAAAAACTGCTACAAGAGGATAACATTTTAAATTAAAGGGGCAAAGTTTTAAAAGTAATATCAGGAAGTATTACTTTACAGAGCGACTAGTGGATGTATGGAATAGCCTTCCTGCAGAAGTGGTAGCTGCAAATACAGTGGAGAAGTTTAAGCATGCATGGGATAGTCATAAGGCCATCCTTTATATAAGATGGGGCCAGGGGCTATTCATAGTATTCAGTATATTGGGCAGACTAGATGGGCCAAATGGTCCTTATCTGCTGACACATTCTATGTTTATTTGTTTCATACCAGTGTAGGGCAGTTCTGTATTGACTAGACACACCCGCCCACACTGTAACATCATCACCACTAAAGGCTTGTCTGGCTCTCCTTGACGTATCCAACATAGTTGACGGCCATCATTTCTGCTCAGCGTGAATCGACTTTCATCAGTGAACAGCATTGAGGCCAACTGATCCCTCGTCCAGCGTATATGCCTCCTGGACCATGCAAGATGAGTTGTCTGCCTGGTGGTCAGGTAGCCTTGCAGATTGTCTAGCACACAGAGCACACTGATGTAAATGGCTTTAAAATGGTCTGATATGACACTTTTGTGCTTCTCACCTCCCTTAAATGTGCCTGGTATTATGTGGCATTCATCATCCAGTTTCGCAGGGCATTGTTCACAATGAAATGGTCATCAATGTGGGATTGTGGCCAAAGGACTTCCACTTCTATGCCTTTCTGTGACTTTCCAGTCTCTCTGTATCTCTGTTGCAACCTGCTGATAACACTCTGTGACACTCTAAGCTCCGTGGCCAATTCCATCTGAGAACATTCTGGTTGAAGCCTCGCAATTGGTCTCAAAATGTGAACAGCATGATGAGGTCAACTGTTTAAATACCAATTTTAATTCCCTTGTTAGAGAACAGCAAGTTGTGCAAAGAGTACTGAAATATTGAACAGTTGGACATGTTTACTCATTTTTTTATCCCTTCCAGACAGCCATTTTTCACTTTCCCTATGCATTTTGCAAATCTGACATGTATCACTTTATGTGGTAATAACTTGGAATTCTTTTGCTTATCCAGGCAATTGTGAGGCTGCTTTTTCATACAGCATTGTACTTCTTGTCAGTGGTTAATATGCGTCGATATATTTTACCTTTATTTACAGAAAAAAATCTAAAATTTATGGTAAATTTAGAAACAATTAACAATTTTCTAAATGTGTATTTCTCAGTTTTTATTACATATAGTGATACCTCACAAAATAATTATTTGACATTCACCATATGTCTACTTTATGTTGGCATCATTTCGTAAATGTAATTTTATTTTTTAGGACGCTAGAAGGATTTTGAAAGATTTATTTTAAAAGCAATTGAAATTTTCAAGAAAATCTCCAAAAGCAACTTTTTTGTGGACCAATCCAGTTTTGAAGAGACTTTGAGGGGCTTACGTAATAGAAACCACCCATAAGTAACCCCATTTTAGATACTTTATCCCTTAAATTATTCAAAATGGATTTTTAGAAACTTTGTTAACCCTTTAGGTGTTTCATAACAATTAAAGTAAAATGGAAGTGAAATTTAAAACACATCAAGGCCTGAATGTGAATTACCTTGATTTTTTTGTTTACGGAAACATCCATATACAGTCATGTATAGGCACACTGCAGGACTCGGGAAGGAGATGGGAAGGAGCACCTTATGGCTTTGGGAGGGCAGACTTCACTGGAATTGTTTTAGGGGCCAGATGTCACGGAAGGTGTACAGAAAACTAGAAGACACAAAATGAAGATCCGACTGACTGGATCCAAAACTAAGGAACCAAACGGATAGCCCTGCAACAGACCTGGCTCTCTCCCTGACTGCTCAGCCTATGCAAAAATCTAAATGGTAGATGATCGCATATCCTCGTTCCTCGACTGTATAACACCTGAACACCCTATAATAGTGAGGGGACACGACCACCGGCTCCCTACACTAGATACGGAGGGAGTCAGGGTCACCTGGGATCCAGAAAACATTCAGAAAAATGAATGAAAAAAACCTATCTGTAGAAGACTCAGTAGTAGCATCCAGCATGCACACACTCCAGGAATTTGTATAAACTGCAAAGTGATGCAGTATGGGAAGGGATTTAAAGTGATGCAATTAGTGCACCCACATGACAGCTGAGAGAGGCTAACGAGATGAGAAAATGAAAGAAAAACAAAAGGAACCTCAAGGAGGAGGTTCTGAAGAACGTCTGTCAGAACGTCTCAGATGTCTGGTGGTGACACCAGATTGCATTCGAAGAAAAAATAAATAAGTCACCCAATTTTGAAAACTACTCCCATCAGGGAATTTTTTGAGGGGTACAGTAGGCATTTTGACTCCAAAGGTGTTTTCCAGAAATTAATGTGTATTTGATGGTGAAAAATGAAAATTGCTATTTTTCCGCAAATATGCCATTGCAGTGCTCAATATGTTGTGTGCAAAGTGTGCCACTGTTGTCACAGCTTTCAAATTATTAAACAGTGTTTCCTGATAGTAGAAACACCCTATGGGTAGCATTAACTTCTGTCTGGATGTACGACAAGGCTCAAAAATAAAAGTGCACCATGCATGTTGGTGATTTACACAGTATTGGCTAACAGTTGCTTAAGCTGTAATGTGAAATAGAAAAAGAGCCCCTGAAGAGGTGACCACATTTTGGAGACCACACCCCTCAAGGAAATTATCAAGCGGTCTAGTGAGCATTTTGACCCCACAGGTGTTTTGGGGTATCTCCCTTGCTTACTGTTTGGGAGGACTTCACTATTGATATGATTCCCTGGTACAATAGGGGCCCCCAATAACTTTCTGACATATTACTGAAACATCCTGGTTTTAAAAAATGAAGGGCTTTCTTAAAAAATAACAGAATTTTCCTGTTTAGCCTGTATATCGAAATAACATGTAAGCATTATTCGGTGCCTTCTGTATAATGTGCATGGCCAGCTTTTTGTACCACACCTTTGTTTACCACATGACACTGTATGGCCTTCAACACTTGATCTGAAAGATCAACCACTCCCAGGATGCAGTTTGTCTTTGGGTAAGTGGTAGTAGTACCTCGTACCAGGGCAGGGGAGCTGCTGTTCCTGTACTGTGGTCATTACAAGGATATCTATCTTGTCCTTGTACTTAATCACTTAACACATAATTCCATACATGTTTGGCATTATGTGCCTGCAACTGTATGGAGCGGGATGCTGCGGTGAGCACGCTCCATATGTGGCGGGTGCCCTCTGTACAGCAGACACACGGCCACAATGATGAGGAACGGTGAACACCAATCACCATAATTTAACCTCCCGAAAGCCACGTTCAACTCTGATCGCGGCATCTGTGAGTTAAGGCAGAGGGATGCAATTTCACTGCGGGGGCTCTGATCGGCATCCTGGACACTTCTGCCCTGTGCATGAGACACAGCTCAGCCTGGACAGTGTCATAAACCTATTCACCCTAATGGAGATCTAATAGGACAAGGGAACAAAAGTTCCCAAGTTTATTTCCCCCCAAGGGGGCCAATAGTTATTCAATAAATACAAAAATATAAAAAGTTTATATATCCCCCCATTCCCAATTTTAACACCTTAAGGACTGAGCTCATTTTCACCTTAAGGACCAGGCCATTTTTTGTAAATCTGACCAATGTCATTTTATGTGGTGATAATTTTAAAACGCTTTGACTTATCTAGGCCATTCTGAGATAGTTTTTTCGGCACATATTGTACTTCATGACACTGGTAAAATAAAGTCAACAAAATAAAATTAAAATTTATAAAAAAAATACCAAATTTACCAAATATTTGTAAAAAATTGCAAATTTCCAAGTTTCAATTTCTCTACTTCTATAATACATAGTAATACCTACAAAAATAGTTATTATGTTACATTCCCCATATGTCTACTTCATGTTTGGATCATTTTGGGAATGACATTTTATTTTGTGGGGATGTTACAAGGCTTAGAAGTTTAGAAGCAAATCTAGAAATGTTTAAGAAATTTTCACTTTTCAAGGACCAGTTCAGGTCTGAAGTCACTTTGTGAGGCTTACATAATAGAAACCACCCAAAATGACCCCATTCTTGAAACTACACCCCTCAAGGTATTCAAAACTGATTTTACAAACTTTGTTAACACTTTAGGTGTTCCACAAGAATTAATGGAAAATAGAGATACAATTTCAAAATTTCACTTTTTTGGCAGATTTTCCATTTTACTATTTTTTTTCCAGTTACAAAGCATAGGTTAACAGCCAAACAAAACTCATTATTTATGTCCCTGATTCTGTAGTTTACAGAAACACCCCATATGTGGTCGTAAACTGCTATACGGGCACATGGCAGGGCGCAGAAAGAATGGAATGCCATACAGTTTTTGGAAGGCAGATTTAGCTAGACAGTTTTTTTGGACACCATGTCCCATATGAAGCCCCCCTGATGCACCCCTAGAGTAGAAACTAAAAAAAACTGACCACATCTAACAAACTACACCCCTCAATGTATTCAAAACTGATTTTACAAACGTCGTTAACCCTTTAGGTGTTCCACAAGAGTTATTGGCAAATAGAGATTAAATTTTAGAATTTGAATTTTTGGGCAAATTTTCCATTTTACAATTTTTTCTCCAGTTACAAAGCAAGGGTTAACAGCCAAATAAAACTCATTATTTATGGCCCTGATTCTGTAGTTTACAGAAACACCCCATATGTCGTCGCAAACTGCTATACGGGCACATGGCAGGGCGCAAAAGGAAAGGAGTGCCATACAGTTTTTGGAAGGCAGATTTTGCTAGATAGTTTTATTGGACACCATGTCCCATTTGAAACTCCCATGATGCACCCCTATAGTAGAAACTCCAAAATAGTGACCCCATTTTAGAAATTACGGGATAGGGCGGAAGTTTTTTTGGTACTAGTTTAGGATACATATGATTTTTGGTTGCTCTATATTACACTTTTTGGGAGGCAAGGTAATTTTTGTGAGGCAAGAAATAGCTTTTTTGGCACCATTTTATTTTTTTGTTATTTACAACATTCATCTGACAGATTAGATCATGTGGTATTTCAATAGAGCAGGTTGTTATTTCTTGGACCATTGTCTCATGTAGGGGCTCATTTTTTGCGGGATGAGGTGACGGTTTGATTCGTACTATTTTGGCGTACATGCAACTTTTTTGATCACTTTTATTACCTTTTTTGGGAAGTAAGGTGGGCAAAATTTCAATTTCCTGATAGTTTTAATTTTTTGATTTTTATGGCGTTCACCGTGCGGGCAAAGTAACATGACCCTTTTATAGATAAGGTCGTTATGGACGCGGCAATACCTAATACGTGTAGTGTATTTTATTTTTTAAATTTTTATTCAGTGATAAATGTTATTTTTTTATCTTTACTATTTTTTCACTTTTTTTTACATTTTTTTGACCCAGACCCACTTGGTTATTGAAGATCCAGTGGGTCTGATGTCTGTATAATACAGTACAATACACTATATAGTGTATTTTCCTGTATTTTACTTACACTTGGTCTGAACAGATCTATGCCTTTAGCATAGATCTGTTTAGCACTATGGACAGCAGGATGCCTGAGAAGGCATCCTGTTGCCATGGGAACCTTCCCCGTCTGCCACAACTGAGCAAACGGGGAAGGGGAGGGAGGGGAGCGCCCTCCCTCTGTCACCCCATCCATCTGGGGGCTCTAATGGCACAGCAGCCCCCTGATGGCAGAGGGAGGGAGCTCCCTGACTTAACCCTTTCCATACAGTGGTCCGTACGGACCGCTGTATGGAAAGGGTGAAACGGCTGACATTGCAGCGATGTCAGCCGTTTATACCAAGAGTGTCAGCAATGTGCTGAAACTCTGGTATAAACCACTGACCACCAATGAAAATTCAACTCCCGCAAGCCCGCATCACTACATCTGCATCTGAAAATGTATGACCTATTAAACTATAAAAATAAAAAAAAATGTGTGAGGTAAATGCCGTAACGTAATTTTTTTTTAAAACACTCGATTCACCTTTTTTTTTTTCATTCTGTCCGCTCAAAAAATTGAATGCCAGTGATCAAAAAGTCATACATACCTTAAAAATGGTACCAGTAAAAACTACAGTTCATTACATAAAAAACAATCCCTCATACAGCTCTGTAGACCCAAATATCAAAAAAGTTATGGCTGTCAGAAAATGGCAATGCAAAGAAAGTTTAGATATTTTGTTTTCAAAGATTTTTATTTAATATTTAATTTAAGATTGTTTTAATTTAATTAAACAAAATAAATCCATACAAGTTTGGTGTCTCTGTAATCGTATTGAGCTGCAGGATGAGCACACTATGTAATTTTTAGTGCACAGTTAATGCCCTAATGTCAAAACCCCAAAAACCTTTTAATTTAGCTTTTTTTTATCCCAGAAAGAATTTTTTTTTTCGTTTTCCAATACAAGACATGGTAAATGAAATGGTGGCATAAAAAAAATGCATCTTGTCCTGCAAAAAATAAACCCTTATATGGCTATGTGTACGGAAAAAAATTATGGCTATCGTTCCGAGAACGTAGGGAGAAAAAAAAAAATCAAAAATGCTAAAATGAAAATAAGTCTGGTCTTTAAGCAGTTAAAGAAGCTGTCAGGTCCCAAACTCAAAATTATTTTTATGTGTTCCTAACACCCTTCATGATGAATATATTTGACCCCAATGCCTGTTTTTTCATGTCTGTGCTTTCTTTCCTCCTGTCTGGGCATCAGAATATTCTGGTAGGTCTGCTTAAATTCCGTTCTTCCTGTTTACATGGCTGCTCTGCCGAGTGAGTCACAGGCTGGCCCCACTCCCAAACTGATCAGTCTGCATGGGCCATGCCCACTACACCTTCTGTAGCCATCTTACTACACTACATAACCTGTTGTGTGCATTACTGCTTGCTGAGCTTTGCTGTATACCTAATCCTATCTTGTCCGATATTGTCTGTTGTGGTGTGTATCTAAGCCTATCATATCCAATACTTTTCAATGTGCCTCTGTATCTAAGTCTGTCATCTGTGATACAGTCTTCTGTTCTGTATGAAAGATTCTCATGTGTGTTACAGCCTACTGAGCTCTCTATATAAGGCCTCATGAACATGACTGTATCTGGAAATTGGTATACCCTCATTAGGGTTGTCATGATACCTAAATTTTGATTCATTTTCGATACCATATACCATAAAAAAGTATTGTGATACTCGATACCATTAAAATAAATAAAACACCAAAAAAGCCCTGTGCATTCCACATTTTATGGAACGTCTGGCCCATAATAGAACAGTCATACCCTATTTTTTGTGGGGACAAGGTGACAAAAAAATGGTGAATTGCACGTTTTTTTTATTTTTTTTCAGTTATGGCGCTCGCCGCATAGGAAATATAGGAGAAGATAACTAACCCATTAATTTAAATATAGGTGGCGGGTGCCAGCAGAAGAATCACATACCCGGCACCCGACCTCTATGACAAGGCGCTGCAATCAGCAGCAATTAACCCCTCAGGTGCGGCACCTGAGGGATTAATTGCCGTGGATCCCAGCTCCTTGTCATAGAGGTCGGGTGCCGGGTATGTGATTCTGCCACCGGCACCCGCCACCTATATTTAAATTAATCTGTTAGTTATCTTCATTGGTGGTGCAGTGGCCACAGCCCCTCCTCCCCTCACTCTTCTCATTGGTGGCAGTGATGGCACAGTGAGGAGGGAGGGAGGCACTTCCTCCTTCTCCACTGTGCTGCTGAGGAGAACATGGTGCGCACTGAGAGCAGCGTGCACCATTTTCTCTGTTACTAGGCTGCGCAGTAGCGCAGATTAGTATCGGAAAATAGTAAAAGCTGGTATCATATCGATCTGGGTACAAAAGTATTGATTGGGTATCGATAATTCAATACCCGGTGCAACCCTAACCATCATTGTCTTCAGTGAGTTTGTGGTTTACATTTTGATGAACTGAACAGGACATGTTCTATCCCTTGCAGAAAAAACATACAGATGTTGCACAGGGATGGTGCACCAGATACGGTCTTGTGGATGAGGCCTAATTCTATCTTTTTTTCTACTGCCTGCAGAATCCTAATCCTAGATCTATTCTGTGTAATATTATGTAATCAGCTTCTGTATGTACAGATTCATTCACACAAGCATGATCAGCCCAGGAAACATGGTCTGCGTGTTGGCCGCAATTTATGATACAGTTAGTTTGTATCTGATTGCGGGGCAAATGTGCCACAGTGCCCACAGTGAACTCAACAGCATAGCGACAGCACAGAGGCTGATCACTATGTTCTGACCCATGCACAATACTTACAACATTCTGTACATGAGTCAGTAAAGTACAAGCTTCACTCAGAAGCCTGTACACTGACATCACCAGACTGCAGGCTGTGAGAGACGGACAGTGGTCCTGACACATGCACTTTGCTGCAAGCTACAGTAATTCTGGAATTGAAGGACCTAAACAGTGGTATGCTGGTGTATAAGTTATCCACATAGAGGTGGTAATCCTGTTCCAGCAGTGGATGCACTATGTCCCACACTATTTTCCCACCAACCCTTATGGGAGGCATTCTGTGGGTTCAATCGAGGTGTCCTTCCCATCATACGCCCAGGACCTGTGGGTGTACCTAGAGGTATTCTCGCACAGTGTATACATTTTATTGCTATACCTTACCCTCTTGTTGGCCAAGTATTGATAAAATTCTACCCTTCTTTTACAATGTATAAGGAACTTTTCTACACAGATATCTTTTTCAGGGATGTGCACCTCAACATACTTGGTTCTAAAGTGGTTAAGGACTGGCCTCATTTTAAATAGACTTTAAATGTTGAGTGATTTTGGGGCAGGCATTGTGTATTATCATTATAATGTAAAAAATTCTGAATTGTTTTGAAAAGTGGCCGGGTCATGGCGATATGGTAAATTGGAGTGTGATACAAAACATATGGACTGCAATACAGTTTAATCTTTTTATACAAGACCCATATGTAGCGCAAGCCTCTAAAATTATCTTTATCTCTGCTGCAACTACTGGGGTCCACCTAAGACAATGATGGCTAACTTCCGGCATTCCAGTTCTGGTCAAACTACGACTCCCAGCATGCTCCATTCGTATTTTTACCACAGATGGAGTTCCGGAGCTTAGCCATCACAAACCTAAGGGGTTGAGCAAATGACGATGTGGGATTTTGGAATTAAATTGCTAGACATATAGAAACATAGAAACATAGAATGTGTCGGCAGATAAGAACCATTTGGCCCATCTAGTCTGCCCAATATATCTGAATCCTATGAATAGCCCCGGCCCTATCTTATATGAAGGATGGCCTTATGCCTATCCCATGCATGCTTAAACTCCTTCACTGTATTTGCAGCTACCACTTCTGCAGGAAGGCTATTCCATGCATCCACTACCCTCTCAGTAAAGTAATACTTCCTTATATTACTTTTAAACCTTTGCCCCTCTAATTTAAAACTGTGTCCTCTTGTGGTAGTTTTTCTTCTTTTAAATATGCTCTCCTCCTTTACCGAGTTGATTCCCTTTATGTATTTAAAAGTTTCTATCATATCCCCTCGGTCTCTTCTTTCTTCCAAGCTATACATATTAAGGTCTTTTAACCTTTCCTGGTAAGTTTTATCCTGCAATCCATGGACCAGTTTAGTAGCTCTTCTCTGAACTCTCTCTAGAGTATCTATATCCTTCTGGAGATATGGCCTCCAGTACTGCGCACAATACTCCAAGTGAGGTCTCACCAGTGTTCTGTACAGCGGCATAAGCACTTCACTCTTTCTACTGCTTATACCTCTCCCTATACATCCAAGCATTCTGCTTGCATTTCGTGCTGCTTTATTACATTGTCTTCCCACCTTTAAGTCTTCTGAAATAATTACTCCTAAATCCCTTTCCTCAGATACTGAGGTCAGGACTGTGTCGAATATTCTATATTCTGCCCTTGGGTTTTTACGCCCCAGGTGCATTATCTTGCACTTATCCACATTAAATTTCAGTTGCCAGAGTTCTGACCATTCTTCTAGTTTTCCTAAGTCCTTTTCCATTTGGCGTTTCCCTCCAGGAACATCAACCCTGTTACATATCTTTGTGTCATCAGCAAAAAGACAAACCTTACCATCGAGGCCTTTTGCAATATCACTTATGAAGATATTAAACAAAATTGGTCCCAGTACAGATCCCTGTGGAATCCCACTGGTAACATGACCTTGTTTTGAATGTTCTCCATTGACTACAACCCTCTGTTGTCTGTCCCTCAGCCACTGCCTAATCCACTCAACAATATTGGAGTTCATGCTCAATGACTGCAGTTTATTGATAAGTCTTCTATGTGGGACAGTGTCAAAAGCTTTACTAAAATCCAGATAAGCGATGTCTACTGCACCTCCACCGTCTATTATTTTAGTCACCCAGTCAAAAAAATCTATAAGATTTGTTTGACATGATCTCCCTGAAGTAAACCCATGCTGTTTTTCATCTTGCAATCCATGGGATTTTAGATGTTCCACAATCCTATCCTTTAATAGGGTTTCCATTAATTTGCCTACTATTGATGTCAGACTCACTGGTCTATAGTTGTTCGATTCCTCCCTACTACCTTTCTTGTGAATGGGCACGTCATTTGCCAATTTCCAATCTTCCGGGACGACTCCTGTTACTAATGATTGGTTAAATATAAATTAGTATAAATATAATTTATAATTTATATAAATATAATTTAGTTTAGGCCACCACTGAATTTACAAAATCCTCAGAAAAAAGATTTGAAGATATCCATTTCTGTGAAGTCTGAAGTGTCAACCTGGATTCCTGAGCTGGCCAGAAACTCAGGAATGTAAGGCTGATAATCCTTAGGGAGTGGGATCCATATTGGACTTACTGGAAGGGGCTGCCTTAGCTTTTGTCCTGGTGTGCCTTCTTGAGGGTCCCTCATCACTGGATGATGATGAGGAGTAAGAGGACAAGAGGAATGAAGGATTCAATTCAACCTCGCTGGACATATCAGTATCAAAGGCAATGATGGTGTATGCCTCCTCAGCTGAATACCATCTTTGGGATAATTGGGACATTTTTTTTTTATAGATGTGTGTAAAGTGTGTAATTTAACATGTGTAAAATGTACATTCATTTTATTTATTCACAGGAGTGTGTATGTAGTGCTTTTACACATGAAGGGGTTGCAATAAGTTTGAAATAATATTTAGGAGAAAGGAAACAAGTTAAGATAAAAATGTGGTAACTATCTATCCCTAACTCCAATTTCCTGCACCCAAAACTGAGTACAGATACCATCAGTAATGTATGGTACTGATCAGTGCTCAATGGCTGCAGGGTGTACACAGGAAAGTTGTTGCAAAAAAATAAATTGTGCCAAAAACGGAGCACACATACACATTGATCGGCAGTCATAGCTCACACACAGAAACATTGGTGCAGGGCTGGAATAAAAATAGATACAAAATTAAACTATGGACCAAAAAAAAGTGTTCACTGATGGCTCACCGTCTGCTGAAAGTGCACTGGGGGGTGGTGGGGACAGGGATAGGGATTAAAATTTTGGGATACGGGATCCTGGAACTGCTGGAAATGAACAATTAGATTACTGATCAACAGCACAGAGGGGCACATAACCACTCTACATGCCATCACCATCTGAAACTGCAGCATGCAGAAATGCATTCACTATATTATATTCCCCTTCTCTGCTGCTATTGGCTGGTATGCCATACCAGCAATTCGCAGCGCACAGATAGGAGGCCGAATAGTGATGTCCCCTCTGTAAACTTGGAGGTGATTGGTGCTGTCTAGAGATGTCGCGAACATAAAATTCGCGAACGTGAATTTTCGCAAATGTTCGCAAACGAGTGAACCGGGTGAACCGCCATTGACATCAATAGGCAGGTGAATTTTTAAACCCACAGGGACTCTTTCTGGCCACAATAGTGATGGAAAAGTTGTTTCAAGGGGACTAACACCTGGACTGTGGCATGCCGGAAACTCACATGGAAAATTACGTAGTTGACAAGGGCATAAATGATGTTGTATCGATCAGGTAGTGCAAGGGTTACGCCCACTTTACAATGACAGACCAAACTCCCCGTCTAACACACCGCAAACAGTCCTTTTGCACAACTGCAAATTCCCCATTTGCACAAGGTTGGATACCAAGTTAGCCATGTCCCGTTCCTTGTCCCCACTGACGTCATTGAAGGTCTCTTCCTCCACCCAGTCACGTACAAAACCAAGGGTCCCCGAAAGGTGACAACAAGGCCACTGGGACGCCAGTTGTGGTTGGTCTTCCACCTCCTCAAAGCCACCTTCCTCCTCTGACTCCTCTTCTTCAGACTCCTCTCTCTGCGTTGCCGCAGGTCCAGCAATCGACGACGACAAGGCTGCTTCTGGTAGTGATGGTGACCACAACTCTTCCTCTTCATGCTCATCTGCGGCCTGATCCAGCACTCTTCGCAGGGCATGCTCCAGAAAAACGCATATGGTATGAGGTCGATGATGTTGCCTTGGGTTTGACTGACCAGGTTTGTCACCTCTGCAAAAGGAGCCTACAGCCATTGTGCATGAGCGTTCAGTAGCACGGCCAAAAAATACCCAGCTCCGCAGAGGCTGTCCTTTTAAATTTAAAAAAATCTGTTGTTAACAGTTTAATCTCTGTTTTGTCCCCTATCAGGGGCCGGTGTATGGAATAGATTTTAGGAACCGGGAGATGTAAAAAGATGCTTGGTCGGTCCTCTTACTTCCAATTTGGACACTGATCGTACGGCTTGCAATGTACTGTGCCACCAGATATGAGTGGTGTGTTTAAGTAGTACTATTCCTATCAGTTTAATTCCTGTATGGAATAGATTTTAGGAACCGGGTGATGGAAAAAGATGCTCTTACCTCCAATTTGGGGCACTGCGCGTGCACTTTGCAATATATTATGCAATCCCAATATGATTGGTGTGTTAAGTAGTACTATTCCTATCAGTTTAATCCTTGTTACGTCCCCTATCAGGGGCCGGTCTATGGAATAGATTTTAGGAACCGGGAAATGGAAAAAGATGCTTGGTCGGTCCTCTTACTTCCAATTTGGGGCAGTGCGCATGCACCGTGCAATGTACTATGCCACCAGATATGAGTGGTCGCTCCTCAGAGTGTCGATATCTGCAGTTAAGGCGAGGTAGTCTGCTACCTTTCGGTCGAGTCGTTCTCTGAGGGTGGACCCCGAAGGGTTGTGGCGATGCGTAGGACATAAAAAGTTCTGCATGTCCTCCATCAACAACACGTCTGTAAAGCGTCCTGTCCTTGCTGCCGTGGTCGTAGTAGGATGAGGATTACATTCACCTCTTCCCCTGTTAGATTCCTGTTGTGCTGTGACATCACCCTTATACGCCTGTGTAAAGCATACTTTATAATTTATTTTGGAACTGCTGCATCCTTTCCGACTTCCGGTAATTCGGTAACATTTCAGGCACTTTCTGCATATACCGGGGGTCTAGTAGCGTGGCCACCCAGTACAGGTGGTTCTCCTTCAGCATTTTTATACGAGGGTCCCTCAAAAGGCACGACAGCATGAAAGACCCCATTTGCACAAGGTTGGATGCCGAGCTACTCATGTCCTGTTCCTCGTCCTCACTGATCTCACTATAGGTCTGTTCTTCCCCCCAGCCACGTACAGCAACACGGATACCAGATAGGTGACAACAAGCACCCTAGGATGCCTGCTGTGGTTGGTCTTCCTCCTCCTCAAAGCCACCTCTGACTCCTCTTCCTCAGACTCCTCTTCCAGCGTTGCCGCAGGTCCAGCAAGCGATGCTGATAAGGCTGTTTTTGGTGGTGATGGTGACCACAACTCTTCCTCTTCACGCTCATCTACGGCCTGATCCAGCACTCTTCGCAGGGCATGCTCCAGGAAGAAAACAAATGGGATGATGTCGCTGATGGTGCCTTCAGTGCGACTGACTAGGTTTGTCACCTCCTGAAAAGGACGCATGAGCCTAATTGCGCATGAGCATCCAGTAACGTGGCAAAAAAAATTCCCAGCTCCGCAGAGGCTGTCCTAGCACCCCGGTAATACAAATACTCGTTGACGACTTTTTCTTGTTGGAGCAGGCGGTCGAACATTAGGAGTGTTAAATTCCAACGTGTCGGGCTGTCGCAAATCAAGCGCCTCACTGGCATGTTGTTTTTTCGCCGCTGAATATCTGAAAAGTGCGCCACACACCTTCCTGGCCTGCTTTTGGACGTCCTGTAAGCTTGGGTACTTATGCACAAAGCGTTGTACGATCAGATTACACACATGTGCCATGCACGGCACATGTGTCAACTTGCCCAAATTCAATGCCGCCAGCAAATTGCTTCCGTTGGCCGATCTCCAGTTGGTGCGGAGTCAGCCACTGATCCACCTGTGCGTTCAGGGCGGCCAGGAGTGCAGTTCCGTTGTGACTCTCTGCTTTCAGGCAAGTCAACCCCAAGATATCCCCTGAATATTAGGGGGGGGGGGGGAATGTGTGTAGTGAAAATAGTGGGACATGTGAGGGCAGGCTGCCGAATGGTCTCAACCCACCTTGAGGGCCTCAGGGTGGGTGATTGGAAAGTTAGGAGTGGGGTAGCGTGGGGACGCTGAAAAAAGACCACGGGGAGACGCCAAAATCCCTAGTAACTAGGATTGTGGGGATATATATAACCCATAAAAGATAGCAATTATTTGTCGCCAGTTGAGATAAAACAAATAGTAAAAACAGTGGTGGATTTGCAAGTATAAAATTATAAAATTTAAATATAAATTCAAAATTTTAGTGACTCACTTCACCCAGGAGGGTAATGTGGGATAAAGCTCAAGACACCCACACCACACCTCCTGCGCCTGGATCGACAGTAGAGTCTTAGAAATGGACAAAGATCACTCTCGAGTCCTTGTTCTTTCTTTTAATCTTTTTATTCCAAAAGCCAGGGTAGGGGGAGTGAGCAGCTCGACGCGTTTCGGGGCCTCTTAGTGGGTCCCCTTCATCAGGAGCATATACATTCAATATACAATAAAATGGGGTTTAAATAGCATGTGGAATAGCTAAAAAGACCGTCAAAAACGGCTTCAAATTGTGTCACTTCCGGTTCCACTGTGGAACGCACCGGAAGTGACGACCTCTTTGTCCCAAAACACAATGGTTTAATGAGTGAATAAGATCTGCAGTAATTCTGTACAGTATATACATGTGGGGGTTGGTAGGGGTAACCTCCTCCCCGCTTTCGTGTGTGGAGAGAAAAATGTGTGTCCCCCATTCCTTAGTGCGCCCCCAGTGGAACGCAGACCGGACTTCCGGCATACTCCAACAAGGAGCGCACCGGAAGCGGAAGTCCCGGGTGCTCCTATTGGTCTTGTCTTGTGAAGTATCCACCGTGGAACGCACCAGAACCGGAAACGCGCCTCCAGACGGGAGTGTATATGTTTAATAGGTATGGAAGTGGGGGGGGGGGGGGTCCTTAGTGATAAGTATATACCAGACCTAAGGATGTTAATAAATATGAGTGTTGTACAAAGGTGTCAAATAGTATGGGTGGAGTCATTTGATCGGATCCCTTGTCATGTGGTTAGGGTTTCAAAGGAATGGTGCTAATTAAAAAAAGGTTTTTAAATGGTTCCTATAACGGGAACTGTTCATACAAGAGGCAATATTTTTTACTATAAAAGGGGAATCCACAGTCATCAAGCAATGATAATAATAATAAGAAAGATAGCAATGCTAATGAAAATATACAGATAACACATGTATATAACCAGACAAAAATAAAATAAAACAATATATAATAAAAATAATAAATAAGAATAAAAATAAAAAAATGTATATATACACATATATATAAAGAAATATATATAAAAAGACTATATATGTGTATATATATATATATATATATATATATATATATTGTAGGAAGGCGCGAAGGTACGTGTCACCGAGGTTCCTGGTCTCGGTGAGATAAGAACTGGTTATTTTATGTGTCAGCCGCAGCTAGTGCTCGCTGTCACTGTTTATTCTTAGTGTGGCTGAAAAGCCGATCCGGGCCGGTTCTTATTGGGAGCAGCCAAAGAGCAGGGTGGGTGGCTGTTCCCCACGTCCAGGCCAGGTTTTGGGCTGGGGTTTAAAAGCTCAGTCAGAAGCTCAGCTGGGTGTGGTATGTTCCTCCAAGTGAGAGTGGAGCTGTGAAGGCTCTGGGTTTCTAGGAGCTGCATGAGAGCCACCAGCTGGAAGCCAGGCGCCCTAAAAGCCTGCTGTGGATATCCAGGTGACATGTTTGTTTGAGTTTGCTGGACTTTTTGCTGTGTGAAAAACCACAGAGGAATTCCTGTGGTGTGAATTAACACCAGGACTCTGCCAAGTGTTTGTGTTATTTTTTTCCTTGTTGTGTGAATAAACACTGACTTTTGCTTTACAACCTTGTTTTTGCCTCTGTACTGCGTCCGCTTACCCTGCCTACCAGAGCGAATCCCTACAACATATATGTATATATATATATATATATATATATATATATATATGTGAGACACAACACTTCCTTCTCCCATTATATACAAACATGTCTGATACAAGAATAAAACGTGTTGGATAAAAAATGGGGTGAATAATTATATATATATCAATATGAATAAATAAATGTCATGTTGTTAATGCACATATAGAACAGGACGTATGGATGATGATGAGATTGTACCATAGGCGGCAAATGTATGATTTGGGCAATGGTACTTTCTTAGTAATTGGAATATTCTAGACCAGTGATGGCGAACCTATGGCACGGGTGCCAGAGGCGGCACTCAGAGCCCTCTCTGTGGGCACCCGCACTGTGAAAAAAGTCTATGGTGTACCAATATGCCTTAGACTTTTCCTGCCATTCATCAGCGCAGGGCGCACTATGAACAGCACAGGCAGCGCACTGAATGTAGGCAGGATATTATAGCTAAATGATAAAATACATGGAAGATATGCTATATTGAACTATAGTATTCAGGTTAAATTGCTTTGTTGGCACTTTACGATAAACAAGTGGGTTTTGGGTTGCAGTTTGGGCACTCGGCCTCTAAAAGGTTCGACGTCACTGTTCTAGACATTCATTCAAACCGAAAGGGGATAGAGTGTTTAGTGTAAATATCCAGAACATTTCCTTCCGGCATAGCTGTTGGTATGATGAGGTGATGGTTTCTATGGGTGTGACTGTGAGGCCGATTATGGAGCCCTCATGTCTCTCGGAGAAATTTTGTGATACGCTGTGTGTCGGGACTTTACATTTAATGTTGGACCTGTGCTCGCACATTCTATCTCTGAGGGTTTGTGTGGTCCTACCGATGTATTTTAAACCGCAAGGGCATTTAAGGAGACGTTTCTGGTTCCGCAGTTTAAATCTTGTTTTATAGTCCAAGAACCCGAGGGACCCCCTGTTTCAATGGCCTTAGTGTCGTGTGTAATCATTGCGCACCTTTTGCATTTTTTTAAGCCACATTTAAAACACCCTTTTCTTGTTGGCAGTGGAAAGATTGTCTTTGGGGGGGCTTTGAGTTTGGGGCAGGATAGGGCGATGATGTTTTTGATGGTTTGCGCCCTTCTAAAGGTTATGGATGGCAATTGGGGTAGTATATTCTTGAGGATGGGATCTTTCAGCAGGATATTCCAATGCTTCGTAACTACCTTTCTGATGTTTTGATGGTCTCTGTTGTATCTGGTCATGTGATTGTATTGGTATCCTTTTTCGTCTATAGTTTTTGGGAGTGGTGGTTTCAACGCTTCTTTTTGATCTATTTTTAGGATCCTCTGGGTCGACGCTTTGATTAAACTTTTGGGGTAGCCCTTTTCCAGGAAACAATCTTTAAGAATTCTACTATATACAGGAATCCATTAGAATCCTTTCCGACCAAACTTACTATAGAGTCCTTACAGATGACCTAACGGCCATTTTCAAAAAAACATTGATAGAACTTATAGATTCTGGATATAACCAGAACACCCTTAACAAAAAAGAAAAAACATTCCTCACGCCCAATCACCCCACCACTGCTCACTTCTATTTCCTACCCAAAATCCATAAAACCCTCACCAACCCACCAGGTAGACCAATCATTTCCGGCATAAACTCACTTACATCTAACGTCTCAGCGTATGTCGACACGTTCCTACAAAAATATGTACAGAAACTCCCCTCCTACCTAAGGGATTCCGCAGACCTCATAAACAGCCTCAACAATATAGTATGGAAGGATCACTACATTTGGGTCACACTTGACGTGGCATCCCTCTACACTAACATCTGGCATGATCTTGGATTACGTGCGGTCAAACATTTTCTGGAACTGGATCTTGAAATGTCCTCCCCTCAGAAAGAATTCATTCTAAACGCAATACAATTTATTTTAGAACATAACTACTTCACCTTTAACGATACCTTTTATATCCAAACAAGGGGTACCGCTATGGGTACAAAATTTGCACCCTCATACGCAAACCTGTTCGTAGGCCTCTTTGAAGAGTCTCTAGGTCTCCAATCCCATAAGGATGTGCATTTTTACCGCCGATACATCGATGACATTATCTTTATCTGGGGAGGTAGCGCTGAGGACCTAACTCCCTTCATATCGATGCTAAATCAGAACGACTGGGGTCTTCAATTTACACATGAATCCGACTCCAAGAACGCAACATTTCTAGATTTACAGATCGAAATTATCAACAACAAGATCACCACCAGTACCCATTTTAAAAAAGTAGACGCCAACAGCTACCTGGAATACTCTAGCTGCCACCACACCAAATGGAAGAAAAACATACCGTACGGGCAAATGAAAAGAATACGGAGAAACTGCTCCAATGAAAAGACCCTCAAAACACAACTAGAAATTCTTAAAGATCGTTTCCTGGAAAAGGGCTACCCCAAAAGTTTAATCAAAGCGTCGACCCAGAGGATCCTAAAAATAGATCAAAAAGAAGCGTTGAAACCACCACTCCCAAAAACTATAGACAAAAAAGGATACCAATACAATCTCATCACCAGCTACAACAGAGACCATCAAAACATCAGAAAGGTAGTTGCGAAGCATTGGAATATCCTGCTGAAAGATCTCATCCTCAAGAATATACTACCCCAATTGCCATCCATAACCTTTAGAAGGGCGCAAACCATCAAAAACATCATCGCCCTATCCTGCCCCAAACTCAAAGCCCCCCAAAGACAATCTTTCCACTGCCAACAAGAAAAAGGTGTTTTAAATGTGGCATCAAAAAATGCAAATGGTGCGCAATGATTACACACGACACTAAGGCCATTGAAACAGGGGGTCCCTCGGGTTCTTGGACTATAAAACAAGATTTAAACTGCGGAACCAGAAACGTCATATATCTCCTTAAATGCCCTTGTGGTTTAAAATACATCGGTAGGACCACACAAACCCTCAGAGATAGAATGCGCGAGCACAGGTCCAACATTAAACGTAAAGTCCCGACACACAGCGTATCACAACATTTCTCCGAGAGACATGAGGGCTCCATAATCGGCCTCACAGTCACACCCCTAGAAACCATCACCTCATCATACCAACAGCTATGCCAGAAGGAAATGTTCTGGATATTTACACTAAACACTCTATCCCCTTTCGGTTTGAATGAATGTCTAGAATATTCCAATTACTAAGAAAGTACCATTGCCCAAATCATACATTTGCCGCCTATGGTACAATCTCATCATCATCCATACGTCCTGTTCTATATGTGCATTAACAACATGACATTTATTTATTCATATTGATATATATATAATTATTCACCCCATTTTTTATCCAACACGTTTTATTCTTGTATCAGACATGTTTGTATCTAATGGGAGAAGGAAGTGTTGTGTCTCACACATATATATATATATATATATATATATATATAGTCTTTTTATATATATTTCTTTATAAATATATGTGTATATATAAATGTATTATTTTTTTATTATTATTTATTATTTTTATTATATATTGTTTTATTTTATTTTTGTCTAGTTATATACATGTGTGATCTGTATATATTCATTAGCATTACTATCTTTCTTATTATTATTATTATTATCATTGCTTGATGACTGTAGATTCCCCTTTTATAATCAAAAATATTGCCTCTTGTATGAACAGTTCCCGTTATAGGAACCATTTAAAAAACTTTTTTTAATTAGCACCATTCCTTTGAAACCCTAATCACATGACAAGGGATCCGATCAAATGACTCCACCCATACTATTTGACACCATTGTACAACACTCATATTTATTAACATCCTTAGGTCTAGTATATGCCTATCACTAAGGACCCCCCCCCCCCCCCCTCCATACCTATTAAACATATACACTTCCGTCTGGAGGCGCGTTTCCGGTTCTGGTTCGTTCCGTGGTGGAGCGCACCGGAATTCGGGTATGCGTTCCACCGTGGATACTTCACAAGACAAGACCAATAGGAGCACCCGGGACTTCCGCTTCCGGTGCGCTCCACGTTGGAGTATGCCGGAAGTCCGGTCTGCGTTCCACCGGGGGCGCACTAAGGAATGGGGGACACACATTTTTTTCTCCACATACGAAAGCGGGGAGGAGGTTACCCCCACCAACCCCCACATGTATATACTGTACAGAATTACTGCAGATTTTATTCACTCATTAAACCATTGTGTTTTGGGACAAAGAGGTCGTCACTTCCGGTGCGTTCCACAGTGGAACTCATGCAGAAACCGGAAGTGACACAATTTGAAGCCGTTTTTGGCGGTCTTTTTAGCTATTCCACATGCTATTTAAACCCCATTTTATTGTATATTGAATGTATATGCTCCTGATGAAGGGGACCCACTAAGAGGCCCCGAAATGCGTCGAGCTGCTCACTCCCCCTACATTGGATTTTGGAATAAAAAGATTAAAAGAAAGAACAAGGACTCGAGAGTGATCTTTGTCCATTTCTAAGACTCTACTGACGATCCAGGCGCAGGAGGTGTGGTGTGGGTGTCTTGAGCTTTATCCCACATTACCCTCCTGGGTGAAGTGAGTCACTAAAATTTAGATTTTATATTTCAATTTTATACTTGCAAATCCACCACTGTTTTTACTATTTGTTTTATCTCAACTGGCGACTTTTTTTTTGCACAATAGAGTACAGGTTGGGGATTGCCTTTTGTGAAAAGAATTTTTGGCTGGGTACACTGCGGTGTCCCAATAGCTACAAATTTTTTGAAGGCCTCAGACTCCACCAGCTTGTATGGTAAAAGCTGGCGGGCAAATTGTTCCGACAAGCCAGCTGTCAGATGCTGGGCAAGGGGGTGACTCTGTGACATTGGCTTCCTATGCTCAAACATGTCCTTAACAGACACCTGATTGTGGGCAGATGAGCAGGAATTGCTCAAGGCGAGAGGCGGAGTGGCGGGTGGTTGAGAGGGGGCAAGGAGGACAGCAGTGGTTGACGTGGCTGAAGATGCTGGACCAGGAGGAGGATGGTGGCTTTGAGTTTGTGTGCTGCTTGTACTCATGTGTTGATCCCATAGGCGTTTGTGGTGTGAGATCATGTGCCTTCACAAAGCAGTTGTACCTAGGTGGGTGTTGGACTTCCCACGACTCAGTTTCTTTTGGCACAGAGGGGGCAAGGAGGAAAAAAAAAGCAGACTGATGTACTAGCCCTAAAAAGAGCTTTTTTGGGGTGCTGTCAGGACGCTGTCCTTACAGCGGCGTTCAGAGGAGTCTTTCAGGACTGGAGTGGACACTGAATGCACTGGCCTCTATCGATTTCCCTATTAAGTTATCAGCAGCTACACTGTCCCTCCTCTCTCTAAGACTGCCGCTTCCGAATGAATCTAAAATGGATGCTGTCCAGGAGGTGGGAGGGTCTGTGAGGGAGGGTATGTTGCTGATTGGCTGGAATGTGTCTGCTGACTGTGAGGTATAGGGTCAAAGTTTGCTCAATGATGACGAATAGGGGGCGGACCGAACATCGCATATGTTCGCCCGCCACAGCGAACGTGAACAAGCAATGTTCGCCGGGAACTGTTTGCCGGCGAACAGTTCGGGACATCTCTAGTGCTGTCCTGTACAGGACTAGGGATGAGAGAATCGACTTCGGATTAAATATCTGAAGTCGATTCACATAAAACTTTGAATACGAGCGCTCCGTAGAGTATTAGAATGTATTGGCTCATATGAGCCGAAGTTATAACTTGGGGTAATTACTTTAAAAATGTAATTCTACTGTTAAAAACCTTTTCCTATAAGCTGTTTTCATCTTAACCTTTAATTTTTACTATGACATAATAAAGCTTTGATGATTTTAATTTGAAGTCATGTGTTGTTTGTAGGGGATATTTCCAAGTGTTACATATTTACAGCTTTTGGATTCTGTTTATACTCCTTTTGTTTTATGAAAAAAAACTGTAATGCGTTACAAAAAAAGTTCTGCTAGCAGCACTTATGCCTAACATACTTTGTATATTTTTTCAGTTTATTTAGTTTGAAACATTAACTTTTTCAATGTTTTCCAATATTAGGAGACAATAATGAAGAAATCCAGAATCTAATACAGAATTATATTCACGAGATAGAAGAGATGAGGTAAATATCCATTAAAAATCTTTGAAAATTAAAGTTCAATCCATATAACCTGTATCTTCTTATGCCTCACATGCATGACTACTGCAGTAGACTACAAGCCTGTGCCTGAAATTATAATTCTCCGTTGTCACATTTACCCTACCCTTCTTCACTAGTGTGATGGCCATTTTCTTTCTTTTAGTGTCTCAGTATTTTGTAATTAAAATCCTAGTACTCGAGTCTCTGTCTACCAGTGGTCTAATTCTGGGCCTTATTGTAATTTAACAGGGCTCTTCCCACATACCAACTAATCGTCAGGCATGTTACTGTTTTCCTTTCTTTTGCAAAGTTTTAAATAATTGTTTACATGTAGTCTGCTGAAAATAGACTGAACCTTCGCCCCATTGTTTTTTATTTTGCCGTATTCCTACTCCCTACAAAAAGCTTAAAGTGGTATTCCAGACACCAAAACTTGTTCCAGAAAGAGAAGATAAGGGGAAAAAAATAAATAAATATATATATACACTGCAGACCAAAAGTTTCGACACACCTCATTCAAAGAATTTTCTTTATTTTCATGACTATGAAAATTGTAGATTCACACTGAACGCATCAAATCTATAAATTAACACATTTGGAATTATATACATAACAAAAAAGTGTGAAACAACTGAAAATATGTAATATTCTAGCCACCTTTTGCTTTGATTACTGCTTTGCACACTCTTGGCATTCTCTTGATGAGCTTGATGAGGTAGTCACCTGAAATGGTTTTCACTTCACAGGTGTGCCCTGTCAGGTTTAATAAGTGGGATTTCTTGCCTTATAAATGGGGTTGGGACCATCAGTTGCGTTGTGGAGAAGTCAGGTCGATACACAGCTGATAGTCCTACTGAATAGACTGTTAGAATTTGTATTATGGCAAGAAAAAAGCAGCCAAGTAAAGAAAAACTAGTGGCCATCATTACTTTAAGAAATGAAGGTCAGTCAGTCTGAAAAATTGGGAAAACTTTGAAGGTGTCCCCAAGTGCAGTCACAAAAACCATCAAGTGCTACAAAGAAACTGACTTACATGCGGATCTCCCCAGGAAAGGAAGACCAAGAGTCACCTCTGCTGCGGAGGATAATTCATCCGAGTCACCAGCCTCAGAAATCGCAGGTTAACAGCAGCTCAGATTAGAGACCAGGTCAATGCCACACAGAGTTCTAGCAGCAGACACATCTCTAGAACAACTGTTAAGAGGAGACTGTGTGAATCAGGCCTTCATGGTAGAATATCTGCTAGGAAACCACTGCTAAGGACAGTCAACAAGCAGAAGAGACTTGTTTGGGCTAAAGAGCACACGGAATGGACATTAAACCAGTGGAAATCTGTGCTTTGGTCTGATGAGTCCAAATTTGAGATCTTTGGTTCCAACCACTGTGTCTTTGTGTGACACAGAAAAGGTGAACGAATGGACTCTACATGCCTGGTTCCCACCGTGAAGCATGGAGGAGGAGGTGTGATGGTGTGGAGGTGCTTTGCTGGTGACACTGTTGGGGATTTATTCAAAATTGAAGGCATACTGAACCAGCATGGCTACCACAGCATTTTGCAGCAGCATGCTATTCCATCCGGTTTGCGTTTAGTTGGACCATCATTTATTTTTCAACAGGACAATGACCCCAAACACACCTCCAGGCTGTATAAGGGCTATTTGACCATGAAGGAGAGTGATGGGGTGCTGCGCCAGATGACCTGGCCTCCACAGTCACCGGACCTGAACCCAATCGAGATGGTTTGGGGTGAGCTGGACAGCAGAGTGAAGGCAAAAGGGCCAACAAGTGCTAAGCATCTCTGGGAACTCCTTCAAGACTGTTGGAAGACCATTTCAGGTGACTACCTCTTGATGCTCATCAAGAGAATGCCAAGAGTGTGCAAAGAAGTAATCAAAGCAAAAGGTGGCTACATTGAAGAACCTAGAATATGACCTATTTTTAGTTGTGTCACACTTTTTAGTTATGTATATAAATCCACATGTGTTAATTCATAGTTTTGATGCCTTCAGTGTGAATCTACAATTTTCATAGTCATGCAAATAAAGAAAACTCTTTGAATGAGAAGGTTTGTCCAAACTTTTGGTCTGTACTGTATATTGTGATAAATTGCACGGTAAAGGTATGGTGGGGATGTGTATTTCCTCCGGTGGTTCAGTTTAGCTGGGTGAGATAACTGAAATCCAGAAATGGTGCTGCTTCACCAAGGCATAGATTGCTGGAGATTGTTTTGTTTAAAGTTCTATGGGCTGGATAGCTGGAACCAGGCATGTTGAGTCCATCCGTTCACCTTTTCTGCGTCGCACAAAGACGCATCAGACTCATCAGACCAAAGCACAGATTTCCACTGGTCTAATGTCCATTCCTTGTGTTCTTTAGCCCAAACAAGTCTCTTCTGCTTGTTGCCTGTCCTTAGCAGTGGTAATTATCTTCTATTATCTGAATTTCCTATGACTGTTTTATGTAAATTGCTGTAATTATTCATGTACACCAGTAGGTGGCGGCAATGTATAGGCAGTCTATAGGACAATTTAGTATATCTAGACCGGAATAGTCCATTCCAGTCTAGGCTCCCCTGTATGAGCAGAAGTGGGACATTCCCATGTCCTGTATCATGAGGAGGAGTAGGAAGTCTAGTTAGTGTACCAGCCACCCCTATTGGGGTAGGTTGTGTGGATAGAAGCTCCCAGAATCAGGGATCCCAACCCTGGATCCAACCTCGGCTGAGGCCCGGATCCATCTTCCCAGCCTGAGTCCTCTACCTCAGCTGATCTACCAGAGAAGCAGCCATCTCCAGCATCCAGGAAGAAGCATACCCTGTGAGCCAAGCTGTGAGTACATTTCCCAAGTCCAGGAGAACCCAAATTCCTCCTCAGCTAGTCAGGCCCATACCAAGAAGAATACAGACAGAGCAGAAGACTAATACCTGCCAGATCTATAGGCGTATGTACCCGAAGCAGAATAGATATAAATTCCTGCCACATATTGCCAAAACCTGCTGGGACCCTAGACTATTGCTGTTAACTTGTACGGATTTAAAGCTGCCATTAAGTAAAGACGAGTTGGACGATATCTCCTGTCTGGATCTTATTTTTTCCATCAAAACTCCTATTAACAACACTCAATTTGTTGCATGTGAGCCAGGATACAGGAGTCCAGCCGTACCAAGGTAGGAGACACCGTTGACAATACACAGAGACATTATCCCCCTTTGGCATTCCTCGCCTGGTATGAGCTGTAACATCTTAAGGGGCCATGCTACAGTTCCTGCACAAGCTGCAACTGGCGTCACGAACTATTACATATATAAACTGACCCACTGCATAGCAACCCCACTGACCCAGTGTCCTGCTCATTGTACTTATATGAAGGATGGCCTTATGCCTATCCCATGCATGCTTAAACTCCTTCAGGGAGGCTATTCCATGCATCCACTACTCTCTCAGTAAAGTAATACTTCCTGATATTACTTTTAAACCTTTGCCCCTCTAATTTAAAACTACGTCCTCTTGTAGCAGTTTTTCTTCTTTTAAATACTCTCTCCTCTTTTACCTTGTTGATTCCCTTTATGTATTTAAAAGTTGCTAGCATATCCCCTCTGTCTCGTCAGAGCTATACATGTTAAGGTCCTTTAACCTTTTATGGTAAGTTTTATCCTGCAATCCATGTACTAGTTTAGTAGCTCTTCTCTGTACTCTCTCCAAAGTACCAATATCCTTCTGGAGATATGGTCTCCAGTACTGCGCACAATACTCCAAATGAGGTCTCACTAGTGCTCTGTAGAACGGCATAAGCACCTCCCTCTTTCTATTAGTAATGCCTCTCCCTATACACCCAGGCATTCTGCTAGCATTTCCTGCTGCTCTATGACATTGTTTGCCTACCTTTAAGTCTTCTGAAATAATGACCCCTAAATCCCTTTCCTCAGATATTGAGGTTAGGACTGTATCACTGATTTTATATTCTGCTCTTGGGCTTTTACGCCCCAGGTGCATTAACTTATCAACATTAAATTTTAGTTGCCAGATTTTTGACCATTCCTCTAGTTTTCCTAAATCCTTTTCCATTCGGTGTATGCCTCCAGGAACATCAACCCTGTTACAAATCTTTGTGTCATCAGCAAAAAGACACACCTTACCATCAAGGCCTTCTGCAATTTCGCTGATAAAGATATTAAACAATATGGGTACCAGAACAGATCCCTGAGGTACCCCACTGGTAACAAGACCATGGTCTGAATATACTCCATTGACTACAACCCTCTGTTGTCTGTCCCTCAGCCACTGCCTAATCCATTCAACAATATCGGGGTCCAAGCACAAAGACTGCAATTTATTGATAAGCCTTCTATGTGGGACAGTATCAAAAACCTTACTAAAGTCTAGATAAGCGATGTCTACTGTTTATCTATTATTTTAGTCACCCAATCAAAAAAAATCAATAAGATTAGTTTGACATGATCTCCCTGAAGTAAACCCATGCTGTTTTTCATTTTTCAATCCATTGAATTTTAGATGTTCCACAATCCTCTCCTTAAGTATGGTTTCCATTAATTTCCCCACTATTGGTGTCAGGCTTACTGGCCTAGAGTTGCCTGATTACTCCCTACTACCTTTCTTGTAAATGGGCACAACATTTGCTAATTTCCAATCTTTTGGGACTACTCCTTTTACCAGTGATTGGTTCTTTTAATAGCTTTGGGTGTATCCCATCAGGCCCCTGGGACTTATTTGTATTAATTTTAGACAGCTGACTTAGAACCTCTAACTCTGTAAAGACACATGCATCAAAAGATTCATTAGTCTTCCTTCCTGAGGTCATTTTCCTTCATTTTCCTTTGTAAAAACTGAACAGAAGTATTCATTGAGGCAGTCAGCTAGTTCTTTATCTTCTTCCATATACCTTCCTTCTTTTGTTTTTAATTTAATTCCTTGTTTTAGTTTCCTTTTTTCATTTATGTATCAGAAGAATGTCATATTGCCTTCTTTCACTGACTGAGCTAATTTTTCTTCTGCCTGTGCTTTAGAAGCTCTTATAACTTGTTTTACCTCTCTCTGCCTAATCTTATAAATTTGCCTGTCATCCATGTTTTGTTTTGTTTTAGTAATGTTTTTATAATTGCCACCCAGATAACCATGCAAACCTTTAGAGGGTGGACAATCTGGGTTAAAGTCCATTCCTATATGTTGCCAAGGGACTTCAGGTACAGACAGAGGAAGAAGGACATTGACTAGTTTTAACTTAGAAGATACATTTTTGGCGCATTTGTTAATGAAGGACCACCAATGATGACGAGCAATTAATTTCTCTAAATTCCAGGATGACCGGCAGTCTTGGAGGCATGTCCCCATTGAAGGGTTTCAATGTGTTAGGCTTCAGGAACAAAAATCTTACCCTTGGATACTTCAGACAGTTTGACAGGCATTTTGCCACCGAAATGCATCTGGAAAGATCATTTATGTGTTGTGGATGGAATTCAACGTCAGAAAGAGCATCCCCATTAATGTTATTACCTGCAGAACGGAAATGAAGCTGAAAGTTGGTATGCAAAGAAAAGTGACCATCAAGATTGTCTGGGATTGAGCCTCTAAGCAGTCTAAATATAAGTAAAATGTTTATGGTCAGTGAAGACAATTATGGGATGAAGAGCTCCTAATAAATAACGGCATTCTTCTCTTTCTCCGTAGTTCTCTTTCTCCGATTGAATAGTTCCTTCCAGCAGCAGAAAAAGACTTGGAAAAGAAGCCATGTGGTAATAACTTGCCAGAATAATTTTTGGGAGAAAGCACTGCTCCAGCACTGGTGAAGGATGCACTCACCTCCAAGAAAAATTGTGTATTGACATCAGGACTATGAAGAATGGATGCAGAGGCAAAAGATTTCTTTAGGGTCAGAAAGGCATTTTCAGCCTCAGGAGTCCATTTTTTAACATGGAAAGGTTATCAGGAAACTGTCGGTAATAATTAGCAAAACCAATGAATCTCTGGATAGCTTTTAGTCCATTGGTTTTGGGCCAATCAAGTATAGCAGTTATACGATCACACATGTATATAGTAAGTCTCTGAAAATGTACAAATTCCTCAAAAACTGCAGGGGCATTGCACAAACCAAATGGCATAACTAGGCACTCATAATGTCCAGCACGAGTATTGAAGGCCATTTTCCACTTGTCGCCTTCACAGTTGCGGATTAAATTGTAGGCTCCATGAGGTCCAATTTAGAGAATATACTGGCACCCTTAAATTTATGAAAAAGTTCAGAAATCAAAGACAAAGGGTATTTTTTTAGCAGTGATGTTTAGTGATGTTTAGTGCACAATAATCAATGCAAGGACGTAGAGACCTATCTTTGTTTTTTTACAAAAAAGCAGCCAGCCCCAGCCGAAGATATGGACTTGCGAATGAACTCCCTTTCCAGTGTCTCCTTGATGTACAGTAGTGAACCATCTATTGAGATTTTGCGGGTGAGAGGGGATACACCCTAATACCAGGAGATACAGATCAATGGGGCATTCGTATGGATCATGAGGAGGAAGAGTCTCTGCTTTTTTTTTTGTTGAAGACATCTGCAAAAGGAAGGTATGCAGTAGGTAGACTTTCTAAATTTGCAGGAGGTTGGGAGCAAACTTTAGGCTGTACAGAGGTCAGGCACTTGCTCTGGCATAACTGTCCTCAGAGGATAATCTCTCCTGGTTTCCAATCCAGAACAGGTTCATGGACCTGGAGCCAGGGCAACCCCAAAAGGACAAGGTGAGACCGTTCTAGAAGTACATACAGGGAAAAATTCTCAGAATGTAGAATTCTAACTTGAAGATCTAGAGGGTCGGTGATAGATAACACAGCTTCGGATAGGGCTTTGCCATTGACCCATGTCACCACCAGCAGATTCTTTAGTAATCGAACTGGCCTGATACAGCAAGTTTCTTGCTGAGCCAGAGTGAATGGAGTTTGTTAAGGAGAGTCTAGCATCACCAAACGACAGTAGGACAGAGGCTTTCAGAGAGGAGTTCTTTGCCTAGGATTACCTCTACTAATGACCCTAGGCACTGGAGTTTCTCGACTTCTTAGGACAGTTGTGGACACGATGGCCAGAACCACCACAGTATAGGCAAAGACCAGCAGAGAGACAGTGCCGTTATTCCTCAACTGACAGCCTAAGATGGTTCACCTGCATGGGTTCAGATGGAATCTTTCTTCCTGCAAGCCCATCGTTGATTTTGCTATTAAGGCCTTCCCAGAATGTAGCAATGAGAGCATCTTCATTCCAGGACAGTTCAGAGGAATGAGTCCAGAAAAAGAGCACTATTGTTAGTGATTGCGCCGGCCTTTCCTTCCAGATGGGAAATAATAAATGCCACTTTAGCACTTTCAGAAGCATATTGGTAAAGTAAAATTCAGGAATCTTCTGCATGACTTGGGATTTCCACTGTAGCGAGGAGGAGGAGGAGAAAAATTTGGACTAGCACCAGAAGCAGTAGCAGTCAGAGGAGTAGTAACAGATGAGACCATAGGAGTTTGTGGAAGTTGAATAGCCTCAAAAAAGGAATCCAGACGAGCAGTCACATGCTAGAGATAAGATGTTACTTGCTTCCGAGTGATACGTTACAGTTCACATAGGACTTTGGCCATGTCAGATTCAGTGGAATCCATGGCCTGAGTGTACTGTTATGATCAGTTGGTGGGACCGACTGGTCAAACTAGTGAGTGTGGATTCTCTGTGTCAACCAAGGGATGGCAGCCACTAACCCCTAGGGCAGGGCTGGCCAGCCTGCGGCTCTCCAGCTGTTGTAAAGCTAGAATTCCCACCATGCCCTGCTGTAGGCTGATAGATGTAGGCTTTCCGGGCATTCTGGGAGCTGTAGTTTTGCAACAACTAAAGAGCCACAGGTTGGCCATCCCTGCCCTAGGGTGTTATTCATGATGAGGGGACATCCTCTGCATCTGGAGGAAAGACGGTTTGTACAGAAACACAGATAAGGATTCTTTAAAGTACAAGCAGTGAGACTATGGAACCTTCTGCCTGAGGAGGTGTTGAGCGTGAATTCCATGGATTGAAAGATGAAAACCAGCATGGGTTTACTTCAGGGAGATCATGTCAAACTAATCTTATAGATTTTTTTGATTGGGTGACTTAAATAATAGATGGCTTATCAATAAAGTGCTTTGGGCTTGGACTCCCATATTGTTGAATGGATTAGGCAGTGGCTGAGGGACAGGCAACAGAGGGTTGTAGTCAATGGAGTATTTTCAGACCAAGGTCTTGTTACCAGTGGGGTACCTTAGGGATCTGTTCTGGGACTCATATTGTTTAATATCTTTATCAGCGAAATTGCAGAAGGCCTCAATGGTAAGGTGTGTCTTTTTGCTGATGACACAAAGATTTGTAACAGGGTTGATGTTCCTGGAGGGATACACCAAATGGAAAAGGACTTAGGAAAACTAGAGGAATGGTCAAAAATCTGGCAACTAAAATGTAATGTTGATAAGTGCAAGATAATGCACCTGGGGCGTAAAAACCCAAGAGCAGAATATAAAATCTGTGATACAGTCCTAACCTCAGTATCTGAGGAAAGGGATTTAGGGATCATTATTTCAGAAGACTTAAAGGTAGGCAGACAATGTCATAGAGCAACAGGAAATGCTAGCAGAATGATTGGGTGTATAGGGAGAGGAATTACCAGTAGAAAGAGGGAGGTGCTCATGCCGCTCTACAGAGCACTAGTGAGACCTCATTTGGAGTATTGTGCTCAGTACTGGAGACCATATCTCCAGAAGGATATTGATACTTTGGAGAGAGTTCAGAGAAGAGCTACTAAACCGGTACATGGATTGCAGGATAAAACTTACCAGGAAAGATTAAAGGACCTTAACATGTATGGCTTGGAAGAAAGACGAGACAGAGGGGATATGATAGAAACTTTTAAATACATACAGGGAATCAACAAGGTAAAAGAGGAGAGAATATTTAAAAGAAGAAAAACTGCTACAAGAGGACATAGTTTTAAATTAGAGGGGCAAAGGTTTAAAAGTAATATTAGGAAGTATTACTTTATGAGAGAGTAGTGGATGCATGGAATAGCCCTCCTGCAGAAGTGGTAGCTGCAAATACAGTGGAGGAGTTTAAGCATGCATGGGATAGGCATAAGGCCATCCTTCATATAAGATAGGGCCAGGGGCTATCCATAGTATTTAGTATATTGGGCAGACTAGATGGGCCAAATGGTTCTTATCTGCTGACACATTCTATGTTTCTTTGTTTCTAATTCACTAAAAGAATGCAAGAGGGGCCTAGTTACTAGAGATGGATCGTTGCTCCAGGGAGTTATTCTGATTGCCTGATTGGAGTCGGGAAGGAATTTTTTTCCCCCTAAAGTGAGGAAAATTGGCTTCTACCTCACAGTTTTTTTCCCCCTTCCTCTGGATCAACTTGCAGGATAACAGGCTGAACTGGATGTACAAATGTCTTTTTTCAGCCATATAAACTATGTTACTATGTTACTAACCAGGCTTTCCATCTCAGCAATACATTTGAATACTAACTTATACACACTTAAACTGTGACTGGCACATTCACGTGAATGAGACAAATGGATGACCTAGTCTACCATGCTATTATGTCCATCAAAAAAACACAAATGAAATGTAAACTATGTAAACTAGTCAAATAGACCTCAATGATTATTCATTTGGACTCAGTTTGTTTCACTGAAGTGAATGTATTCTCTGTGGTATACATTTGAATACCCTATTCAAACATATACCCTGATGGCAGTCCCAGCAGAAGGTTAATAAACAGTGTGAACCGATCTAAATGAGTCTTATAAACACCACATATCTATTGATAATATTCTTTTGTATACAGGACTCGTTTGGTAGAGAGTGAAGCCATGAATGAATCTCTCCGGAGCAGTCTATCAAGGGCAAACCTACGCTCAGGACATGCTGGACCTACACCCCCTACACCTTCATTTGAGGCTAAAGTTAATGATGTTGTGCGGAGAGCAAAGGATGAAGTGCAAAGTTTAATGAAAAAAGGAAGGTAAAATATATCACAGCCTTGCCATTTTCACCTAACCTGCCATGCACTATGTTATGTCAACAAATAAATGCTATAAAGATATGTACTGTAGGTAAAAATACTTTAGTCCTGAAGAACTCCTTTTATAAAAAAAAAAAAAAAAAATTAACAATAAAAGTCTTTTATTTCCATTCAGTTTGTGGGAGCTCCGGGGGTCAGAAACAGGCCCTGAACTACACAGCTCTGTCTATTGTAGTTTCTGGTCTGGGTTAGGCCGGGTTCACATCATTGTTATGGATTCCGTTTTTGTTTGGTGTTATAACATGGTTATAACGGAAAATAACGGAATCCATAAGAGGCATTTGAGAGGCATTCTGTTTTGATCCGTCATAATATAAGTCTATAGGAATCATAACGAGTCCGTCTGGTTCCCGTTATGCACGATGGAAAAGGAAGTCTATGGGCAGCATAACGGATCCGTCCTGGTTTCCGTTATGCAGGACTGGACTCCTGCATAATGGAAACCAGAATGGATCCGTTATGCTGCCCATAGACTTGTGTTATGAAAGATCAAAACAGAATGCCTCTTAAAAGCTTCCTTTTTAAATTCTGCCTTATGGATTCCTTTATCTTCCGTTATAACCATGTTATAACGGAAAACAAAAACAGAATCCATAACTGTGATGTGAAAACGGCCTTACTGTGGTGCTACTCCCATTCAAGCACCAGAAGCTCCTGTAAACAGCTGGTCAGTGGGGGTGTTGAGAGTTGGACCCTCGCCAAGCTGATATTGATCAATATTTCAGTCCCAGAGAACCCCTTTAATAATGATTACTGTGAAAACACTGAACATAAAACTATACAATGAATCTTTCAGATGTCCCAAACCCTGTTAAAAGCATTTTCCAGTGTGTTTTTTTTTTTTTTTAAAACAATTTTTATTTCGGAATAAAAAGGCAGTGTACAAGTATACAGATCACAACAGCTCATGCTCGCAGGCATGGATACATATCTGTCCAGCATGCAAGTAATACGTGCCTAATCCGAATTTTCAATTTTCTCCCCCCCTTAATAAACAACTCCCTCCCTTCCCTCCCAACTGTTTCCCAACTCACAATGCCATGTCAGTATCTCGCAGTGAGTCCTCCGGTTAAAGTATCACATATTCAAGCGCGGCAGAGACATCAATCATTAGTATTGTCACCACTAATCCACCTCCAGTCCTCCCAAAGTACCCTTCAATTTCCCTTCTAGATACCACTTAGTATGCACAAAAGGTCTGACGACCTCAGAAATCTCCGTCGGCGTCAAAGAGTATACAATAAAACTTTTCCAAGTATGAAAGAATCGTTTTGCAGACTTCTCCTTGCTACTTTCTACATCTAGCCTGTCTAGAT
This sequence comes from Bufo gargarizans, assembly GCF_014858855.1. NCBI lineage: Eukaryota > Metazoa > Chordata > Amphibia > Anura > Bufonidae > Bufo > Bufo gargarizans. The sequence continues at coordinate 352,564,772 of NC_058082.1, forward strand.
ACATAACATATTTCATAGTCCCCAGTGCCTCCTGAAATGTAGGAACTGTGGGATATATCCAGTGCCTGAGTATTGTCTTTACCACTGCTAAAAGGAACAAGTGTATCCCCTTAATATTAGTAGAATGGGATATTTCTCCCTTTTCATCCAGTGGAATGTAATGGAAAATGCAATGCAAAGGTATCATTTGTAGTTTTATACCCCAAACCTGCTGGATATATTCGACAGAGTCCTCCCATAGAGACTTCAAGCGAGGGCAATGCCAAAGCCCATGCAACAGGTTAGCTTTCTGGTGCAAACATTTAGGGCACCATCTCAGGTAATGCGCGGGCGCATCTCTATAAGACAGATCAAAGGCATACGTAGCCTTATGGAGGATCCTAAAATGCATCTCCCTCCACGGTTCACTTGTAATCGCCTGCCTCACTCTTTCCATCCCTTCCCTCAATTTGGGAGTGACTGCACCGTCCCCTAGTTCTACTTCCCATTTCTTATACACTTTATCCCCTATAGGGGTAGAGAGAATATTCTGCATTCTTTTATAGAGGTCAGATAAAGAGTGTTCCTGGGTTCCCACCAGGGCCTCAAACCAGGTCAATCTCTCAGGATCTCCCAGACTCACTGATTGCGCTCCGCAGTATGATTGCATCTGTTTATACGACAGAAAATGAGAAGCTGGGATCTGATATTTGGATTGAACCTCAGGCCATGATAAGAGCTCAGTTCCTCCCTCGTTCAGCAAATGTTTCAATACAAGAATCCCCTTACCCTTCCACAGTCTAAAAAGACCAGAGCGCCCACCTTCCGGGAATGCTGGGAGATTCCATAATGGCATATAGGGAGTGATATACATGGGCAATTTGTATAATCTACGTATGCTCCGCCATGCAGCCAGAGTATCCCTCAATTTTCCAGTGTTTTGATATTGATGAGTACAAAAGAAAGTTATCTAATCACCAGTCCGCAAAAATGCTGCGCTGCAGGTCCGAGGAGTGTTGTGGGGTCAATCACACTTTCACGAAGTATATATATAGGGTTCGGACCGCGCGTGTCAACACAGATGGTATGCAAACAGTTTTTTTCTTTTATTCTTCTCCTTTTAGAAAAAGCACCGAGGGCTGCAAATGTCCTATTTGTGGATATCCTGCAACTGATAAAAGTTATAATAGTGCAAATCCGTACGGTTGTTTTACCCTGCGGTGCACAGATTGTACTTACACAGCACTACACCAACCCAGGCGTGTATGCAATATCCGCAGCTGATTAGGTTTTCCCTGGCGGAGATCCACGTTCACATACGAACAAACAGGGTTTACCCGCGGACTTGGTTCAAGTATACACCAGATGAGTCTGCTGCTATTCCCACTTTCTTTTCCTAAAAGTTTCTGTGGATACAAGTAGCTCCTACCATAGTGAAGCTCCGGTAACTGTTTTAAAAAATTTATTAGCACATACTCACAAACATGCTCTTTAAAAGTCGCATTAAAAATCCCAGCGTCTTATTCTTTGCCCGACCCAGGTTTCGCTCCTTGAGCTTCGTCAGGGGCATACCAGGTGTGCTGTGTAAGTACAATCTGTGCACCGCAGGGTAAAACAACCGTATGGATTTACACTATTATAACTTTTATCAGTTGCAGGATATCCACAAATTGGACATTTGCAGCCCTCAGTGCTTTTTCTAAAAGGAGAAGGATAAAAGAAAAAAACTGTTTGCATACCGTCTGTTTTGACACGCGCGGTCTGAACCCTATATGTTGGTAAGGCTGATTAGTCAGCCTGCATTTGTGGGAGGGGCGGAGGCTCTTCATATACGAGCCACACCCTCACTCACAGGTGTGTGTTTTCAGGTGCACAGCTGCTGCTGCTGGCTGTCATTAGCAAACTAGCTTCTCTGGTGGTAGGATTCTTTCTTTGCAGCATGGAGCTTGTTATTTTGCTCTCTGCTACCGTAGCATGCACACGCCATACTATGTAAGTAGGTTGGGCCGGGGCCGTCTCTCCTGGCCGGTCGGATCCGACTTTGCTAGCGAACGGGAGGCTTCGCCTCAGAATCTGCTACCTCAGGTTTGCTCGTTTGGGCCTAAATACTTCCATTTGCTTTTCATTTTGTTTGTTGGTAATAAGAGTTGGTTCCTATAAATCTTACAAGTTTCACTTTGCTTCGTTCGTCTCGTATGAAAAGTTTCTTTACAGCAATCCGGCTGAAGTAAGAGTTACCCAGGCTGCACGTGACGTCATGTTTGGAGATCGGACGCAGCGTTTATTGTTTAGGCCTTTTGCTGTAGCTGTTCCTTGCCATGTGTCTCTCCCCCCCCCCCCCCCCGCTACCACCATCTTTAAACTTCATGTATTTCACTTTCGTAAGCCGTGTACAGGGGTGGGCTCCCCAGGATACAGCAAAGTCACAGACATGGAAGCAACACTGACACCAGCTTTATATGCAAGAATATAAACTTTACTTTGGAAACAGTATTAACACAAGTACAAACAGTATAAGTAATACCCCAGGCCCACAGTCACCGTCCCTGTCCGAGGGACAGGCCTAGCCTGTTGGCGTACACAGCAGAGCCTACAAGTCATACTGTGCCGCTATAGAAGACACACCTGGCAGACACAGCAGAGCCTGCAAGTCAATTACTGCGCTGCAGTCCAGTACAGTAAGGCCTAACAAAGCTATAACCCTATCTAACTAGCTCATACAAGGCCTAGGCTAGTCTCTGTTACTTTAGGCGCCAAACAGTGAAGTACAATTGGTAATCAGGTGTACTGACCTGCATCCGTTCTGGACCCTAGGATGCCGCTTACCCGGGATGGCCACCAAGCTCTCAGCAACCGTGCGGCCTTGCTTGATGCTAAGGTTTTCTGTCCATACACTGGAACTGGTCTTCCTGGGACAACCTCTCTTTCAAAGAGCTGGATCCAGACAGGGGACAGCAGATGCTCTCCTTCCTTTGAGTATCCATTCACTGCCGGACATCTGCAAGCCAGGATGGAATCGGATTCAGCCCCTCACAGCACAATCCTTCCACCATGTCAGATCAACACTTACTGGTTCACCCAGAAGCATGCTGACTGTGCTGCAAAACAGCGGCCTCTAGTGCCCGGGATGCCAAATGACAGCTCCAGTACAATTTAAACATAAATATACAGGCAGAGCTTCTCCACAATCTCATACTTTCATGCTCCGCTGTTATCCTGAGCGGCATTTACACTTTCGGCTTTTATTTAATGTCTTATGCTGCATCCGCACGTCTTCACTGTACTGCACTTTTATACTCTTGGTTCGTATTCACTCAGATTGGTCTCACACTCAAGCTGCGCTCACCTGTTGGATGTTACATCTCATTCCGTCCCCAGCCGACAGCCGGATCCGTATTACATGCCTGTTATTACATGTTGTATACTCGGCTTACAGCCATAGCTGCTACTGTTACTCCGTTTTCATGCTCTGGACGCACCACCCTGGTGTTCCCACCTTGCTCCACTCACAACCAGAGCTGCGTTTATACCAATCTTCATGCTCCGCTTATACCCAAAGTTGTGTTCACAGTTCTACTGCTACACCAGGTTGTATACCCCACTCACCAAAGCCACTTTCCATGTCTGCGGTCACATCAAGTTAATATTCCGTTCACATCCAAAGCTGCGTCCGCATGTCTGCTTTTCACATCTTGTCCTATACTCCTTTCACTACTAGAGCTGCGTCCACATGTCTGCTTTCGCATCACGTCAATACTCTGCTCACTTTCAGGTTGCATTCATACGTCTTTATACCATGCTTTTCATGCGCCTATACCATGTTTTTAGGTACCACTCACATCCAAAGCTGCATTCACCCGTTTGTTGTGACATCATGTGTTGTACTCTGCTCCCACTCAAAGCTGCATTCTCCTGTTTATTGCTACATCATGGTTTTGCTCAATCTCACCGGGGCAGTCTGCACCCACCGCTCTGGTACCTCTCTCCTGACAAACATAACTGCGTTCTTTTCAGGCTTACGTTCCCTTCCTCGGTGGTCTGTCACATTCCATAGGCCTAGTTTCTGTTTAATCTTGTTTCGTATTTACTCAGACTGGTCTCCTGCCCCAGTTTACCAAACAGCTCCTCAGCGGAGGTCAGTGGGCCGATAGGAGTCAGTTTCCTGGTATGTTTTCACAAGCTGTTCATTTGTTTGTCACGATAAGAGACTTCTCTTAGCGAACTCGCAATGCCCCAGGCATTTCATGTTTACGTTTATGATTCGCGGTGGTTAGTGTTTTATGTATGCACGTGCTTCGGATTACTAATGTCTATATTTTTAACGCCTGTTGGCAGTCATGTTCCTTAGGCCACCTTCTAACCAATCCAATCATTCAAGTCGCTTCATATGCCATCAGGTCCGGCTTACGTTTTAATTACTTATCGTCACCGCAACGTCATCCCTCTGGCTTCGGGGGCCCTATGACCGATCCGGCCTCATGGCTCCGGGGGCCCCTTGACCGCTTTTCATGTTTTGTTTGTTAAGGGTATGACATGGTTGTAGGCTGGTTAGTGTCCCAGGTTTCTGTTGGAGGTTATGCGAGTCCATGTCTTTGTCTTTCTAGGTTCTCGAATCCTGGTTGCTTACTAAACCCGTTGGGTTAAGGCCCAATCTTTTCCCCAGCCGTCCTTAATTCTAAGGTTCTCATCCCGGCGGCTGCCCGGCCCCATGGGCCCCTGGTGGTTGCTTCAGCCCCATGGCTTCAGGGGTCTGACCAATGGTTGTCTGTCCACCTGTGCAGCTATGCTTTTGAATGACTCATATCTTTACCTGCTTATGTTATTAATTTGAGTTAATGTCCGTTATTATCTACATTTTCTGTCACGTTTCCCTTCGTCTTTTCAGGTCATGCAGTTGAACTATTGGGGTCACCTTCCACGTTGGTCAGGTCTCGTTCCTAACGATATTTCGCCTTGCATGTTATTCAGGCCACGTAGTTTATCTTGGGTATCACTTGCCACATCGGTCAGGCTCATGGTTTAATTCACGCGCACCTTATTCATGTCACTTTTCATAGTTATAATTCTTTTTTTTTTTTTTTTTTAAATGGCTTTGGGGGCCCAACGACTGCTTCGGCCCCATGGCTTCGGGGGCCCGACGACTGCTTCGGCCCCATGGCTTCGGGGGCCCGACGACGGTTTTCAAACCAGCTGGGCTGATTGCCTGGTTGGTTGTCCATCTGTGCATCTAGGCTGGCCCCTATGTATCGCACACATACCTGCTTCCCTAATTTCCTAATAATCCATGTTGATCGCTCCATGTTGTTCCATGGCTTCGGGGGCCCGACGACTGCTTCGGCCCCATGGCTTCGGGGGCCCGACGACCTGCTTCGGCCCCATGGCTTCAGGGGCCCGACGACTGTTTTCAAACCAGCTGGGCTGATTGCCTGGTTGGTTGTCCATCTGTGCATCTAGGCTGATTTGGCCCCTATGTATCGCACACATACCTGCTTCCCTAATTTCCTAATAATCCATGTTGATCGCTCCATGTTGATCCATGGCTTCGGGGGCCCGACGACTGCTTCGGCCCCATGGCTTCGGGGGCCCGACGACCTGCTTCGGCCCCATGGCTTCGGGGGCCCGACGACCTGCTTCGGCCCCATGGCTTCGGGGGCCCGACGACCTGCTTCGGCCCCATGGCTTCGGGGGCCCGACGACTGCTTCGGCCCCATGGCTTCGGGGGCCCGACGACTGTTTTCAAACCAGCTGGGCTGATTGCCTGGTTGGTTGTCCATCTGTGCATCTAGGCTGATGTGGCCCCTATGTATCGCACACATACCTGCTTCCCTAATTTCCTAATAATCCATGTTGATCGCTCCATGTTGATCCATGGCTTCGGGGGCCCGACGACTGCTTCGGCCCCATGGCTTCGGGGGCCCGACGACTGCTTCGGCCCCATGGCTTCGGGGGCCCGACGACCTGCTTCGGCCCCATGGCTTCGGGGGCCCGACGACCTGCTTCGGCCCCATGGCTTCGGGGGCCCGACGACCTGCTTCGGCCCCATGGCTTCGGGGGCCCGATGACTGCTTCGGCCCTATGGCTTCGGGGGCCCGACGACTGCTTTGGCCCCATGGCTTCGGGGGCCCGATGACTGCTTCGGCCCTATGGCTTCGGGGGCCCGATGACTGCTTCGGCCCTATGGCTTCGGGGGCCCGACGACTGCTTCGGCCCTATGGCTTCGGGGGCCGACGACTGCTTCGGCCCCATGGCTTCGGGGGCCCGATGACTGCTTCGGCCCCATGGCCCCCATGTATCGCATACATACCTGCTTCCCTAATAATCCACGTTGATCGCTCATTTTACGTTTTGACCGCAAACTGGTCCGTTCGCCCTACAGCATTATTGTCATGTCTTACGCAGATATTTTGTCTTTCTTTATTTGTTCATGCTTTCGTTCAGGTCCTGCCAGAGGAAGAACAAGTAGGGCAATTCGCTCTAGCATTTCAGTCTCTGATTGTAGTCGATCATATCTTGTCAACCAGGTCCCCACGCAAAGTCTTTGCCTTTTTACCACGACCAGGAATTCATTTTTCGCCAGTAGCTTCATTGCATTGCATTCCCTCACTCATGGGAGGGCATAGACAGAATCTTGTATATTATGGCTTCATAGCTTCTTGCCGCACTAACCTCCGACTCCCTACAACCACGCTGAATCGGATTTTGGACAAGGTCCAGCATTTTCTCACGGTAGAAGATTCAGATAGTAGGTCGGTCTTCACGTCTCAAGCGTAAAAACAATTTTCAGGGGCGCACAGTAGAACAAAGCGCGGATAGCTGTTGTCTGGGTAACTATTCAAGGATTCTCTTCCTATCTACATGGTTCTTTTTGGCCCTCATTCCTGCATAGTCTAGGCAGTTAGGTTTTGGTCCCATGATCTCCTGACGCTAGGGCATTGCCAGTACTCACACTAGAACCAAACTTTACAAGTTTCAGTTGGTTTTTATGATCCATTTCACAACGTTTTCTCGGTCCTCCATTCCGCTTTTGTGCAATATCCGCAATATTGAGCATCATGTCTCTGGCCTTGTCATCCACAAGATGGGTTGTAGGTTTCCTACTGGTCTTGCCTCACATACCCCGAATTTTCGCTCTAGATCCCAGATGCCTTGCAGTTGGCTTGGGGATTAGTTTGTACATGCCATTCAAATTCCTCTTCTACCCTACTTGGCTTGGTTTTTGCCCACTTATAGGCCTACCCACGATCATGGCTTAGGGCACACAACAAGCCATTTAGTCAGATCAGCTAAGACACGCCTAGCTGGGTTAGGTTGTTCCCGTTGTTTTCTCTCTAGGGTTTTCCGGATACCTCTTGGCCGTAGCCATGACCACAAGTTGGTAAGGCTGATTAGTCAGCCTGCATTTGTGGGAGGGGCGGAGGCTCTTCATATACGAGCCACACCCTCACTCACAGGTGTGTGTTTTCAGGTGCCCCACCCTCCCTCCCTTATCTTCTCATTTCCACAGGGTATGCCCACTTATAGGCCTACCCACGATCATGGCTTAGGGCACACAACAAGCCATTTAGTCAGGTCAGCTAAGACACGCCTAGCTGGGTTAGGTTGTTCCCGTTGTTTTCTCTCTAGGGTTTTCCGGATACCTCTTGGCCGTAGCCATGACCACAAATATACTTTTGATATTGATGGCTTGTCCTCGGGATAGGTCAGAAATATTAGACCCTTGCTGATCAGCTCTTTTGGGTAGCTCCAGTGGCAAACGTAGTGAACTACACACCTTCTTCCATATGGGAGTAACCATCTCCATCCACTGCACAATGGATGAAGCTGCATAATTCTGGTGCCTTTGGCACTGGAGCTACTCCTGAACAGCTGATTGGTGGTGGTTGTGAAGATAGACCATCGATAACAGAATACTCTATCTTGTTCCCTCAAGATACAATGGCTTCAGGATACAATATTGCCAACATACAGTGGACTTGTCACGGGGCGCCAAAGGCGAGGATCTGTGTTTGGCCTTGTTCCCTTTGCTAGCTTTGAGGCTCCCTGCTCCTAGGTCTGCCTTGATCGCCGAGCTGATCACTCGGTGCTCGACTTGTCTGTCTTTTGGTCATGTGACGCTGGCCACATCACATGACCCTCAGACCCCACTATAAATACAGGCATCCTGCTGGCCACAGGTTGCCTGTTAATTCTAGGTTCCTGGCTATTTGTTGGTCTACTGATTACTCACCTGATCCTGTTCCCTGACTATCCTCTGCCTGCTCCTCCTGTACTGTGCATCCTTCCTGATATTGTGACCTCGGCTCCCATCTGACTTCTCTTTGTGGACTCCTCTGGTACTTCTCTACTCTCCTGGTATTTGACCCTGGCTTCTCCTGACCATTCTTTGCTTAACCCTTTGTACTGCATAGCTCCCCTAGTTCTGACCCGGTCCGTTCACATTCCGTTATTTATCTTGTCTGTCTTCCCAGCACGTATCCTACGTTAGGGACTGCCGTCGAGTTTTCCCCTGACATTAGGACTTGCGAGGCAAGTAGGCAGGGCCAGGGGTGAGGGTGGAGCGCAGTAGTCACTATCCTCCCCCCTGTGTGTAGTGTACGTGACCGTCACAGGACTTTTCTTACCCATCGTAAATTGAAACTAGACTCAACATACAATGTCTCCGACTCAGATCCAACCAATCAAGGCCACTTCTCTGGTAAAATAGTTGTATTAGGCTACTTTCACACTAGCGTTCGATCGGATCCGTTCTGAACGGATCCGATCATAATAATGCAGACGGAGGCTCCGTTCAGAACAGATCCGTCTGCATTATTTTTAGCATATAACAGCTAAGTGTGAAAATAGCCTCGTACGGATCCGTCCAGACTTTCAATGTAAAGTCAATGGGGGACGGATCCGCCTGAAGATTGAGCCATATTGTGGCATCTTCAAACGGATCCGTCCCCATTGACTTACATTGTAAGTCTGGGCGGATCCGCACGCCTCCGCACGGCCAGGCGGACACCCGAACGCTGCAAGCAGCGTTCAGCTGTCCGCCTGTCCGTGCGGAGGCGAGCGGAGCGGAGGCTGAATGCCGCCAGACTGATGCAGTCTGAGCGGATCCGCTCCATTCAGACTGCATCAGGGCTGGACGGCTGCGTTCGGGTCCGCTCGTGAGCTCCTTCAAACGGAGCTCACGAGCGGACCGACGAACGCTAGTGTGAAAGTAGCCTTAGTTGCTAGTTATCAGCTATTCCTTATTGTTATATGTAAAGACTTGTTTTATATATCTTGGTTATCTGGTTATTTTTTTTTATAAATTATCATTTTATCTTATCTTGGGTGACATTTTGGGGCTTTGGAACCGATTACTAAACCTATAGTGGTTTCAACATACAATGGTTGACCTGGAACTAATTAATATTGTAACTTGAAGGACCACTGTACCTGTATAGAACACCTGCTGCTAACCTCTGATCAGTAATTTGTATTGGAATATTCATCCCTGTTTCTCTATTGTGCACACACAAAGCGGCCGTAGAAAGCACATAGATGACTTCTCCTGGAGTCCTCTCCATTTTGTTCATGCATTCAGAAGTCCTCTATATGCATTCCAGGGCCGCACAGGGGGCAGGTGCACAGGGGGTGGATGGGGATGTGTATCCACATACAAATCACTGATCAGAGGTCAGCAGATGTTCTATACTGGAGTTCTGTCTCTGGCCGGACGGGATGCCCAGATGCAAGAAGAAAAAAAGAGAGTAAACAGGTAAGTATATTGAAAATTATTTTAATGATGCAAATGACACATTTCAGGGCTGTATCGGCCTTACAGTAAGGATTACATAATATGTGGCATTGTCTTTTTTTAAATTGGCGCCCAAACAGGTATAGGGGGAATATTCTTGAACTGGCCACTTGATGGTGCCAGAGGCTAGAAACAAGAGGAAAGGGCCTTCGTTGAGGCCCTCTAGGTTTACAGTGTGTAAATTATAAATCCAGAAGACCTACCTTCTGCTAAGGACTACAAACGTGTTGTAAGTATTTTTTGGGGACATGTTCATTAGGCGTGTTTCAAATTTTTGTTGGATCATGGTTGCCTTCTTGTTTCAGAGTCTAGTCTCTGCTCAAACTGTGTAGTAGGAACTTTTTATTTACGATAAATCTGTGTAATTCTTGTGTTATGCGACCAACATACCGCATTTTGCAATTGCATTCTATCAGATTGCAAAATCAGTTTTTCATGTGAGTTGGTGCTTGATCCGAAATGTTTTTCCTGTGGTGCTAAACTGGAAGTTGACTGTTCCATGTGTAATGGACCGGCAGCAAAGCCATGGTGTCCCACAGTGGAAAACACTTTCCCTCCCGAGAGGACCCTGACTTGGGGTTGAGGTGAGTTGTCTCAGTCTGCTCAGCGCTGCCAGATTTTTTTTAGTCGTTGCCCACCTAAAGATGATGGTAGGTCTAGCCAGGAGTGTTCTACTCAAGACAGGATCCCAGAGTAGAATAGTCCATTGTTTGAGGAGATCGTCCTTGATTCCTCTGTGTGCGGAGGATTAAGTAGTAATAAAGCTCCTCTTACGGTCTTTTCCTTCTGACATGGTATCCTTGTTAGTGAGAACTCAGTGAGTTTGTGGTATTACAGTGGATTTTTTGTAACCTTCTACCACAAGGTTCTTGGGATACTCTTTTTCCTTGAAGCGTTTTTTTTTTTTTCCAGTATACTTGTTTGTGTGCAGTTATTCTTGATCCTTTTAAATTGGCTGAATGGGATGTTGGTAAGCTATTTTTGTGGTGGTGACTGGTGAAGTGTAGATAACTATCACTATTGACTTTTTTTTAAATAGGTGGACACGATGAAAGACTGTTTATCGTGGGTAATATTAATATAAAAAAAATCAACCTGAGTAGAGCTGTCTTTCAGTGTCAGTTGGATGCCCTGATCGGTGTTGTTGAGCAAGTTATGGAATTGAACAATGGAATGTGTGTCACCTTGCCAGATGAAGAACAAGTCATTGATGTACCTTCTGTAGAGGATAATGTTGTGCATGTATGTAGTCTTATTGTAGATGTATGTTTCCTGAAAGAGTCCCATAAATAGGTGAGCATAGGGTGGCGCTACCTTGACCTTTGCTGTCCTGCTGGTAAACTTGCTCTCTGTATTTGAAATAGTTGTTGGTCAAGGTGAGTTCAAGGCCTTCTAACAGGAATTGCTTTTGGGATGGTGAAATTGTAGGATCTCTGTCTAGATGTTCTTTCATACACTTAAAGGGGTGTCCAGGCTTTTAATATTGATGACCTTTCCTCAGGAAAAATGCATTAAGCCAGCAAAAGAAGCAATATGGATAATCACAATATATTAGTAAGTGGCTTGTATTAACTTGTCTACAAGATAAATGCCATTTGCTGAAATGAGACAACCCCTTAAGTCCAATGGTTACATTTTGAAGAAATATGGTCAAGAAAGTCAAGTTCTATCATCTCCACATTTCCACTTTCCATATATAAACAAACATATGTAGAAAAAAAGAAAAGGTATTCGTCCTAACTAAGAAACCACCAAATCTTCTTTCCCATTCTTCCAAAGGTTAAGCATCTGTTAGGGTACCCACCAAGACTTGTTCCTGATGCCAAAAAGTACCCTGAAAGTAAGAATGTAATGTCTGTCTAACTCAGTTTTGAAGAAGAGGAATAAAACTACCACAGAGTTGGGAGAAGGCCTTACATATATTTTCCCTACTGTTGTGTCACCCCTACCAAGTCAATTTAATTAAAAAGGATAGCTGTTCAAGGTATAATCAGGTGATTTTCCTATTTCATGACGTAAAGTCATGATTTTATTAAAGACACGGAGGCGAGTATTGCTATTATCCTTCTTTACTCTGACCAATAGCAGCAAAGATAAAAAATATTGAAACATTTGAACAGCCCCTCCCCATAGTCCCAGTATAACAGGCCATTCCGCCTGCAAATCCTCCTCTTTCTTTGTAACTCAAGTCCGAAAATCCAACAGAACCGGAAAAACCAAGAGTCCCAGAACATCATGGAACAACAACCGCCTTCCATCCGGAAGCGAAACGGGAAGAACCGGAAACAGCACCGAAAGATGCACCTCGTCCTGTCCACATCAACCGATCGGCTGGAACCAAACTGCCGACGACGTAGACCAATGGATACAGCACACCAGGCCGGTCTCAACCTGAAAAGGTGAAAAAACCGACATGATAGAAACAAAATTGGGACATGGTATCCAAAATTAACTGGTTGCGATAAACCTACTCAGGAAAAAACTCATAGAGTTAAGATCAATAAGCATATGACAACAAACCAATAACATTCGTAGCATAAACATCATTCATAATAATACACATACATTTATAGGGAGGGAACTTAGGGTGGGCAATACTCGCCTCTGTGTCTTTAATAAAATCATGACTTTACGTCATGAAATAGGAAAATCACCTGATTTTATTACAAGACCCGGAGGCTCATATTGCAAGTTCAAAGTTAAGATAAAGGTGGCAGCTGCGTGTTCAGGCGGGAGGCAAACAGGTCGATACAGCAAGGTCCCCAAAGAGACGTTAAGGAACGGAACACCGCTGGATCTAACTGCCAGTCGCTGGAGTCGGAGAGATATCGAGAGCTCCAATCCGCCCGAATGTTCTGGACGCCCGGAAGATATTCTGCCAAGACAATCAACTCCTTGTCTAGACAGTAGTCCCAGAAATCCTTCGCCAACCGAGATAGGATGGTGGAACGGGTTCCGCCCATGCCGTTGATGTAACGCACTGCCGACACGTTGTCCATGCGAAGTTGAATGCAGGCTTTGGCCGTGTCTCTCGTGAAACTCTTGATTGCGAACAAACCTGCCAACAGTTCCAGCGCATTGATATGGAATCCCGCTTCGTCCGCTGACCAGCCGCCTCCGGTTGAGATCCCCTCGCAATGAGCTCCCCAGCCCGACAGGCTGGCATCCGAATCCACCACGAAGTCCGGACGATGACCAAAAATAGCCTTGCCGTTCCAAGCTTGTAAATTGTGGATCCACCAGGATAGCTCCTCCTTGGTTTCCTCGTCCAGGGAAATCCAATCCGCATAGGAAGCCCCCGTCCGGAGGTGGAAAATCTTCAGTCGCTGGAGGGCCCGGTAATGTAGTGGGGCTGGGAAGAGCACCTGGATAGATGATGCTAGAAGGCCTATGATCCTGGCTAGTTGACGCAACGGGATCTGGGAGGACGACTTGGCTCTGCACAATTCCTTCCGTATGGACCGAACCTTGGTCGGTGGTAGGCTGAGAGTCCCTGCCGTGGAAACCACCAGAAACCCCAGGAACTCCATCTCGCGAGCCGGGGTGAGGCAGGACTTCTCCTGATTGAGAAGGAAACCCAGATCCAACAGGAGATCCATAGTCCAGCGAAGGTGATTCAGTAACACCGCATGATCCTGTGCCATGATCAGGATGTCGTCCAGATAGACGATGAGGCGAACTCCCCGACTGCGTAGCCAGGCCATAGCAGGACGCATCAGCTTGGTGAAGCACCACGGAGCTGAAGAGAGGCCGAAAGGGAGGCATGTAAACCGCCAAATCCTGTCTTTCCAAGAGAAACATAGAAGGTTCCTGGACGCGTCCTCGACAGGGACGGTAAGATAAGCGTCCTTCAGGTCCAACTTGACCATCCAATCGCCCACTTGAAGTAGGTCCCGAAGGAGATGGATGCCCTCCATCTTGAAATGGCGGTACCTGACGAACGCGTTGAGAGCGCGTAAATTGATGACGGGCCGTAGCTGGCCCCCTTTTTTCGCCACCAAGAAAATGTTGCTGATTATCGCACCAGGGGATGCCGGTGCCGGCTCTATGGCCCCTTTGCGGAAGAGATCTGATAGCTCTGAGTCCACAAGTATGCGGCTCTCTACCGACAGCACTGCCGGGTGTGGGGGCGGAATGGATAGAGGAGAGGATGTCAGCTCGATGTGGAAACCCCTGACCGTGGAGAGAATCCATTGGTCCGAGGTGATGCGTGACCAAGCTCGAGAAAAGAGCCGGAGTCTGCCCCCTACACAAACAGTTAAAGAATTGAAATGAGGCATTGGTCTTACCATAAGGTCGTCTGGAACCAGGGTTTCCTCTGTATCCTCTAGGCCTCCAGGATCCTCCCCGGGAAGGGAAAAAGGATGATGTCTCTCGCCTTTGCTCCTGGAATGCAGGTCTCTGGGAGAAGGAGCCTCTGTCCGTAGCACGGGATTGAAAATGGGCACGGCCGGACAGACGGCCCCTGAAACTGCCGGCCCTGGTAGAGACTCTACCATGAAACACCCGCTTCATTGAACTTTGGGCTTTATCGAGTGCTGTAAAAGCACCGACAAACCGTCCTAAGTCCTTAATAAAGGACTCGCCAAACAGCAGGCCCTGGGCCTCCCTACCGGCTTCGGTAAGCGCCAAGTTGGAGAGTTTAGGCTCAATCTTGAAAAGTATGGCCTTGCGCTGTTCAATAGCCAGGGACGTGTTAACGTTTCCTGCTACGCAAATCGCGCGCTGCACCCACTCGCGCAGCTCTAGAGGGTCTACTTGCCTACCCTCGGCCTTGGCAGCTTCGGCCAAGTCAAAAATCTTTGCCAGGGGGCCAAATATGTCCAGGAGCTTGTCTTGACAAGCACGCAGGGCCGACTCCAGACCCTTTCTCGGATTCCACCCAGATTTGGTGAGGAATTGGGTCATTTTGGGGTCTACCGCTGGAGTCTCGCAAACCCGGTTGGGAATTATGTCTCTGGGGCATTCTTCCCTAAGCTTGTTGCGCGCCTCTTTGGAGAGGGGGCAACGCACGCGGGCCTCCAAATATTTGGAGACATGCTCCAACGGAAACCACTCCGCCAACCGAGGGTGGTGGAGGGAATCCGGGTCAAAGAGAGGTTTCCCTGATGGATCTGTCAAAGAAGCAGGGAACACATCTGCTGCCGAAACCATGGAGCTGCACCCGGGTAAGGGGTTAGAATCTATGACCCCAGAAGGGTCGTCCTCTGCCTCCTCAAAGGCGTCATCTATAGCCTCCTCATCAGACCCGACCTCAGAGCCAGAAGCTGTATCCTGCTGTGCTCTAGCACATTTCCACCTGCGCGTACGTTCTGCCTGACGCGTACAGGCTCTTTTGCGCGGACCTAGCGCGCCAACATTGGTGGAAACATCGTCACCAGTCAAGCGTGTTCTGGAGGCAGGCCCTGGCCCGGTTGGTTTAGAAACCGTAGCGGGCTGTGGGGTGGGAGAGGCAGCTGGATGGGAGGCAAGGGCCTGGGCAATGGACTGGGATATGACCGAAGTCATAGATCCCATAGCCGCAGCAATCACATTAGATAATGTATTTTGAAAAGCTAGAGAATGATCCGCAGGGGGCATCCCTGTGTCACAATCATCCCCGGAAGGGGTTAAATCAACCTGAGGCATATCCTCTTCCATAGGGCCCTGCCCACTGAGATTTGTTTTAGGCATGATCAACACAGCCTGCCTCTATATTGGTAGTGAGAGGGTTAATCTGAAAAAACGAATCCTATCCTATGTACTCCGCTGGTGAGGATTTTCCCCAGCCAGGGAGAAGAGCTAGAGTGGGGATAGAAAAAACCTGACAGAGGTAGGAGCCGGAGAGCAGAGAGGCCGCCGAGCACAGGAGCCGGAGAGCAGAGCAGAGCAGGGTTCGCCGAGACTCCGGAGCGCCGCACTGAAACCGGAAGCGGAAGCGCCCGAGATCTCGCGAGATCTCAGGCGGAGCGAAGCGCAGCAAGCAGGAGAGCCGGCGGCAAGATCAGAGGTGAGCCGCGGCGCGAAAAAGTAGCCGATGGGGGAGGGAGACCGAGGGGAAGTGCGCTGTGTGAAGGGACTGAGAGAAAACTCAGTCAGGAGCAAAAAAAGTAAACCCCAAATAGGGGAAGGGACAGACAGAAGGGGATAAATAACCCCATAGGGAGATAATCGATCACATAGGGGTACTCCTGAATAACAGGGTCACCAGAGCTGTGCCAAGGAGTTACACGGCACCAGACAATGGGAGATCCCATAAATCAAACCTGCAAACACAATAGAGATCCCATAAACCCCAAACAGGGGCAAAAAACTACATAAGATAATAGTAATAGTAATCAGACAAATATCACAGGTACTTATCTCTGCGGTCAGCAGCAAAGAAAGAGGAGGATTTGCAGGCGGAGTGGCCTGTTATACTGGGACTATGGGGAGGGGCTGTTCAAATGTTTCAATATTTTTTATCTTTGCTGCTATTGGTCAGAGTAAAGAAGGAGAATAGCAATATGAGCCTCCGGGTCTTGTAATAAAATCAAAGTAGAAGCTTACACCTCATAGATTATTCCTGGTGATTCCACATCTGCAGAATAGATCTCTTCTCACTCGTATCAGCCATGTGCAGTAGGTAGAAATCCTTTTTGTCAACCTTGTAGAGCATTTAATACCCAGAATAGCCCATGTAGAATCAAAACGGAATAAGCTGGTCAAGTATTTACTTGTGAACTCATGAAATAATGTGAATTTGGGGACACTTCCAGAGATAATAATAAAGGTTTGACTCAACCATCATAGGCCATAGACACAGTGGACAGGAAGGGGATTTAATTGACTTCTATGTGTTTTCTAGGCATTCTCTGTGACCTTTGCAAAAGTCATTTTACAAGCAAGGAGTAGAGAAGCTTTGCAAATCACCTATTGTGAATGGCGGATCCTGTTTTATCTTTATATAGGTGCCATCTGTCATTCCAATCCTGCCTGTAATAATAAGCAGATAACTGCATTAAAGTGAGCTTTACGCAATGCTCATTCAACACCTTTTTAAATAACTTGAGGGGTGTAATTTCCAAAATCAGATCACTGTCACGAACTAGCGGGTGTGAACCCACTGTGCCACATGTCCTACCTCCTCTAAGTAATAAAGAAAATCTCAGCGAGCTCCTATGTCTTCAATCCATATAGTTTTTATTTTATGAATACATCAATAGTCATTAATGGACGCGTTTCAGCCCATCCAGCCAGGCTGACGAAGGCTGGACGGGCTGAAATGCTTCCATTATTGAATATTGATGTATTCATAAAATAAAAAAGCATATGGATTGAAGACAAAGGCGCTCACTGGGATTTTCTTTATTGCCTAGTGGATTTTCTCCTTCCCATGCCAGCGCGCATTGGGCTCTCCTCTAAGGGTCTCCTCTAAGTGAACCTCTCGATTCTTCACAATACCCCTGATGGTAGGGATAGACTTTCCTTGAGGAGGATAGGTACATGAGGCGGCTGGTCCAGGCGGACCAGGAGGCACCTGAGAAAGGTACCAGAAGTACAGGCGCAGTCAGGTAAGCTGAGCAGTTACCAGGAGCAACAGTGCAGAACCGAAGGATGAGGCAGAGGCGTAGTCAGACAGGCAAAAGGTCAAGGCAGGCGGCACAGGTCAGGCAATCCGGGTTGGCAACAGGAGATTCAATGCAAGCTGGCAGGGATCAGATGAGTAATAGAATCCAGGAACACAGGTACAAGTCAGGAACATAGGAATACAAGTGGTTGTCAGGAACCTAAGCAGAGCACAAGGACCTTGACACTGAGGCATCTGGGAAGGGGGCTGAGCCACTTATATATGCGCATGAGGGGTAGGATTGGTCAGCGAGGTCACATGACCTAACCCATAAAACCTACACAATCAGAGCCCACAGCTGCAGCTGTGAGTGAGATGCTCTGGCCACAGATCACTGCTGAGCACGGCGCCCGGGACCGCGGTGGTAAGCAGGGATACAGCGGCACACAGCAGCCGCTGTTACAATCACTTATAGGGGGTTTGCACTGTACAGGCACCTCAGAGGCTCTGCAAATGTGATATAGCACCCGAAGACCATTCTAGCAAAATCCACACTAGAAAAGCCAAATGGTGCTCCTTCCCTTCTAAGCCCTGCCATGTGCCCATACAGCAGCTTATGACCATAAGCTGCCAATGTTTAAGGCATTTCCATATCCAGTAGAACCTTCCAGTCAATTCAAGTTGTTTGTTGTGAGTCTCAGATGGCACTAGCTTGGCACAGCATAGCATTGATGTGGTATATCTGTGGAAAACTTGCAATTTTTACTTTGCACAGTCCACTGCACATGAATTTTTCCAAAATATCTGTGACATCAAAATAGAGGGACAATCAGGATCAATTATCTTGGTTTATTTCAGCATTGGACCATAATGACCTTGGTTTATTTTTTACGTCCGAGATTTATGACTACCAGATTATATTCTTGGATCTTATAATCTCTAAGAAGGTAGATAGTAAAATCACTACTAACCTCTTTTGTAAAGATAGTGGCAAGAGACCATAGACATAGATTTGAGAGACGGGGATACCCGTTTGATGTCCTCAATTGAGCATACCAACATAGTTATTGTGATCACCTTCAAAATCCAAAATCTCAAGAGAGTGACACATATCAAATGAGAATAGTGAACACATATGATGCCACTCAAATGGAGGTGAGACAGACCATATCAAGATATTGGAGCTAGACCAGGATATTGACCATTTGGTTGGATTGTCGCCATCAATAACATACCAACATGGACACAATTTAAAAGATAGACTGTTGAACAGTCTATTTCAGGCGACCGCTCCCCAGACCTGGTTATCTCACCCGATGGTGGGGAATTCTAGGTGCAGTAATTGTATTGCATTGGAAAAACATTTATCTATTGTAAGACAGTGGTTCTGGTCTACCTTGCCACATGTATATTTGGCTTCTAGAATGTCATCAAAACTGTGTGGGAATTTAAAAGGAATTGGAGAGCATCTTGATGATGTCCATAATGACAATGACACCCCAATAGCACGCCATGTTAAAGACCACCATCAGGGAGATACCTGTGTTCTGACCTTTCAGGGCATTGTGAGGCAGTCACCACAGGGCAGTAATTTTGATAAATTGCTGCTTCAGAAAGAGGCACAGTGAATATTCAGGCTAGACACAACACGTCCGAGGGGCCTGAATGATCAGATCTGTTCACATGCTTCATAAATCATTTTTTATGTGCCGAGTCTTATGTTTTGATCCACGTAGGCTTTTTGCTCTGGGCACCTCACATGTCCTCTTTAATGATGAATAGATACAGACTAGTAAGCGGTTTATCACAGTGCAAGGCATCATTACATCACTAGTCCGCTTTCTATCCATGGCTCATACCCTGGAGTGATGTGGCCTATTTCCCCTTGCTTCTCTATCAATCATCATTTACCATCTGTGAACACTGATCCCCCTGATACAAGTTACAGGTATGTGAACGCCTTTGGATTCCCAGTCATCAGTGACGCTTTCTGTCTCTTAGGAGAATTCCTACATCACCAGAGAGCTAGGTGAGGATGAGGGGGGTGTATATGGGTACTGGCCGCCTCCTCCCCCCACCCATTGGCTCCTGTAGTGCTTTCTACCCACCCTAGGGGTAAGGCCTTGTCTTTATAGGGATGGCGGCAACACTAGCGCTTGAGCTGCCATCAGCTGTGGCATGCTATACTGTACGATTTAATGAATGCCTGACGATACATAGCATTCATGTTGAAACCCGT
The DNA here is from genome assembly GCF_014858855.1 of Bufo gargarizans. Lineage (NCBI taxonomy): Eukaryota > Metazoa > Chordata > Amphibia > Anura > Bufonidae > Bufo > Bufo gargarizans. Next base: position 352,584,305 of record NC_058082.1, read on the forward strand.
AGAGCAAAGTAACAATTAGAGCAGAATATTGTGGAAGCTAGTACAGGCACATGTTTAGCTCAGTTAGCAATTAAGAGTTTTTGTTACTAGTACAGCTGGTGAGCCCAATCGGGAGACTGGTGGATGTGTGGTACCGTTGACTGTGGCCATATACCGTACCATTATATGGCGAATGAGTACATGCACACACATACCCACTAGAATATTCACATATATAAAGTGGGCACAGCTGTCTGTCTTTACCCCATTAAGAATTGCAGGGTCCATGCACATTAGGGTCCTATTCACCGTTGGGACCCTAGGCTTTCATCTTAGTAATGACCAGCTTAATATTGGGTGCGCTACAGACAACTTATTTGTTTTGGTTGTTCTGTATGCCAAAAAAGGAGGGTGACTTGATTAGGGTGTCCCATATGTTAGGCCCTCATTATACACAGGGAATTGTTCTACCTGCATCCATCATGTATTTGGACCACTCTGTGCCACCCATTTCCTGTGATGGGGTATTCTGCCAATTGCTGTGGGACTTTGTCCCTTGTATGTTTTTAGTAGATTTTTCAATAAAACTAATTTTTTGTGTTTCCTCTAGTGTTATTTTTTCACACCTGTAATTGCACATACAATAATTTTAATGTTCAGCACTAGGCAGGGGCATGCCTAGGTTCTTAAAAGATCAGGGACACAGGCCCCAAATTGTGTGTGTGTGTAATATATATATATATATATATATATATATAAAATTTGTGGTCATGGCTACGGCCAAGAGATATCCGAAGAACCCTAGGGAGAGAAACAACGGGAACAACCTAACCCAGCTAGGCGTGTCTTAGCTGATCTGACTAAATGGCTTGTTGTGTGCCCTAAGCCATGATCGTGGGTAGGCCTATAAGTGGGCAAAAACCAAGCCAAGTAGGGTAGAAAAGGAATTTGAATGGCATGTGCAAACTAATCCCCAAGCCAACTGCAAGCCGTCCCGGATCTAGAGCAAATATTCGGGGTATATGAGGCCAGTAGGAGACCTATAACCCATCTTGTAGATGACAAGGCCAAAGACATGATGCTCAATATTGCGGATACTGCCCCAAAGCAGAATGGAGGACCGGAATACGTTGTGAAATGGATCATAAAAACCAACTGCCTAGACTATGCAGGAATGAGGGCCAAAAAGAACCATGTAGATTGGAAGAGAATCCTTGAATAGTTCCCCAGACAACAGCTATCTGCGCGTTGTTCTACTGTGCGCCCCTGAGAATTGTTTTTACGCTTGAGACGTGAAGACCGACCTACTATCTAAATCTTCTATCGTGAGGTAATGCTGGACCTTGTCCAAAATCCGATTCAACGTGGTTGTAGGGAGTCGGAGGTTAGTGCGGCAAGAAGGTATGAAGCCATATTATACAAGATTCTGTCTATGCCCTCCCATGAGTGAGGGAATGCAATGCAATGAAGCTACTGGCGAAAATTACTTCCTGGTCGTGGTAAAAGGCAAAGACTTTGCACGAGGACCCGGTTGACAAGATATGATCGCCTACGATCAGAGACTGAAATGCTAGAGGGACTTGCCCTACTTGTTCTTCCTCTGGCAGGACCTGAACGAAAGCATGAACAATTAAAGAAAGATGAAATATCTGCGTAAGACATGACAATGATGCTGTAGGGCGGGCGAACCGGACCAGTTTGCGGCTAAAACATAAAGTGAGCGATCAACATGGATTATTAGGAAATGAAGGAAGCAGGTATGAATGCTATACATAGGGGCCAAATCAGCCTAGATGCACAGATGGACAACCAACCAGGCAATCAGCCCAGCAGGACTGAAAACAGTCGTCGGGCCCCCGAAGCCATGGGGCCGAAGCTATCGTCGGGCCCCGAAGCCATGGGGCCGAAGCTGTCGTCGGGCCCCCGAAGCCATGTGGCTGAAGCTGTCGTCGGGCCCCCAAAGCCATGGGGCCGATGCTGTCGTCGGGCCCCGGAAGCCATGGGGCCAAAGCTGTCGTCGGGCCCCCGAAGCCATGGGGCCGAAGTTGTCGTCGTGCCCCCAAAGCCATGAGGCCAATGCGGTCATCGGGCCCCCAAAGCCATGGGGCCGATGCTGTCATCGGGCCCCCGAAGCCATGGGGCCGATGCTGTCGTCGGGCCCCCGAAGCCATTGGGCCGGGTTTTTTTTTAAGTTTTTTTTTTGAATTATAACTATAAAAAGTGACCTGAATAAAGTGCAGGTGAAATTAAACCGATGTGGCAGGCGATACCGAAGATAAACTACGTGGCCTGAATAAGATGCAAGGCGAAATATCGTTAGGAACGAGACCTGACCGACGTGGAAGGTGACCCCAATATGAGTTCAACTGCATGACCTAAAAAGACGAAGGGAAACATGACAGAAAATGGAGATAATAACGGACATTAACTAAAATTAATAACATGAGCTGGCAAGCAGAATAACATAAGCTTTGCAAGCAGGTAAAGATATAAGTCATTCAAAAGCATAGCTGCACAGGTGGACAGACAACCATTGGTCAGACCCTTGAAGCCATGGGGCAGAAGCAACCACCAGGGGCCCATGGGGCCGGGCAGCTACCGGGATGCGAACCTTAGAATTAAGGAGGGCTGGGGAAAAGATTGGGGCTTAACCCAACGGGTTTAGTAAGCAACCGGGACTCGATAACCTAGAAAGACAAAGACATGGGGTAAAGCTTCTTAATGAAATGAGGCTGAAATGAACCGCAAGTACTAGTCTGTAAAATATAAATGAACAAAAGAAAACTTCTGAAAGGTGTGCCATGGAAAATAGTATCAGATGGCTGTATGACCTACCAATGTCGAGGACAATTGTGAAATCCACTAAGCCAAGAGCCACTCCAGCGAGACCCTTATGGCGGGAGCCATGCGTGAGAGCCCCTTATGGTGGGACAAGTATCAGATGACCGTGCAAACTACGAATGACGATGCCAGTCGTGAGGTCCTCTTATGATTATTTTTTTTTATTTTTTATAAACCACTTATGCAGCACCAGAATGCCTTGGGGACTCGCATAACCATGACCCCCTCCAACAGCAAACCTGGGACACTAACCAGCCTACAACCATGTCGTACCCTTAACAAACAAAACATGAAAAACGGGCATGGGGCCCCCTGAGCCATGAGACCGGATCAGTCATAGGGCCCCCGAAGCCAGAGGGATGACGTTGCGGTGACGATAAGTAATTAAAACGTAAGCCGAGCCTGATGGCATATGAAGTGACTTGAATGATTGGATTGGCTAGAAGGTGGCCTAAGGAACATGACTGCCAACAGGCGTTAAAAATATAGACATTAGTAATCCGAAGCACGTGCATACATAAAACATTAACCACCGCGAACCATAAACGTAAACATGAAATGCCTGGGGCATTGCAATTTTGCTAAGAGAAGTCTCTTATTGTGACAAACAAACGAACAGCTTGTAAAAACATAGCAGGAAACTTACTGGCCCACTGACCTCCGCTAAAGGGGCTGTTAGGTGAACTGGGGCAGGAGACCAATCTGAGTTAATACGAACCAGAAGTAAAAGGAGACTGGTCTGAGAGATTACGAACCAGGATTAAACAGAAAGTAGGCCTATGGAATGTAACAGACCACCGAGGAAGGGAACGTAAGCCTGAAAAGAATGCAGTTATGTTTGTCAGGAGAGAGGTACCAGAGTGGTGGGTGCAGACTGCCTTGGTGAGATTGAGCAAAACCATGATGTAGCTATAAACAGGAGAATGCAGCTTTGAGTGGGAGCAGAGTACAACACATGATGTAACAACAAATGGGTGAATGCAGCTTTGGATGTGAGTGGTACCTAAAAAACATGGTAGAGGCGCTGCTCTGAGTATGGGTAGTGCATGAAAAGCATGGTATAAAGCAGACGTATAAATTCAAACTGAAAGTGAGCAGAGTATTGACGTGATGCGAAAGCAGACACGTGGACACAGCTCTAGTAGTGAAAGGAGTATAGGACAAGATGTGAAAAGCAGACATGCGGACGCAACTTTGGATGTGAACAGAATATTAACTTGATGTGACAGCAGACATGGAAAGCAGCTTTGGTGAGTGGGGTATACGACCTGGTGTAGCAGTAGAAGTGTGAACACAACTTTGGGTATAAGCAGAGCATGAAATTTGGTATAAACACAGCTCTGGTTGTAAGTGGAGCAAGGTGGGAACACCAGGGTGGTGCGTCCAGAGCATGAAAACGGAGTAACAGTAGCAGCTATGGCTGTAAGCCGAGTATATAACATGTAATATCAGGCATGTAATATGGATCCGGCTGTCGGCTGGGGACGGAATGAGATGTAACAGCCAACAGGTGAACGCAGCTTGAATGTGAGACCAATCTGAGTGAATATGAACCAAGAGTAGAAAAGTGCAGTACAGTAAGGACGTGCGGATGCAGCATAAGACATGAAATAAAAGCCGAAAGTGTAAATGCAGCTCAGGATAACAGCAGAGCATGAAAGTGTGAGATTGTGGATAAGCTCTGCCTGTATATGTATGTTTAAATTGTATTGGAGCTGTCATTTGGCATTCCGGGGACTAGAGGCCACTGTTTTGCAGCACAGTCAGCATGCTTCTGGGAGAACCAGGAAGTGATGATCTGACATGGTGGAAGGATTATGCTGTGAGGGACTGAATCCGATTCCATCCTGGCTTGCGGATGTCCGGCAGTGAATGGACACTCAAAGGAAGGAGAGTATCTGCTGTCACCTGTCTGGATCCAGCTCTTTGAAAGAGAGGTTGTCCCAGGAAGACTAGTTCCAGTGTATGGACAGAAAACCTTAGCATCAAGCAAGGCCGCACGGTTGCTGAGAGCTTGGTGGCCATCCCGGGTAAGCGGCATCCTAGGGCCCAGAACGGACGCAGGTCAGTACACCTGATTATATCTATAGCGGCACAGTACGACTTGTAGGCTCTGCTGTGTACGCCAACAGGCTAGGCCTGTCCCTCTGACAGGGATGGTGACTGTGGGCCCGGGGTATTACTTATACTGTTTGTACTTGTGTTAATACTGTTTCCAAAGTAAAGTTTATATTCTTGCATATAAAGCTGGTGTCAGTGTCGCTTTCCTTGTCTGTGACTTTGCTGTATCCTGGAGAGCCCACCCCGGTACATGGCTTACCAAAGTGAAATACATGAAGTCTAAAGATGGTGGTAGCGGGGGGAGAGGAGGGGGGAGACACATGGCAAGAAACAGCTACAGAAAGAGGCCTAAACAATAAACGCTGCCTCCGATCTCCAAATATGACGTCACATGCAGCCCAGGTAACTCTTTCTTTACAGCAAACCGTCTGAAGTAACTTTTCATACGAGATGAATGAAGCAAAGTGAAACTTGTAACGTTTATAGGAACTAACTCCTATTACCAACAAATAAAATTGAAAAGAAAATGGTATTTAGGCCCAAACGAGCAAACCTGGGGTAGCAGATTCCCGTTTGCTAGCAAAGCCGGTTCCGACCGGCCAGGAGAGATGGCCCCGGCCCAACCTACTTACGTAGTATGGCGTGTGCATGCTACGGAAGCAGAGAGCAAAATAACAAGCTCCAAGCTGCAAAGAAAGACTCCTACCACCAGAGAAGCTAGTTTGCTAATGACACCCAGCGACAGCTGTGCACCTGAAAACACACGCCTGTGAGTGAGGGTGTGGCTCGTATATGAAGAGCCTCTGCCCCTCCCACAAATGCAGGCTGACTAATCAGCCTTACCAACTTGTGGTCATGGCTACGGCCAAGAGATATCCGAAGAACCCTAGGGAGAGAAACAACGGGAACAACCTAACCCAGCTAGGCTACTTGTTCTTCCTACTTGTTCTTCCTCTGGCAGGACCTGAACGAAAGCATGAACAATTAAAGAAAGATGAAATATCTGCGTAAGACATGACAATGATGCTGTAGGGCAAACCGGACCAGTTTGCGGCCAAAACATAAAGTGAGCGATCAACATGGATTATTAGGAAATGAGGGAAACAGGTATGAATGCTATACACTCTTCGCAGGGCACGCTCCAGGAAGAAAACAAATGGGATGAGGTCACTGATGGTGCTTTCGGTGCGAATGACTAGGTTTGTCACCTCCTCAAAAGGACGCATGAGCCTACAGGCATTGTGCATGAGCGTCCAGTAACGTGGCAAAAAAATACCTAGCTCTGCAGAGGCTGTCCTGGCACCCTGGTCATACATATACTCGTTGATGGCTTTTTCTTGTTGGAGCAGGCGGTCGATCATTAGGCGTGTTGAATTCCAATGTGTCGGGTTGTCGCAAATCAAGCGTCTCACTGGCATGTTGTTTCGCCGCTGAATATCTGAAAAGTGCGCCATGGCTGTGTAGGAACGCCTGAAATGGCCACACACCTTCCTGGCCTGCTTGAGGATGTCCTGTAAGCCTGGGTACTTATGCACAAAGCGTTGTACGATCAGATTACACACATGTGCCATGCACGGCACATGTGTCAACTTGCCCAAATTCAATGCCGCCAACATATTGCTTCTGTTGTCACACACCACTTTGCCGATCTCCAGTTGGTGCGGAGTCGGCCACTGATCCACCTGTGCATTCAGGGCAGACAAGAGTGCTGGTCCAGTGTGACTCTCTGCTTTCAGGCAAGTCAACCCCAAAACGGCGTGACACTGTCGTATCCTGGATGCGGAATAGCCCCTGGGGAGCTCGGGGGGTGCAGTTGATGTGGAGCAAGACGTAGCAGAAGAAGAGGACTCAGCCAAGGAGGTTAGCGAAGAGGATGGAATAGGAGGAGTAGAGGAGGTGGCAGCAGGCCTGCCTGCAAGTCGTGGCGGTGTCACCAACTCCTCTGCAGAGCCACACATTCCATGCTTGGCAGCCGTCAGCAGGTTTACCCAATGCGCAGTGTACGTGATATACCTGCCCTGACCGTGCTTTTCAGACCAGGTATCAGTGGTCAGCTGGACCCTTGCCCCAACACTGTGTGCCAGACATGCCATGACTTCCTTTTCCATAATAGAGTACAGGTTGGGGATTGCCTTTTGTGAAAAAAAATCGACCATATACCTTCCACTGCGGTGTCCCAATAGCTACAAATTTTTTGAAGGCCTCAGACTCCACCAGCTTGTATGGTAAAAAATTGGCGGGCTAAGAGTTCCACCAAGCAGGCTGTCAGGCGCCGGGCAAGGGGGTGACTCTGTGACATTGGCTTCTTACGGTCAAACATGTCCTTGATAGACACCTGACTGTGGGTAGATGAGCAGGAACTGCTGAAGGTGAGAGTCCGAGTGGCGGGTGGTTGAGAGGGGGCAAGGAGGACAACAGTGGTTGACGTGGCTGAAGATGCTGGACCAGGAGGAGGATGGTGGCTTTGAGTTTGTGTGCTGCTTGTACTCGTCATCATGTGCTGATCCCATAGGCGTTTGTGATGTGAGATCATGTGCCTTTGCAAAGCAGTTGAACCTAGGTGGGTGTTGTACTTGCCACGACTTCGTTTCTTTTGGCACAGGTTGCAAATGGCATCGCTGTTATCAGAGGCAGACACACAAAAAAAAAGCCACACTGCTGAGCTTTGCAATGATGGCATTCCGGTGGTGGCAACAGCATGCGTTGATTGGCATGCTGTCTGACTGTGCCCCTACCTCCTTGCGACGACCTCCCCCCGCTTCCAACTCGTCTCCCCATCGGAACTTTCCCCCTGTTCTTTCTTCTTCTCTTCGAGCGGGCACCCACGTGACATCCACGGACACATCATCATCATCAACCGCTTCACTTGTATCTGACAACTTAGCAAAGGAAGCAGGAGCGGGTACAACATCATCATCACACCGTACGTCCATGTGTGTAATGCTGCCTGACAGACATATCCCTTTTATCTACATCCTCTGGCAATAATGGTTGCGCATCATTCATTTCTTCCAACTCATGTGTAAATAACTTCTCTAACAGATCAGGTGAAGCGGATGTGGTGCTAGTGTTGGTGGTGGTGGCAGGTAGTCGAGTGGTAACTTGAGAGGTGCCCGAAGCTGAGCTGGAGGATGTCGGTGCGTCAAGGTTCTGAGCAGGAGCTGTAGAAGATTGGGTGTCCTGTGTTAGCCAGTCAACTATGTCCTCAGAACTTTTCGAGTTCAGGGTACATGGCCTCTGAACACTGGGCATTATTCTAGGGCCAAAGGAAATCACAGCACCACGACCACGACGGCCCCTGCGGGGTGGCCTGCCTCTGCCTGTCATATTTTTTTTTTGATGAGTGGTACTATGCGTGCAAGCTATTGTGCCACCAAATATGAGTGGTGGGCACTGGCAGTGGGCACAGTACACTCTGTGGGCCTGACACACGCTGGCAAGCAACTGCAATTATATTACAGAGAAAAAAAAAAAGCAGACTGATGTACTAGCCCTAAAAAGGGCTTTTTGGGGTGCTGTCAGGACGCTGTCCTTACAGCAGATCAGATGATTCTTTGATGACTTAAGTGGACACAGAACACTGGCCTAGCTAACAATTTCTCTATTAAATCAGCTGCACTCTCCCTGCTCTCACTAACACTGCAGCTTCAGAATGAATTTAAGATGGATGCTGTCCTTGCTTTTTGATAGGAGGTGGGAGGGCCTGGGAGGGAGGGTATGCTGCTGATTGGCTGGAATGTGTCTGCTGACTGTGGGGTACAGGGTCAAAATTTGCTCTAATGACAAATAGGGGGCGGACCGAACATCACATATGTTCGCCCGCCACGGTGAACGTGAACAAGCGATGTTTGCCGGCGAATAGTTTGGGACATCTCTATTAACCAGATTGCCCCCATGAGTGCCACCCACATTGCAAGCCACATTATATGCACATCTCCTCTCCTCCTCACAGTATATACACAGCTCCCCACTGACTTTATGTGTACAGCTCCTCCGCTAACAGTATATACACAGCTGCCCACTGACTTTATGTACAGAGCTCCTCTGCTCACAGTATATTAGGGTGACCACGTGTCCCGGATCACCCGGGACAGTCCCGCATTTAGAGAGTCTTTCCTGGGTCCCGGTCACCCTCATTCTGAGACAATGCAGTGTCCCAGAATGACCTGAGCCAGCGACCATTGCTGTGACAGTCACTTCTTTATACTATGCGATCGCCGAATCAGATCAGCATCGCATAGTACTATAGTGTGTGTGTGTGGCTCCTCCCCTGCCTTGCTGCGCGGCCGAGTAGCGGGACCGTGACTACGTGATCTTAGACTCACGTGACGTCGGCCTGGCCGGTATCTCTACTGTGCCTGTAACTGTGCGGCCGTTATCAGCATTAAAGAGGACAAAAATGTAAGTTTGCCTTTGCAATGAATAATGATGCCTGCCTCTTCTTTGGGTTTAGGGCAGCAAAGTAGCCAGTTAATGTATGCAGAAATACAGAAAAATGCACAGGCAGATGTTTTTGCCAGTCTCAAGTATAAATTGATGAAATGAACTTGTGAAAGTACATGTCCCTGAATGGCAGTTAGGAAATGTGGTCACCCTACAGTATATACACAGTTCCCCACTGACTGTATATACATATCTCCTCTGCTCACAGTATATACACAGCTCCCACCTGACTCTATATACACATCTTGCTGTGTCTTGAAACACACTGCTTAATATTGTGCTTGTGTTTTATGAAAATGTGCTCGCACTAGGCAGGGGGAGGTTCTAACAAACCTCCCAGGGCTGACTCCACCCTGCACTCTGAGAGGAGAAGAAGGTTAGTTAATGAGGAAAAAGCTGCACTTCAGCAGCCATTTTGGAGAGTTTATCTAAACTCCAGAGTTAGTTCCATAGAAGGGAAAGATTACAGGAGATCTAGGCAACCCAGAGAGAGAGAGTGAGAATATTGGCAAAGGATGGCCATTATCGTTTATCAGGTTCTAGCCTCCTATGCATCTGGTGGAGAGATTCTAAGCTACCAGCTGTCCACCGTAACCAAAGACAGAAGGACCACCTGTCAGGAGATAGTATTCCTAGAGAAGATACAGAAGTATATAACTATACAGCACAGCAGAGATAGTGCATCCCTCCAGCCTGGAGAAACAAGGGATTGATTTTTGTAGAGGAAAACTACCCCTTATGCAACTTCTACCTGGTAGAAGCTGCCTTGTTGTAAATGACTTTTGCGCACATTGATGACCTTTGGATCAGCTTCAGTAAAGTACTGGGAATTTCTTAAGAGAACTAGTCTCCTATTGTGTGAATGTATCACCTATTTGCACCTTATGGTGCTGGCGTCACAAACACCAGGGACCCTGCCTCCATGGCACCTTAAAAACCACACCACCAAGGGCACCTCAACCACCATCTGGCGGGAGTCCCTGTACAACAGAGTGTGCCCCGAAGGAACCGGTGCTGTCCTTCAATTAACTGCACGCCGCCCCAGGGAGTTCTACAGAACTGTGAGTAAACTAATACTACCCCCATCGGCCCACCATAACTCACATATTGCCCCTGTGGCCCGGTCACTGCAATCTCCTCTGCTCACAGTATATACACAGCTCCCCACTGACTGTATATACACATCTTCACTCACAGTATATACACAGCTGCTTGATGAGTATAGACTGTGTATATACTGCCCCATAAACATACATTGGATCTTCCAGTAAATCTGCAAAAGTTGCAGGTTTCGTATCATGGGGGCAGGTCATGTTCATAGGCTGCAGTACTATTAATCTCATTCTCTGTATCAGTAATAAGTTAAATAAGTTGAGATCAGTTTAGTTAAATAAGTTAAGTATTTCAAAATACTTGTATCTACATTATTTGTTCCAAGTCAGTATGCACCCTATTTGATAATGGGTCTTTTTTAGTGAGGATGAATTTTCTGGAAACATAAAAATGGCTAAGAGGAAGATTATCTTATTCCCCCCAATGGTAAAACATATTTTTCACTACATTGCCCTGAAGAAAACGTGTTTAGGAGGCTTTGTGCGTCCAACTGCACATGGACCAGTTGGGCCTTGAAAAGATTACCATGAAGCTCTTGAAACTGGGCAATGATTATCTTAGGTTTCATAATTACATAACTAATCAAATGACCCCTCATCACTTTGGAAGTGGCCCATAGCAGGGTGATATCATCCAAGCTTCCACCTAGCAGTGTTCCTGATGACGTCACCGTCTCTGATTTTACAGGCTAGGGCAGTGCTAAAGTCTGCCTATTAGTGCAAGTAATGTCACTGGGAACACTGCTACACCTAGCTTTCCCCATGGACAACCTGGTACCTCACCAGATATCCAAAAAATGCCTTTGCACTGCGCCGATGCTCATGAACCTGGACAACCCATTTAACTGTTTTGTTTCAAGGAAATCAATCACTTCTATACATTGTTTGCTACAATATCTGAGTAAAATAAAATTCTTACAGAATGCAAGTCCTGTAGCAAGAGGAAAACATGGTCTGGTGACCACTAAACTTGTGCAGTAAGAATACTCAGAGTATTCAGAGCAGACACAATGAAATTTAAAAACATTTAAAGTTAATCTGTCACCATAAAATACAATGCGATCTGCAGGCAGCATATTATTGAACAGGAGAAGCTGAGCAGATATATAGTTTTATTAGAAAAGATTTAGTAAATATTTATATCTTTTTCTGTTTTTTTTTTGTACATGGAGAGTTCTGAGTGATGGCATTTATGGGGGTTCTTAAAGGGGTTGTGCAGGGAATTTATATTGATGACCTATCGTTGGAATAGGTAATAATATCAGATTTTTGGGATCAGCTGTTTGAAGAGGAGGTAGCACTCCATGTGAGCACTTCTTCCTCTTCATTACACTACACCTTATCTCACTTGCAGCAGTGGTGTAGTGTAATTACAAGTTCTTGCTCCATTCCAAGATGATGGACAGTCTAATGAAGAAGAAGTAGTACTCGCATGGAGCACCGCCACTTCTTCAAGCAGCTGACTGGCAGTGGTGCTAGGTGTTAGACCCCCGCCAATCATATTTATAACCTATCCTGAGGATAGGTCATCAGTATATACTGACTGCACAATGCCTTTAAGTATACAAAGAATAGATGTAAAAAAAAAAAAAAATTGGAGAAATTACATGTTTTCCAGAATCTTTTCCTTCAGAACTATATATCAAGCATTCATTGTTCTCCAGCTGAAGTGTTTTACCTACTTACTTTATTTTCTTTCTTATGTCCACAGTCCAGAAGTTAACATTAAAAAAAGAGACAAACAGCACTTTGAAAACAGTGAAGAAATAGATGAAAATGAAGGGGAAGCGGTAAGAGAGGTGGGAGATACATAAAAATTGTATTTTTGTACAGCATTTAACTATTAACCCCTTAAAGGAAATCTCTCAATAGTAGCCCCCCCCCCCCCATTCAACTGCTTGCATTGACACATAGCTGTGATTCACCATTAAAACACAGTTTTTCTTTTGTTGATTTGAGGCTTAGTTCCCGAGTTATGATACATTTCCTCAATATGAAGATTAGGTATTTTGTGCAATTAGGGCATAACCATTGCTCTTGTTGCACCCAAGTCCCACTCCTTTCTGTGGCCAGCCCTTCCCTTGCTTCTTTACCACTGCCTTGCCCTGTCAAACCAGCGAGGAAGGGGATGGCCACAGAAAGGAGGGGAGCTTGGATGCAGCAAGGGTGACACCCACATTGCACCAGAGACCTAAATAGAATATTAAGAAAAAGCATTATACCTCAGGAATGGAGCCTCAGATCAACAAAAGAAAAACAGCGTTTAAATTAGGTGAACTACAGCTATTTGTTAATGCAAACCATATCAAAGGGACGTTGCCGGTGATTGATTCCCTTTAAGAACTCTGTAAATTTTTGCTTTTGCATATTTTTATCTCTCACTTTCCAAGATAACTTTTTACATTTTCCACTCACATAGTAATATGATGGCTTATTTTTTTTTGCAAGAAAAATTGAATTTTTTTATGGCTCCTTTAATTGTATTGGAAAAACAGGAAAAACAAAATTTGTGGGGTAAAATTGAAACAAAAAAAAAAAAATTGGGGGCTTAGTGTTCACTTAGTATTCACTGTACCATAAAAAACAAACAAAAAAAACACACATTACAGACTTAATCTGTCGGTAGAATTATGTTGTTAACACATTTTTGTACTTTTTAATATTTTACAACTTTAAAAGAGAACCTTTAAAACATTTTCTTTGCAGTGCCATATTAATTGTTTGCAGCCGAGTTGTAGTTTTTATTGGTACCATTTTGTGGGTTGCATACGACTTTTGGTCACTGTTTATACATTTTTTGGGGTGGGCTATGTGACCAAATCACAGGAAATTGGCTATTTAGATAGCATTTTCGGATGCAGCATTACCATTTATGTTTATTTTGTTTTTATTGGTTCATTTATTTTTATGTGTAAAATTAGTAAAGGGTGCAATTTGAATTGTTAATACTTCTGTGTTTTTTATATTTTTAAAACATTTTAACTGTGCTTTTTAGTCCCATTAGAGGACCTGTACATGTAAGCTTTGATCGCTTGTCCCATAGACTGCAATAGCATACTATTTCAGTCTATGGGATTTTCGCTGGATTCCTCTGAAGCCATGTATCATGCTCAGCTTCATAGGCAGCTTGCTATGACAGATCTAGGAGCCTTCATACCATGAGGCTGTCATACTAATAGATTAGAGTCCTGTAATTTTGACATAGGGTCTCCAGTCGGAGAACATTAAGAGCCCCATCCCTCTGTCTAACCCCACAGACACAGCAGTCACTATTGACAGTGGAATCTGAGGGGTTGAATTTCCACTAAGCCCCGCCCCTTTTTTTTAGCAAATTGGAAAAAGTGTGGAAACCCTAGTTGCTCCAAATTGCACACAAAATTGCACCAGTTTGTGCCACTAAAAGTGCATAGACACAGTTGTTTGATACAGAAATGCAAAAACAAAAATAATAAAATAAAAACTTGCCAATGCCAAGAATGCAAAATAGAAAACAATACGAAGTCAGAATTAATGGTACCATTTGTTCAGTTTGAAACAAAGGGAAAAAAAATCATACTAATCTCTGATTAATTAGAAATTAGATTCACAACAATTGTTATTGTTGCCAAGGGTTGTGCAACCAAGGATTAGGCAAGGGTGCAACTAATCATGCATGTAGTATGGTATGTTTATTCTTTATTTCTTTTTGGAAATCATGAGAGAGAGAGAGAGAGAGAGAAATAAAACTGACTGTAGCTATTCAGAATCAATGCTTAGCCTTTTAACAGGCCTTCAAGCATTAATGGGAAAATAGCTAGGCAAGCGTCTCATCTGCAAATAGCTCTTTATGAAGTAGAGCAGAAAGAATGAGCTTAGTTGGCTGAGAAGCCTTTGTCTGAGTCTGAGAGTATTCTTTCTCATTATGGAGAGCAGCTAGTATGCATGAGGAGTATTGTAGGCCAGGCAACACTTTTCTGGGTGTCTGTGAAAAATATATGCAGATTAGCACATCTTACATCTGATGGCATAAGAGAGACTTAGCTTTCTTTTCCTTATGGAAGGGAAGCTAATTTGCATAGCTTTCCCAGAAACCCAAAGATATTTATGCCTGTCTTTGATATGCCATGCGCTGCCCGAGGATGCGCCCAATTTATGACGAGGTGTAGGCCTTGTCATAAATGACACAAATATATGATAGAGACTCCTCCTTCTGGGTTGTATGTAGAAACAATAATTTTTTATTCAATAAAATAGATTTACAAGGTTGTGCATGTATCATCACTATTTCACGATCTCAAATATAAATCCGTAATCCATTACATATTCATGGGGCCCCAAGTATTATTATTGCAATGTACTGATGTGTTGCTGCAAAATACTATTTATTGCTGCAAAAAGTCGATCGTAGTATAGCACAATGACTACTTCAGCAGTTCATCTAACATTGCAATTGATACATAAAATGGTGTTTGTATCTAAAAACTAAAAAGATAATTGTATGTAGACAATTCATAAAATGAGTTGTAGTTCTTATATTATAATGCATGTTAGCACTACTAGAAGTAGATATAACGCATACTAATTTGTCAGCATAGTGTCTACTTTGGAACTTGCTACCCCAACATATCAGACTCACAGATCCACACCTACAGTGGAATCCTTTGTAAGAAACCTGAAAACCCAGCTCTTCAGTAGAGATGTCGCAAACATAAAATTTTCCGTTCGCGAACGGCGAACACAAGTTTTTGCAAATGTTCGCGAACAGGCGAACCGCCTTTGACTTCAATTGGCAGGCGAATTTTAAAACCAACAGGGACTCTTTCTAACCACAGTAGTGATGGAAAAGTTGTTTCAAGGGGACTAACACCTAGACTGTGGCAGGCCGGAGGGGGATCCATGGCAAAACTCCCATGGAAAATTACATAGAAGAGCATAAAACACCTAACAATCCTAAATTTTTTTGAACAACGTGGTTTAAAACATCCAGTGTGTGTATACGATCAGGTATGATGTTGTATCGATCAGGTAGTGTAAAGGTTACGCCCGCTTCACAGACATTGACAGACCAAACTCCCCTTTTAATGCACCGCAAACAGTCTATTTGCCCAACTGCAAACTCCCCATTTGCACAAGGTTGGATACCAAGCTAGCCATGTCCCGTTGATGTAATTGAAGGTTTCTTCTTCCACCCAGCCACATACAATACAAAGGGTCCCCGAAAGGTGAATTGAATTGATTTTTCGAACGGGGAGATGGTTAAAAAAACGCTGGCTCCCGTCCCTTTTGTTTGAATCCACAGTCACTGCGTCTGCGCCGTGCAATTTACTGTCACACCCGATATGAGTGGAATTTTCTGTAGTATTATTCTCATCAGTTTAATCCCTGTTACGTCCCCTATCAGAACGTGTATTGAATGGATTTTAGACAACTGCAAACAGTTGTCAAAAGTTGACAAACTCCTGGCAGAAATGTGATTTATCTGTGTGTGTCCTTCTTGTTACTGCCAATTTGGGGCACTGCGCGTGCGCCGTGCAATGTACTCAGCCACACGGTATGAGTGGTGTGTTAACTAGTACTATTCTTATCAGTTTAATCCCTGTTATGTCCCCTATCAGGCGACTTGTGTTGAATTGATTTTAGGAGATGGAAAAAGCTACTTGGTCGGTCCTCTTACTCCCAAGTTGGGACACTGCGCGTGCACAGAGCAATGTGCTGTGACCCCCTTTATGAGTGGTGACTTAACTAGTACTATTCCTATTAGTTTAATCCCTGTTACGTCCCATATCAGAGATTGCCTTTTGTGAAAAAATAATTTGGCCGGGTACCTTCGACTGCCTTCACAGTGACAGAGCAAACTCTGATACACCAAACTGAATTGATTTTAGGAACCTGGAGATGGATAAAGCAGCTTGGTCGGTCCTCTTACTCCCAAGTTGGGGCACTGCGCGTGCACGGAGCAATGTGGTGTGACACCCTATATGAGTGGTGTCTTAACTAGTACTATTCCTATCAGTTTAATCCCTGTTATGTCCCCTATCCGGGACGTGTGTCGAATTGATTAACCATTGTCGAATTAACGAACCCTTACGACATGCTGAAATAATTTAGTTCTGAGCTCTGTACTTGCTTTGTATTGGAATTGATGGGGATTTTTTAAAATTGTCTGCATTATTTCTAATAAACTATTAAGAGACTTTATTATGATTTTTTTATTTTATGTATTAAAACCCATACAACTTCAAAAAATAGAAAATAATTTTTTTTTCTATGAAAAATTATCCAGCCGATCACTTTTAGTCTGATCATAATGAAGCAATGGCCTTATCATCTGGGGTGTGGCAACATTGCCAACACACTTATAGAGGTTATGATCGCTTCATTGTGATACGCAAGCCCCTTCACCACAACAAGGTACAGATCACGAAGGGGAATTGACACATGTATGTGCCTTTTTTTTTGTTTTGTTTTTGCAGCCACAGTGCAGCACCAGAGGCCAGAAAAATTAGGCATGTACACATGCCTGAAAAATTAGGCAGTGTTGCAGCCGCTGCTGTAGGAGCGGCCGAAAAAATTGATGTTTTCAAGGCAGAAAGGTGACTAAAATATTGCGGCTTGAACCCTAGTTGGTGGCGGAGAATTCACGAAAGTCATCCGGTATGCAGAGATTAAATACAGCAGCGTTGGGGACCATTTTGATGCCAAAGCATGTCATCAGGCCTTTTGTTAGTTAAACGTATCCCCCACTGTCAGTCCCTTCGGGATCCATGCCTCATTCATCTTAAAGGGGTTGTCCAGGTTCAGAGCTGAACCTGGACATCCCTCCATTTTCACCCCGGCAGCCCCCCTGACATGAGCATCGGAGCAGTTCATGCTCCGATGCTCTCCTTTGCCCTGCGCTAAATCGCGCAGGGCAAAGGCATTTTTCTGAGTTCCGGTGACATACCGGGCTCTCTATGGGGCTGACAGGCAGCCCGGTGACGTCACCGGCACTGATGGGCGGGATTTGGCTCTGCCCTAGCCAGTAAAACGGCTAGGGCAGAGCTAAAGCCCGCCCCTCAGAGCCGGTGACGTCACCGAACACACTGCTGGGCGGAAGTTACTGCCCGGCAGTGTGTTATTGAAAACACAAGAGCCCGTGCCCTGCGCGATCTAGCACAGGGCACGGGAGCGCATCGGAGCATGAGATGCTCCGATGCTAGGCTCAGGGGGGCTGCCGGGGTGAAAATAAGGGTATGTCCGGGTTCAGCTCTGAACCCGGACAACCCCTTTAATGAAGGTGAGGTAATCAACAATTTTTGGACCGAGGTGACTTCTTTTGTCAGCGACAATGCCTCCTGCTGCACTGAAGGTCCTTTCTGACAGGACACTTGAAGCGGGGCAGACCAGATGTTCTATCGCAAACTGGGATAGCTCAGGGGGTTCATCGCTCCTCAGAGTGTCGATATCTGCAGTTAAGGCGAGGTAGTCTGCTACCTGTCAGTCGAGTTGTTCTCTAAGGCTGGATCCCAAAGGGCTCTGGTGATGTGTAGGACTGAAAAAGCTCTGCATGTCCTCCATCAACAACACATCTGTAAAGCGTCCTGTCCTTGCCGTGGTGGCCGTGGTAGGAGGAGGATTACTTTCACCTCTTCCCCTGTTAGATTCCCGTTGTGCTGTGACATCCCCTTATAAGCTGTGTAAAGCATATTTTTTTGTTTGGTTTTGAACTGCTGCATCCTTTCTGACTTTCGGTAATTTGGTAACATTTCCGCCACTTTCTGCTTATACCGGGGGTCTAGTAGCGTGGCCACCCAGTATAGGTTGTTCTCCTTCATCCTTTTTATACGAGGGTCCCTCAACAGACATGACAGCATGAAAGACCCCATTTGCACAAGGTTGGATGCCGAGCTACCCATGTCCCGTTCCTCCTCCTCACTGATGTCATTGACGGTCTGTTCTTCCCCCAGCCACGTACAACACCACAGGTCCCAGATAGGTGACAACAACGAGCACCCTGGGATGCCTGCTGTTGTTGGTCTTCGTCCTCCTCAAAGCCACATTCCTCCTCTGACTCCTCATATTCCTCTTGCAGCGTTGCCGCAGGTCCGGCAAGCGATGATGACAAGGCTGTTTCTGGTGGTGATGGTGACCACAACTCTTCCTCTTCGCGGGAGAATGGTAACTTGAGAGCAGGTGACCAAAGCTGAGCTGGAGGAGGATGGTGTGTCAAGGTTCTTAGCGGAAGCTGTTGAAGATTGGGTGTCCTGTGTAAGCCAGTCAACTATTTTCTCAGAATTTTTTGGGTTCAGGGTACGTGGCCTCTGAACACTGGGCATTATTCTAGGGCCAGTGGAAATCACAGCACCATGACCACGACGGCCCCTGCGGGGTGGCCTGCCTCTGCCTGCCTATTTTTTTTAGATAAGTGGTACTATGCGTGCAAAGTACTGTGCCACCCTATATAAGTGGTGGGCAGTGGGCACAGTACAGTGTGGTCCTGACACACACTGGCTTGCAACTGGGATTATATCACAGAAAATATTAAATATAATTTTTTTCTTATCTGCAAGGTATTTGTGAGTGAGTGACACCCTGTAACGGTATGAGTGGAGGCCTAGCCAGTGGTCACAGTACAGTCTGTGTGGGCCTGACACACACTGGCTTGCAACGGGGATTATATCACAGAAAAATATTAAATATAATTTTTTTATCTGCAAGGTATTTTCTGTCACACCCTGTATGAGTGGTGTGCACACAGTACTGTCTGTGACTGAGACTGCAGCCTCTCACACACGAGCAGGCAACAGCTATAATATATATATATATATATATATATTTATATATATATATATATACAGACGTGGACAAAATTGTTGGTACCCTTTGGTCAATGAAAGAAAAAGTCACAATGGTCACAGAAATAACTTTAATCTGACAAAAGTAATAATAAATGAAAATTCTATAAATGTTAACCAATGAAAGTCAGACATTGTTTTTCAACCATGCTTCAACAGAATTATGTAAAAAAATAAACTCATGAAACAGGCATGGACAAAAATGATGGTACCCCTAACTTAATATTTTGTTGCGCAACCTTTTGAGGCAATCACTGCAATCAAACGCTTCCTGTAACTGTCAATGAGACATCTGCACCTCTCAGCAGGTATTTTGGCCCACTCCTCATGAGCAAACTGCTCCAGTTGTGTCCGGTTTGAAGGGTGCCTTTTCCAGACTGCATGTTTCAGCTCCTTCCAAAGATGCTCAATAGGATTGAGGTCAGGGCTCATAGAAGGCCACTTTAGAATAGTCCAATTTTTTCCTCTTAGCCATTCTTGGGTGTTTTTAGCGGTGTGTTTTGGGTCATTGTCCTGTTGCAAGACCCATGACCTGCGACTGAGACCAAGCTTTCTGACACTGGCTAGTACATTTCTCTCTAGAATTCCTTGATAGTCTTGAGATTTCATTGTACCCTGCACAGATTCAAGACACCCTGTGCCAGACGCAGCAAAGCAGCCCCAGAACATAACAGAGCCTCCTCCATGTTTCACAGTAGGGACAGTGTTCTTTTCTTGATATGCTTCATTTTTTCGTCTGTGAACATACAGCTGATGTGCCTTGGCAAAAACTTCGATTTTTGTCTCATCTGTCCACAGGACATTCTCCCAGAAGCTTTGTGGCTTGTCAACATGTAGTTTGGCATATTCCAGTCTTGCTTTTTTATGATTCGTTTTCAACAATGGTGTCCTCCTTGGTCGTCTCCCATGTAGTCCACTTTGGCTCAAACAACGACGGATGGTGCGATCTGACACTGATGTTCCTTGAGCATGAAGTTCACCTTGAATCTCTTTAGAAGTCTTTCTAGGCTCTTTTGTTACCATTCGGATTATCCGTCTCTTAGATTTGTCATCAATTTTCCTCCTGCGGCCACGTCCAGGGAGGTTGGCTACAGTCCCATGGATCTTAAACTTATGAATAATATGTGCAACTGTACTCACAGGAACATCTAGTTGCTTGGAGATGGTCTTATAGCCTTTACCTTTAACATGCTTGTCTATAATTTTCTTTCTGATCTCTTGAGACAGCTCTTTCCTTTGCTTCCTCTGGTCCATGTCGAGTGTGGTACACACCATATCACCAAACAACACAGTGATTACCTGGAGCCATATATATAGGCCCAATGGCTGATTACAAGGTTGTAGACACCTGTGATGCTAATTAGTGGACACACCTTGAATTAACATGTCCCTTTGGTCACATTATGTTCTGTGTTTTCTAGGGGTACCATCATTTTTGTCCATGCCTGTTTCATGAGTTTATTTTTTTACATAATTCTGTTGAAGCATGGTTGAAAAACAATGTCTGACTTTCATTGGTTAACATTTATAGAATTTTAATTTATTATTACTTTTGTCAGATTAAAGTTATTTCTGTGACCATTGTGACTTTTTCTTTCATTGACCAAAGGGTACCAACAATTTTGTCCACGTCTGTATATATATAAATAAATAAAAACACACACTGATGTACCAGCCCTGAAAAGGGCTTTTTGGGGTGCTGTCAGAATGCTGTCCTTACATCAGATGAGTCTGTGGACACAGAACACTGCTCTAGCTAACGCTTTCCCTATTAGATCAGCAGCAGCACTGTCCCTCCTCTCACTGAGAATGCAGCTTCCGAATTAATCTAAAATGGATGCTGTCCAGGAGGTGGGAGGGTCTGGGAGGGAGGGTCTGCTGCTGATTGGCTGGAATGTGTCTGCTGACTGTGAGGTACAGGGTCAAAGTTTACTCAATGATAATATATAGGGGACGTACCGAACATCACATATGTTCGCCCGCCGCGGCAAACGTGAACAAGCTATCATCACTACTCTTTAGACAAGCCTACAACCAGTGACCCTGCTGCCTCTATACTGCCATGACCAGCTTTACCCTCTCCTACTGTGTGCTTCTCCCATAAAAAGTAGATTGTAATCCATCATGGGCAGGGCCCTCTCTCCTTTTGCACCAGTTTGTAACTCATCTTGTTCATGCTTAGTGCAATTGTTTGTATTATGTATGTATACCCCTTTTCATATGTACAGCGCTATGGTATGTATGGCGCTGTAATAATAAATTAATAATACTATATTTACAAGTGCATAATCGTGGTGTCTCACCACGCGCTCCCCCTCCTCCACTAGCCGATATTCAGGTAAGTACTTCAATGTGGAGCTTTGCGGGACTATATTAAATTCCCCTCCTCCTCTTAACCGACTTGAGCTTGATATTCTCTCAACGTGAACAACTTACATGTGAGGCTGTACAGCTCCTCTTACTCCACTTGCGTGTGGAGCAGTCTCTTAACAGGGATAATTTGTGTACGGGGCTGTGTGATCTCCCCTCCTCCTTCTGATAGACCTCAGGTGGATCTCTTCTCACTGAGGTAGCGTACCACAATACTTCCCTCCTCCACTTGTTGGTTCTGAAGCAGTGCACTTAAAGTACAAAGCTTCAAAGTTATTTTTCTCATATATTTTTCTTGCATGACATATAATGCAACAGCTCACTGCAAACCAAATAAAGTACAAAATTGCATCACAATTGCAAATGCTATACTACTAAGTTAGAGATGCTTGGCAAATCATTTTGTACAAAATTATTTGAGCCCGTCTGCCGCACGTCAAGGCAATCTCTAGTTAGACGGGTTCCTAACAGTAAATTCTATCTGTTATGTGCCATGACGGCTATCATATAATTCAGCAAGTGTAGGTTCCACATGCATGCTGGGCCCGCTTTAATTTCTGTAATTTTTTGGTGCCAAAATGGCCTCTATTATATCCTAGGAAAGCAGGTACCAACATGCATTCCGGGCCCACTCCACACCACTCCTGGCGCCAAATGGCCACCAAGGACTGCAATGAGAGTCCACACACTATTTCTCTCCTGGTGCCAGATGGCTTCAGTGAGTGAGGGGGAGCAGGCCAAGCTATATACTCACACTAGTTAAAATCAGCCTATGGGGCAGACGAGCTGATCAGGAGTGCACGGCTGGGGAGGCAGCCACACCTCCAGTGCAAACTTCAAATGAAAAAGAGGGTCAGTCAGCAGATCCCAAAGCGCAGGAGCACGTTGCTATGGCTGAGAACAAAACTGTTAAACAAGACATACAATGCAACAGCTCCCTGCAAACCAAATAAAGTACAAAATTGCGTCACAATTGCAAATGCTATACTAATAAGTTAGAGATGCTTGGCAAATCATTTTGTACAAAATGATTTGAGCCCGTCTGCCGCACGTCAAGGCAATCTCTAGTTAGACGGGTTCCTAACACTAAATTCTATCTGTTATGTGCCATGACAGCTATCATATAATTCAGCAAGTGTAGGTTCCACATGCATGCTGGGCCCGATTTTTCTTGCATGCAAGCGATCATTCACCCATTTTTGTAGCCAACTTTGAATCTTCGTAAGTTAAGAGCCATGCTCCAAAACCAACAAGTGGAGGAGGGAATATTGTGCTAGGCTACCTCAGCGAGAAGAGATCCACCTGAGGTCTATCAGGAGGAGGAGGGGGAGATCCAAAAGCCCCGTACACAAGTTATCCCTGTTAAGAGACTGCTCCACACGCAAGCTGTTCCGAGTAAGAGGAACTGTACAGCCTCACATGTAAGTTGTTCCCGTTGAGAGGAGATCAAGCTCAAGTCGGGTAGGAAGAGGAGGGGAATTTTTTTTTTTTTTTTTTTTTTTTTTTTTTTAAATTTCATACAAGTATCCATGCTTATGGAGACAACAAGAATACAAATGGAGATCTCACTTGCTGGGGGAAATGCGGGATACGTCCGTCATCCACAGCCTAATACGGCAAAACAACCACACAAAACATCCCACTTGACATGTTGTTGTCTATACAGGGGGAAAAAAAAAAAAAAAGAAAAAAAAAAAAGGTAAGGGGCCCGCAGCCCGGGCGGCCTCCGGGGAGCGAGCACGTGCCCCGCGCTCTCTCCCCCGATCATGGGCAAGAAATTGACAGGATTGACAGCCATATCACCATTCATCCGATACTCACATTGACCGTACGTAGCGGGCCTGCTGCAATCTTTGATCGCAAGCATTTCATGAAACAAATTTGGGGGTCCAGCAGTCTTCTTTCGCAGTAGAAAAGAAAAGGAGGGGAATTTAATATAGTCCTGCACAGCTCCACATTGAAGTACTTACCTGTAAATCAGCAAGTGGAGGAGGGGGAGCGTGTGGTGAGACACCACGATTATGCACTTGTGAATATAGTAGACACTATGCTGACAAATTAATATGCGTTATATCTACTTCTAGTAGTGCTACATGCGTTATAACATAAAATATCAAACCTCACATCTGACTCCGATATCAAACCTCAGATCTGGCCCCCATATTAAACCTAAAATCTGACTCCCATATCAAACCTCAGATTAGACCCCCCAACAGACCTCCATGTTAGATCCCCCCATATCAGACCTCCATGTTAGACCCCCCCATATCAGACCTCAGATCATACCCATCCTCAGAATATAAAATCAATGATACAGTTCTAACCTCAGTATCTGAGGAAAGGGATTTAGGGGTCATTATTACAGAAGACTTAAAGGTAGGCAGACAATGTCATAGAGCAGCAAGAAATGCTAGCAGAATGCTTGGGTGTATAGGGAAAGGCATTACCAGTAGAAAGAGGGAGGTGCTCATGCCGCTCTACAGAGCACTAGTGAGACCTCATTTAGAGTATTGTGTGCAGTACTGGAGACTATATCTCCAGAAGGATATTGATACTTTGGAGAGAGTTCAGAGAAGAGCTACTAAACTAGTTCATAATCCATGCACATAAGCAGGATAAAACTTACCAGGAAAGATTAAAGGACCTTAACATGTATAGCTTGAAATAAAGATGAGACAGGGGGGATATGATAGAAACTTTTAAATACATAAAGGGAATCAACAAGATAAAAGAGGGGAGAATATTTAAAAGAAGACAAACTGCTACAAGAGGACATAGTTTTAAATTAGAGGCACAAAGGTTTAAAAGTAATATCAGGAAGTATTACTTTACTGAGAGAGTAGTGGATGCATGGAATAGCTTTCCTGCAGAAGTGGTAGCTGCAAATACAGTGAAGGAGTTTAAGCATGCATGGGATAGGCATAAGGCCACCCTTCATATAACATAGGCTCAAGGGCTATTCATAGTATTCAGTATATTGGGCAGACTAGATGGCTCAAATGGTTCTTATATGCCGACACATTCTATGTTTCCTATCAGATGCTCAGATAAGACCCCCATCAGACCTCAACTCTAACTCCCATATCAGACCTCAGATCAGTCCCCCATATGAAACCTCACATCTGACTCCCATATGAAACCTCAGATCTGACCGCCATATCAAACCTAAAATGTGACCCCCATATCAAACCTCAGATTAGACCCCCCAAGTTATATACTCCCATATCAGATCTTTGAACACCTTTACCATTAGACTACCATGTTACACCCCCATATGAGACCCTCATCAGACCCCCAGTTGAAGTGCATAACTCCCAGGACCCTTGCATACTACTGAATGCTTCCATAATGGAAATGTTCACTAGTATCCGCTTTATAAGACGCACTGCCATTTTCCCCCACTATTCCAGATGAGACCGCACCAGAGCTTTGTAAAGTGGTAATATTACTTCCTTATTCAGCCAGTCCATACTTTTTTTTAGTATATGACAATATCATGCTATCCAGTTGATTGACATTGCATGCTATTATTTAATCTGTGATCTACAAGGACACCCAAATATTTGTTCACATTGAACCTCATTTGCCAAGTTGATGGCCAAACTCTGTGTCCAAGTCAGCTTGTAGTTTATGGACATCTTCCATAGATAAAGTTAAATAATAGGGGTCCAGCACTGAATCTTGGGGTACAACACATAACTTGGGACCATTCAGAATAGGAATCATTGACCACAAAACTCTGGACCTGGTCCTTCAGCCAATTCTTTTCAAGCCTATAGACCTTATTTTACATATTAAACATCTATGAGGGACAATATCAAATGTATCCAGGATTCTACTCATTTCCTCATAAAACAAATCATGTTATTCTGATAACTTCTGTCCTTGGTAAACCCATGCTAGTTATTACTTATAATATTTACAGTCACATACTCCTGTACATAGTCTCTTAAAGTGGTTCTCTGGGAACTAAGAAAATAAAAATACTTAAATATTACATTCCCAAATGCCTTTCATTGGTTATAATGACTTGTTTTCTCTCAGGAGCAATCATTAGTACAAATAATATGGCTGCACTGCAAAGGGTGAGATCAGGTGGAAGTTTATGTCAAAATCTGTGATAAAGTCTTCAAGTAACACACGTGGATTTTGGTGTGGAATTTGATGCAGAAATGCTTAAAAAAAATGCATGAACATCTGTGTGGAAAATCCGTATCCGCTACACTGCCATATGGAAATACCCTTAGAGCTCCTGCATCTAAACTGGATTAACTACAGATACTGCGAGAGCTGTCGGACCCCCATATATCAGATACTGATGACGTATCCTGATGATAGGTTACCAGTAAAAAAATCTCAGAAAACCCATTTGAAGGGAATGCGTCACCAAAAATGTTTTTGTGCCAGTCAAAACCAGATAGCAACAAAATATTTTTTCCTAACCTGTTTTTATTTTCTGATTGCAGTTTTTTTTATTCTATTTCCTTAACATGAGGGCTGCCATCTGAGCTGTTCTTAACTGCATTTAGTTATATGCTTTATAATAGCCACCATGAGCAATAGACACAATGGACAGGAGAGGACTCATTAAAGGGCTTCCGTCACCCCACTAAAGTCATTTTTCATTTTTTGGCTACTTAAAATCATTATACTGCGATTTATCAATATATAGTCCTCTTACTCTTTTTTGTTCAGTAGTTTCTTAAAAAAACGCACTTTTATAATATGTAAATTACCTCTTGCTGGTAGCAGCCGCATCCTCCTTTCAAATAAACGCCCCCTCCTCCTGCTGAGCGCTCTCATTCTCTGGCTAGCCCTGCCTTCTAAATCTCGCAACTGCTCCGCACCGGTCTTCAGTCGGCGCAGGCCGCTCTATTCTCAATGCGCCTGCACCGAGTGTAGATGTGACGTCATCGGCGCAGGCGAATTGAGGATGGAGCGGCTGAGTGAGTGTCCTCTCAATGCGTCTGCGCCGACTTAAGACCGATGCAGCGCAGGCGTGAGATTTAGAAGGCAGACAGGGCTAGCCAGAGAATGAGAGCGCTCGCTGGCCCTGTCAATCAGCAGGAGGAGGGGGCGTTTATTTGAAAGGAGGATGCGACTGCTGCCAGCAAGTAGCCGCCCTACTTGCTGGTAGAGAGGTAATTTACATATTTATTAAGAAACTACTGAACGAAAAAGAGTAAGAGGACTATGTATTGATAAATCACAGTATAAGGATTTTAAGTAGCCAAAAAATGAAAAATTACTTTAGTGGGGTGACAGAAGCCCTTTAACTTATGGCAGAGTTTTCTAGGAATGCTGTGTGACCTCTGCAGAGGTCAGGAGAGAGCTGATAAGTTGTGATATCACCTATTGGGAATGGTGGATAGTGTGTTGTGTGTGTATATAAGTGATTTCTGTAATTCTAATCCTGTGTCACCACCAGACATCTGAGAAGCTCTGACAGACGTTCTTCAGAACCTCCTCCTTGAGGTTCCTTTTGTTTTGCTTTTGTTTTCTCATCTTGTTAGCCCCTCTCAGCTGTCATGTAGGTGCACTGATTGCATCCCTTTAAATCCCTTCCCATACTGGATCACTTTGCGGTTTATATAACTTCCTGGAGTGTGTGCATGCTGGATGCTACTACTGAGTCTTCTACAAATAAGTTTTGTTCATTCATTTGTATTTTTCTGTTTGCTGGATCCCAGGTGACCCTGACTCCCTCTGTATCAAGTGTAGGGAGCCGGTGGTCATGTCCCCTCACTATTATAGGGTGTTTAGGTGTTATACAGTCGAGGAACGAGGATATGCGATCATCTACCATTGAGATTTTTGCATAGGCTGAGCAGTTAGGGAGGGAGCCAGGTCTGTTGCAGGGCTATCCCTTTGGTTCCTTAGTTTTGTATCCAGTCAGTTGGATCTTCATTTTGTGTCTTCTAGTTTTCTGTACACCTTCCATGACATTATAAACCGCCAAAACCGTCTTAAGCATGAATCCGGTTTCAACCTTGATTGACCGCATGCAGGGTCTTTCACTGGAGGTAGAAGATCTCCGGAAAACTGTCTCTCAGTTTGAGGTGACCGTTTCTGCTTGCGTTCATGGAATTTGTTCTGAGCCTAAAATCTCGCTCCCGGATACGTCCTCCGGGGGTAGTGAGAATTTTGTTCGTTTTAGAGAGGCTTGCAAACTCCATTTTCGCCTACTTCCCCATTCCTCTGGTGATGAGGATGGTGGGGATCATCATCTCGCTGCTCAGGGATAACGCTCAGTCTTGGGCCTTTTCGCTGCCGGTGGGGGCACGGCCCCTCCGTTCAGTGGATGAATTTTTTTTAGCCCTGGGTCAGATATATGATGATCCGGATCGTATTGCTCTGGCTGAGTCTAGACTACGTCTTTTATGTCAGGGTAAACAATCCGCAGAGATATACTGCTCAGAATTTCAGAGATGGGCAGTTGATACTGGTTGGAATGATGCTGCACTCCGAAGTAAATTTTGCCATGGTCTTTCAGAGGGATTGAAAGATGCATTTGCCTTTCATGAGAGACCTACCTCCTAGGACTCTGCCATGTCTCGGGCCGTTCGTATTGACAGGCGTCTTAAAGAGAGAGGAGAGATCACTCCTTCCTGTCATACTCAGTCCAAGGACAGTGAGGCGGTCTCATTCAGTGCACAGGTGTCTCAGTCGCTCTCAATCCCTTCTGAGCAGGGGCCCATGCAGTTGGGTTTGCTTGCCTCTGACAATAGAGGATTCAGCTCTCATAGGAAGGTTTGTTTCTGTTGTGGAGGTATAAATCATTTGGCAAATGTTTGTCCCTCTAGGAGATTCAGGCAGTTTTTTGAGGGTAATAAAGAAACAAAAATAAAAAAATCCTCTAAAAACGTTCCATCTGTTACTATTGGCAAGGTTGATGCGGAAATTGAAGGTTTTTCATTTGCTTGTAGTTCCTCTTTTGTCCTACCTGACAGGGTGGCGCTAGAGAGCAAGAACATTTTTTGTGACATTTTTGTAGATAGTGGAGCAGCTGTCAATCTCATTGATAATCAATTTGCTATAACTCATGGTTTCCAGGTAAGCACTTTGGGAAAGGATATACCTGTTTTTGCTATTGATTCCGTTCCACTTATTTAGAAATCGTTAAAGGGCATAGTTCACAATATCCGTTTGATTGTGAGTGATACTCATGTTGAGGATGTGTCATGTTTCGTCCTAAGCGGGTTGCCTACTCTAGTGTTGGGGCTACCCTGGCTCACTAAACATAACCCCACCATTGATTGGCAAGCAAGGCAAATAAATGGTTGGAGTAACTTTTGCAGAGAGAATTGCCTCACGACATCTGTTTCTGAGGTTGCTACTAAGACTGTACCATCTTTTCTCTCTGAATTTTCGGATGTGTTTTCTGAGAGTGGTGTTCAGGACTTCAACATAAAGGGGAGGGTACGATTGCCCTATTAATCTCACCCCAGGCGCCAAGCTGCCTAAATCTCGTTTATACAATCTCTCCCAACCTGAAAGAGTCGCTATGCGTGCTTATATCTCTGAGAGTCTGAGAAAGGGACACATCCGACCCTCGAAGTCACCTGTTGCCACTGTTTTTTTCTTTGTTAAGAAAAAAGATGGTTCTTTAAGACCATGTCTGGATTTCAGGGAGCTGAACAGTATCACAATTCGTGACCCTTACCTGCTTCCTCTGATCCCGGACCTGTTTAAACAGATTGTTGGGGCTAAAGTTTTTCCCAAGTTGGATCTAAGAGGGGCAAACAACCTGGTCAGGGTCAGAGAAGGAGACGAATGGAAGACGGCCTTCAATACTCCTGAGGGCCATTTTGACAATTTGGTTATGCCTTTTGGTTTGATGAATGCTCCAGCCGTCTTTCAGCATTTTGTGAACAGCATTTTTTATCATTTAATGGGGGAAATTTGTATTAGTGTATCTAGATGACATTTTGATTTTTTCTCCTGATTTCAAAACTCATAAGGAACACTTACGTCAGGTCTTGCTCATCCTGCGGGAGAATAATTTGTACGTTAAACTGGAAAAATGTGTGTTTGCGGTTCCAGAAATTCAATTTCTGGGGTTTCTTCTCTCCGCTTCTGGTTTTCGCATGGACCCCGAAAAGGTCCGCGCTGTGCTTGAGTGGGAGCTTCCTGAGAATCAGAAGGCGCTGATGCGCTTTTTGGGTTTTGCCAATTATTACAGGAAGTTTATTTTGAATTATTCCTCTGTTGTTAAACCACTCACTGATATGACTAGAAAGCGGGTAGATTTTTCCTCCTGGTCGATAGAGGCGCGTAAGGCCTTTTCTAATATCAAGGAGAGTTTTGCTTCCGCTCCCATCTTGGTACAACCTGATATTTCTCTACCCATCATAGTTGAGGTTGATGCTTCTGAGGTGGGTGTGGTGCGGTCTTGTCTCAGAGTCCCTCTCCTGCCAAATGGCAACCGTGTGCCTTTTTCTCGAAGAAACTCTCCTCCGCAGAGAGAAATTACGATGTGGGAGATAGGGAGTTGTTGGCCATCAAGTTAGCTTTTGAGAAATGGTGCCATTGGCTAGAGGGAGCCAGACACCCTATTACCGTGTTTACTGACCATAAGAATCTGGCCTACTTGGAGTCAGCCAAGCGTCTTAACCCGAGACAGGCCAGATGGTCTTTGTTCTTTTCAAGATTTAATTTTGTTGTCACGTTCCGCCCTGGGGTTAACGTTTTTTTCCCGGGAGGTAGGAATTTTGAAGACCCGGGTCCCATTTTGGCTGAAGGTGTGGTGGTCTCTGCTCTTTATCCTGAATTGGAGGCAGAGGTTCAGGTAGCCCAGTCAGAGGCTCCTGATCTTTGTCCTCCTGGGAGGTTGTTGTGCCTCTCGCTTTAAGACACAATATTTTTAAGGAGCACCACGATACTATTCCTTGCTGGGCACCCGGGGGCAAGAGCCACAGTGGATCTCTGTAGAGATTCTGGTGGCCGGCGCTTCGTAAGTCGGTTGAGGGTTTTGTGGCAGCCTGCGAGACCTGCGCTCGTGCCAAAGTCCCTCATTCACGGCCATCAGGTCCTCTCCTTCCGTTACCCATTCCTTCCCGTCCTTGGACACATCTGTCCATGGACTTCATTACGGACCTGCCTCGTTCCTCGGGGAAGACTGTGATTCTTGTGGTGGTGGACCGTTTTAGCAAAATGGTGCATTTCATTAGCATCATTTTAGCAAAATGGTGCTAAGACGCTGGCGCAGGCATTTATTAATCACATTGTCAAATTGCATGGTATTCCTTCAGACATAGTCTCTGATAGGGGCACACAGTTAGTTTCCAGATTCTGGAAGGCTTTCTGTTCTCGCTTGGGGGTTCTGTTGTCATTCTCTTCTGCTTTCCACCCGCAGTCGAATGGCCAGACAGAGCGCGTCAATCAGAATCTGGAGACATATCTGCGCTGTTTTGTGGCGGAGAATCAGGAGGATTGGTGTTCTTTTTTGTCCCTTGCTGAGTTTGCTTTAAATAACCGTCGTCAGGAGTCCTCTGATAAGTCACCATTTTTTGGTGCATATGGGTTTCATCTGCAGTTTGGGACATTCTCTGGAGAGGGGTCTTCTGGTTTACCTCGTGTTGTCCGCGGTTCTCTCCAGTAACTCTTTCATTGGGAGGGTTATGGTCCTGAGGAGAGGATGTGGGTCCCAGTGACGGACATTAAGGCCACTCGTCTCATCAGGGCTTTCCATAGGTCACATCCTGAGAAGGTGGGCTCTGAGTGTCCGGAGTCCACTCGTAGAAGGAGGGGCACTGTCACCACCAGACATCTGAGAAGCTCTGACAGACGTTCTTCAGAACCTCCTCCTTGAGGTTCCTTTTGTTTTGCTTTCGTTTTCTCATCTCGTTAGCCTCTCTCAGCTGTCATGTAGGTGCACTGATTGCATCCCTTTAAATCCCTTCCCATACTGCATCACTTTGTGGTTTATACAACTTCCTGGAGTGTGTGCATGCTGGATGCTACTACTGAGTCTTCTACAGATAAGTTTTGTTCATTCATTTGTATTTTTCTGTTTTTTGGATCCCAGGTGACCCTGACTTCCTCCGTATCAAGTGTAGGGAGCCGGTGGTCGTGTTCCCTCACTATTATAGGGTGTTCAGGTGTTATACAGTCGAGGAACGAGGATATGCAATCATCTACCATTGAGATTTTTGCATAGGCTGAGCAGTTAGGGAGAGAGCCAGGTCTGTTGCAGGGCTATCCCTTTGGTTCCTTAGTTTTGGATCCAGTCAGTCGGATCTTCATTTTGTGTCTTCTAGTTTTCTGTACACCTTCCGTGACATCCTGCTTGTAATGATAAGCAGATAACTGCAGTAAAGTGATCTGTACAGAACAGGAAGTGGTGCCACTTATTAGACTTCGTGACCAGTGTGGAAACTGCAGGATTGTGTTTTGTTTTTTTATGAGATTAACATAGAAAATGAAAAATAACATCACCAAAAATTCTTTAAAATACTGTTTGTTTAGCATAAACACATTATTTAAACATTTTCTGATGATACACTCCCATTAACCTCCTAACAGTCACATTAAAATTGGAACAATCTTCCAAAAAATGTCACTTATTAAAAATCTACAATAATAATGTGTCTGCAGTAAATCTTGTTTGCACACAACTCAGGGGACACAATTGCATTTTTAAGCCCTTATTGACAGAATTTTAGCCTTAAGGACCAATAATGTTCCCCTTTTTCTTCTAGCAGTCAAAACTTTAACATTATCTTCTATTTTTTATTTTGCAGGATTAGTTTGGAGTGTATATATAGTGTATTAAATAACTTATTATATTTTTAGGGGAAAAGATAAACAGCAATTTTTACATTATGTGGAATTTATTTACGACATCACTGTGTTGGAAAAATAACATCATTTTATTATGTGGGTCATTACAATTATGATAATGCAAAATTTCTATATATTTTTTTCACTATTTTTCCTTCCCTCCTTCAGGCTGTCAGCTCTGCAACTACTCCCCCATTCTCTTCCAGACTGAAAGGCAGGGGAAGGGGTGTGCTGATTTAGGTGCTCATATCTCTGGTTTGGTACCAGCTAGAGATATGGGTTTTGTATTGTTTGAAAGCTGGCATTACAATGCCAGAATGGCAGCAATATCTTCAGTACATGGGAAGATATCACTGTTAGAAATCGGGATACAGTGAATACAGCTGAAAGTGAAAGTAAAAGCAGGTTTTACCCGCAATTATTCCTGACTCGATTTCTAACATCTGATATCTCCTGTTTAGCTTTGTTTGTAACTTTTTTATGAAAGCCTGGAATGCCAGCATTCAAACAATACCAGTTGCATGCTTCTAGCTGCTACCATTCAGGACATATCAGCAGCTAAAGCAGCCCTCCCCCCTCCACTTTTTGCCCGAGCTGAGTTCCGCAGAACAGTTACCGTATTTTTCGCCCCATAAGACGCACTTCCATTATTGAAGCGCTCATTAGTACCGGAGGATCGGGAAGCGGGGTGCAGGGTGTGCTGTGCAGGGTGGCGCAAAGCGTGAGGGCGCTCTGTGACCTCATGCTGTGCGCACTGATTCACAGAGCACGGCCGACAGCAGGATGAAGATGATCTCGATGGTGAGGAGCGGTAAGTTTTTATTTGCGCTGATGGCTGGGGGCTGACATATGGCCAGTGGTCTGACATGAGGGCTGATGGATGGCTGACATGAAGGCTGATGGATGGCTGAAGGTTGGGGGGTTGATCTGAGGCATTGGGGTCAGATCTGAGGTCTGATTGACATTGGGGGTTTGATTGCTGGTCTGACCTGAGTTGTAATGGAAAATATTTTTTTCTTATTGTCCTCCTCTTAAACCTAGGTGCGCCTTATAGGGCAAAAAGTACAGTAAGTAGTTTCCCCACAGCCTGAGCTGAGCTCTGGCAGAATAGTTAGGTGGTTAATACAAAACTTTCTAGCCATGTATGTTGGTGTAGAAACATTCCTTTCTCTAGATGCACTCTAGTGGAAAACCGCTTGTTATATCAGAGCTGGCTATAAACATTAGATTTATGTTGCAGTATAAGCCTCCTTCCGTCTGATGTACGGTACCTATATGACTCCTGATGACAAATGTCAGGGGAAAGAAGGATTCTTTTTTTCTTGGGCAGATTAGCCACTCACCAGAGTAGTCTGGCATCAACCTTTTCCCCTCGCCCATTCTGAATCATGCATACAGTCATGTGAAAAAATTAGGACACCCTTTGAAAGCATGTGGTTTTTTGTAACATTTTTAATAAAAGGTTATTTCATCTCCGTTTCAACAATACAGAGAGATTAAAGTAATCCGACTAAACAAAGAAAACTGAAGAAAAGTCTTTTCAAGATCTTCTGTAAATGTCATTCTACAAAAATGCCTATTCTAACTGAGGAAAAAGATAGGACACCCTTGCCCCTAATAGCGAGTGTTACCTCCTTTGGCTGAAATAACTGCAGTGAGACGGTTCTTGTAGCCATCTACCAGTCTTCGACATCGGTCTGAGGAAATTTTACCCCACTCCTCAATGCAGAACTGTTTCAGCTGTGAGATGTTTGAGGGGTTTCTTGCACGTACAGCCCTTTTCAAGTCACCCCACAGCATCTCAATGGGATTCAAATCTGGACTTTGACTTGGCCATTCCAGGACTCTCCATTTCTTCTTTTTCAGCCAATCTTTGGTTGATTTACTAGTATGTTTTGGGTCATTGTCATGTTGCATGGTCCAGTTCCGCTTCAGCTTTAATTTTCTAACTGATGGTCTCACATGTTCTTCAAGCACCTTCTGATACACAGTAGAATTCATCGTGGATTCTATGATGGTGAGCTGACCAGGTCCTGCTGCAGCAAAGCAGCCCCAAACCATGACACTTCCACCTCCATGCTTCACAGTTGGTATGAGGTTCTTTTCTTGGAATGCTGTGTTTGGTTTACGCCAAACATGTCCTCTGCTGTTGTGTCCAAATAATTCAATTTTGGACTCATCTGTCCAAAGAACATTATTCCAGAAGTCCTGGTCTTTGTCAACTTTATCTCTGGCAAATGTCAGTCTGGCCTCGATGTTTCTCTTGGAAAGCAAAGGTTTCCTCCTTGCACACCTCCCATGCAAGTTAAACTTGTACAGTCTCTTTCTGATTGTAGAGGCATGTACTTCTACATCAACAGTAGCCAGAGCCTGCTGTAGTTCTCGAGATGACACTTTAGGGTTTTTGGAGACCTCTTTTAGCATCTTGCGGTCTGCTCTTGGGGTGAACTTGCTGGGGCGACCAGTCCTGGGCATGTTGGCAGTTGTTTTGAAAGCCCTCCACTTGTAGACTATCTTCCGGACAGTGGAATGGCTGATTTCAAAATCTTTTGAGATCTTTTTAAATCCCTTCCCAGACTCATAGGCTGCTACAATCTTTTTTCTGAAGTCCTCTGACAGCTCTTTTGCTCTCACCATGGTGCTCACTCTCACTTCAACAGTCAGGAGCACACCAAACTAAATGTCTGAGGTTTAAATAGGGCAAGCCTCATTCAACATGCAGAGTAACGATCTACTAATTATGTGCACCTGGTGTGATATACCTGTGTGAGATCTGAGCCAATTTAAGAGGGAATAGATGTGAGGGTGTCCTATCTTTTTCCTCAGTTAGAATAGGCATTTTTGTAGAATGACATTTACAGAAGATCTTGAAAAGACTTTTCTTCAGTTTTCTTTGTTTAGTTGGATTACTTTAATCTCTCTGTATTGTTGAAACGGAGATGAAATAACCTTTTATTAAAAATGTTACAAAAAACCACATGCTTTCAAAGGGTGTCCTAATTTTTTCACATGACTGTATGTTCAGGAGAGATAGACATGATCCAAATTACCATTCGGCCAACAGTTTTCTCATGTGTTGTTAGCTTTATGGTACTGGGTATAAATAAATCATTTGGCAGATCTCTGAATGTTGATATATTTGATATAATGTTGATATATTTGATATATTTTACACAGAGGGCAGCAATAGCATGCTGACAGGTTCCCCTCAAAGTAAATAACACTGACTAAAACCTAATTCACACGTCAGTGTTCTGTCTTTAGAGCCACACCTGGTTTTGCCTCAAAATCACTGATAGAAATCACTGACTGTATGAATGAGGCATAAGACAATGTTTTTGTGTACAACAGTCTACCCATTCCATTTATTACTTAGAAGGCCTGCCTTTTAACTCTTCTAGTTCTAATTTAACTGGGTTGCCCAGGTTTTACTTATTGATGACCTATCCTAAGGAGTTGGTGAGATCCAGACACTTTGAAGATTTCCTTACTATTTTAACTAGACACTAATCTATTGAATTTGATCTGAAACATGTAAATCAAGTCCAATAGTTAACATGAAATTGGTGACCTATCCTCAGGATAGGTCATCAGTTTCAGATTGGTGGAGTTACAGTTGTTCAGTCCATTTAAGTGAATGAGATAGAAAGCTATACATACCCTGTACCACCGCTACAGTGTGCACTTGAAGATTGCAGCTCTCACTTTAGTGTCGCACCCCCTTCAAATAGCTGTTTGGCAGGGGTGCTGTAAGTCGGACCTCCTCCAATTGGAAACTGACGATAGGTCATCAGTATCACAAAACAGGAATTCCCATTTAACATCATAATCCTCACAGTTTCTTGCTTCTATATACTTTTGCCATGCTGGACGTGGATCTATAGTACAAAATATGGGCATTTTTAGATACTTTACCAAGACCAACTTTTATTATATCTTAACACAATCAATGGCTCACAGACCTTTCCATTCTGAGAACGTTGAGCTGTGCCCTATCCCATACCACGCAACAGTCATGCCCCTTTACTAGGGCACAGGCTACTTTCACACTAGCGTTTTTCTTTTCCGGCATAGAGTTCCGTCCTAGGGGCTCTATACCGGAAAAGAACTGATCAGTTTTATCCCCATGCTTTCTGAATGGAGAGCAATCTGTTCAGGATGCACCAGGATGTCTTCAGTTCAGTCTTTTTGACCAATCAGGACAGAGATAAAACGACAGCATGCTACGGTTTTATCTCTGGACAAAAAAATGTAACACTTGCCTGAATGCCGGATTCTTAATTTTTTCCCCATAGGAATGTATTAGTGCTGGATCCGGCATTCAAAATACCGGAATGCTGGGACCGTCCTTCTGGTCTGCGCATGCGCAGACTGCGGATCAGTTTTTCCGGATCACACCAGAAAGACGGATCTGGCATTTCAATGTATTTGTAAGACGGATCAGGATCTTGATCAGTCTTACAAATGCCATCAGTTGGCATACATTTTGACGGATCTGGATCACTCTGCTGCAAATGTGAAAGTACCCTTAACCATGGGATTAATGTATTCCAGTTATCATGTTCCACATACATTTAAAGGTATACAAAAAAAAAGTCAGTTTGTTTGAGCTACGCGCATAAGAAATACAGGTCATGATGAGTAACAAAAAAAAATGTACAAAAAAAAATAAAAATTCATTGATCCGGGATATCCAAAAGGGTTAATCCGGAGTATTAGTAATGAAGTGAGTCTGATTGCTTAATAAAAAAAAAAAAAAAAAAAAAACGCAGATGATCGCACAATGTATATTGGGGACATACCAAATTGAAAAACACTATTTTTAAATATTTGGTTCTGTTACAACTAGGGATGAGCGAACTCGAACTATATAGTTAGGGTTCGTACCGAATTTTGGGGTGTCCGTGACACGGACCCGAACCCGGACATTTTCGTAAAAGTCCGGGTTCGGGTTCGGTGTTCGTCGCTTTCTTGGCGCTTTTGTGACGCTTTCTTGGCGCTTTTTGAAAGGCTGCAAAGCAGCCAATCAACAAGCGTCATACTACTTGCCCCAAGACGCCATCACAGCCATGCCTACTATTGGCATGGCTGTGATTGGCCAGAGCACCATGTGACCCAGCCTCTATTTAAGCTGGAGTCACATAGCGCCGCCCGTCACTCTGCTCTGATTAGCGTAGGGAGAGGTTGCGGCTGCGACAGTAGGGCGAGATTAGGCAGATTAACTCCTCCAAAGGACTTGATTATTGATCGATCTGCAGCTGTGGGTCATTGAGCTGCTGATACTCAATTGCTCACTGTTTTTAGGCTGCCCAGACCGTTTGTCAGTCACTTTTTTCTGGGGTGATCGGCGGCCATTTTGTATCTTGTGGTGCGCCAGCACAAGCTGCGACCAAGTGCATTTAACCCTCAATGGTGTGGTTGTTTTTTGGCTAAAGCCTACATCAGGGTGAAGCTGTCACACCAAGTGCATTTTACCAGCAATAGTCTGTTTATTTTTTGGCCATATACTACATCAGGGGCAAGCTGCGCCTGTCACCAAGTGCATTTAATCCTCAATGGTGTGGTTGTTTTTTGGCTAAAGCCTACATCAGGGTGAAGCTGTCACACCAAGTGCATTTAACCAGCAATAGTCTGTTTATTTTTTGGCCATATACTACATCAGGGGCAAGCTGCGCCTGTCACCAAGTGCATTTAACCCTCAATGGTGTGGTTGTTTTTTGGCTAAAGCCTACATCAGG
Source organism: Bufo gargarizans (assembly GCF_014858855.1). Taxonomy (NCBI): domain Eukaryota; kingdom Metazoa; phylum Chordata; class Amphibia; order Anura; family Bufonidae; genus Bufo; species Bufo gargarizans. The sequence goes on from NC_058082.1 coordinate 352,622,444, forward strand.
GTGAAGCTGTCACACCAAGTGCATTTAACCAGCAATAGTCTGTTTATTTTTTGGCCATATACTACATCAGGGGCAAGCTGCGCCTGTCACCAAGTGCATTTAACCCTCAATGGTGTGGTTGTTTTTTGGCTAAAGCCTACATCAGGGTGAAGCTGTCACACCAAGTGCATTTAACCAGCAATAGTCTGTTTATTTTTTGGCCATATACTACATCAGGGGCAAGCTGCGCCTGTCACCAAGTGCATTTAACCCTCAATGGTGTGGTTGTTTTTTGGCTAAAGCCTACATCAGGGTGAAGCTGTCACACCAAGTGCATTTAACCAGCAATAGTCTGTTTATTTTTTGGCCATATACTACATCAGGGGCAAGCTGCGCCTGTCACCAAGTGCATTTGACCCTCAATGGTGTGGTTGTTTTTTGGCTAAAGCCTACATCAGGGTGAAGCTGTCACACCAAGTGCATTTAACCAGCAATAGTCTGTTTATTTTTTTGGCCATATACTACATCAGGGGCAAGCTGCGCCTGTCACCAAGTGCATTTAACCCTCAATGGTGTGGTTGTTTTTTGGCTAAAGCCTACATCAGGGTGAAGCTGTCACACCAAGTGCATTTAACCAGCAATAGTCTGTTTATTTTTTGGCCATATACTACATCAGGGGCAAGCTGCGCCTGTCACCAAGTGCATTTAACCCTCAATGGTGTGGTTGTTTTTTGGCTAAAGCCTACATCAGGGTGAAGCTGTCACACCAAGTGCATTTAACCAGCAATAGTCTGTTTATTTTTTGGCCATATACTACATCAGGGGCAAGCTGCGCCTGTCACCAAGTGCATTTAACCCTCAATGGTGTGGTTGTTTTTTGGCTAAAGCCTACATCAGGGTGAAGCTGTCACACCAAGTGCATTTAACCAGCAATAGTCTGTTTATTTTTTGGCCATATACTACATCAGGGGCAAGCTGCGCCCGTCACCAAGTGCATTTAACCCTCAGTAGTGTGGTTGGTCAAGCTGTCACACCAAGTGCATTTAACCAGCAATAGTGTGGTTATTTTTAGGCCATATCCCAGTCTAATTCTGTCAGTAAATCCGTCTGTCAAAGCACATTTTTTGTTCTGGGTTGAAATACAATTCCCAATTTAGCAATTTCCTAATTTAGTGGTTTCTGCTGTATCAGAGCTATTTGAAATCTATCCCTAAAAGGGTATATAATATTCAAGGTGCACATAGGGTCATTCAGAATAACTTCACACACACGCTACTGTGCATTTCCAAGTCTAATTCTGTCAGTAAATCTATACCTGTCACCCAGCGCCTAAATACTAGGCCTCAAATTTATATCCCGCTAAATCTGTCGTTACTGCTGTACTGTTCTGGCTGGGCAAGTTATTTAGTGTCCGTCAAAGCACATTTTTTGTTCTGGGTTGAAATACAATTCCCAATTTAGCAATTTCCTAATTTAGTGGTTTCTGCTGTATCAGAGCTATTTTAAATCTATCCCTAAAAGAATATATAATATTCAAGGTGCACATAGGGTCATTCAGAATAACTTCACACACACGCTACTGTGCATTTCCAAGTCTAATTCCGTCAGTAAATCTATACCTGTCACCCAGCGCCTAAATACTAGGCCTCAAATTTATATCCTGCTAAATCTGTCGTTACTGCTGTACTGTTCTGTCTGGGCAAGTTATTTAGTGTCCGTCAAAGCAAATTTTTTGTTCTGGGTTGAAATACAATTCCCAATTTAGCAATTTCCTAATTTAGTGGTTTCTGCTGTATCAGAGCTATTTGAAATCTATCCCTAAAAGGGTATATAATATTCAAGGTGCACATAGGGTTATTCAGAATAACTTCACACACACGCTACTGTGCATTTCCAAGTCTAATTCCGACAGTAAATCTATACCTGTCACCCAGCGCCTAAATACTAGGCCTCAAATTTATATTCAGCTGAATTTGAATACAATACATTGGGCCAAATAATATTTTTGTTGTTGTGGTGAACGATAACAATGAGGAAAACATCTAGTAAGGGACGCGGACGTGGACATGGTCGTGATGGTGTTAGTGGACCCTCTGGTGCTGGGAGAGGACGTGGCCGTTCTGCCACATCCACACGTCCTAGTGTACCAACTACCTCAGGTCCCAGTAGCCGCCAGAATTTATAGCGATATATGGTGGGGCCCAATGCCGTTCTAAGGATGGTAAGGCCTGAGCAGGTACAGGTATTAGTCAATTGGGTGGCCGACAGTAGATCCAGCACGTTCACATTATCTCCCACCCAGTCTTCTGCAGAAAGCGCACAGATGGCGCCTGAAAACCAACCCCATCAGTCTGTCACATCACCCCCATGCATACCAGGGAAACTGTCTGAGCCTCAAGTTATGCAGCAGTCTCTTATGCTGTTTGAAGACTCTGCTGGCAGGGTTTCCCAAGGGCATCCACCTAGCCCTTCCCCAGTGGTGGAAGACATAGAATGCACTGACGCACAACCACTTATGTTTCCTGATGATGAGGACATGGGAATATCACCTCAGCAAGTCTCTGATGATGACGAAACACAGGTGCCAACTGCTGCGTCTTTCTGCAGTGTGCAGACTGAACAGGAGGTCAGGGATCAAGACTGGGTGGAAGACGATGCAGGGGACGATGAGGTCCTAGACCCCACATGGAATGAAGGTCGTGCCACTGACTTTCACAGTTCGGAGGAAGAGGCAGTGGTGAGACCGAGCCAACAGCGTAGCAAAAGAGGGAGCAGTGGGCAAAAGCAGAACACCCGCCGCCAAGAGACTCCGCCTGCTACTGACCGCCACCATCTTGGACCGAGCACCCCAAAGGCAGCTTCAAGGAGTTCCCTGGCATGGCACTTCTTCAAACAATGTGCTGACGACAAGACCCGAGTGGTTTGCACGCTGTGCCATCAGAGTCTGAAGCGAGGCATTAACGTTCTGAACCTTAGCACAACCTGCATGACCAGACACCTGCATGCAAAGCATGAACTGCAGTGGAGTAAACACCTTAAAAACAAGGAAGTCGCTCAGGCTCCCCCTGCTACCTCTTCTGCTGCTGCCGCCTCAGCCTCTTCCTCCGCCTCTGGAGTAACGTTGGCACCTGCCGCCCAGCAAACAGGGGATGTACCACCAACACCACCACCACCTCCGTCACCAAGCGTCTCAACCATGTCACACGGCAGCGTTCAGCTCTCCATCTCACAAACATTTGAGAGAAAGCGTAAATTCCCACCTAGCCACCCTCGATCCCTGGCCCTGAATGCCAGCATTTCTAAACTACTGGCCTATGAAATGCTGTCATTTAGGCTGGTGGACACAGACAGCTTCAAACAGCTCATGTCGCTTGTTGTTGCCAGCCGCCAAGAGAGCCGTGCCTTTCCTGCACAACCAAGTATCCGATAAAATCAAGTGTGCACTGCGCAACGCCATCTGTAGCAAGGTCCACCTAACCACAGATACGTGGACCAGTAAGCACGGCCAGGGACGCTATATCTCCCTAACTGCACACTGGGTAAATGTAGTGGCAGCTGGGCCACAGGCGGAGAGCTGTTTGGCGCACGTCCTTCCGCCGCCAAGGATCGCAGGGCAACATTCTTTGCCTCCTGTTGCCACCTCCTCCTTCTCGGCTTCCTCCTCCTCTTCTTCCACCTGCTCATCCAGTCAGCCACACACCTTCACCACCAACTTCAGCACAGCCCGGGGTAAACGTCAGCAGGCCATTCTGAAACTCATATGTTTGGGGGACAGGCCCCACACCGCACAGGAGTTGTGGCGGGGTATAGAACAACAGACCGACGAGTGGTTGCTGCCGGTGAGCCTCAAGCCCGGCCTGGTGGTGTGCGATAATGGGCGAAATCTTGTTGCAGCTCTGGGACTAGCCGGTTTGACGCACATCCCTTGCCTGGCGCATGTGCTGAATTTCGTGGTGCTGAAGTTCATTCACAACTACCCCGACATGTCAGAGCTGCTGCATAAAGTGCGGGCCGTCTGTTCGCGCTTCCGGCGTTCACATCCTGCCGCTGCTCGCCTGTCTGCGCTACAGCGTAACTTCGGCCTTCCCGCTCACCGCCTCATATGCGACGTGCCCACCAGGTGGAACTCCACCTTGCACATGCTGGACAGACTGTGCGAGCAGCAGCAGGCCATAGTGGAGTTTCAGCTGCAGCACGCACGGGTCAGTCGCACTGCGGAACAGCACCACTTCACCACCAATGACTGGGCCTCCATGCGAGACCTGTGTGCCCTGTTGCACTGTTTCGAGTACTCCACCAACATGGCCAGTGGCGATGACGCAGTTATTAGCGTTACAATACCACTTCTATGTTTCCTTGAGAAAACACTTAGGGCGATGATGGAAGAGGAGGTGGCCCAAGAGGAGGAGGAGGAGGAGGAAGAGGGGTCATTTTTAGCACTTTCAGGCCAGTCTCTTCGAAGTGACTCAGATGGAGGTTTGTTGCAACAGCAGAGGCCAGGTACAAATGTGGCCAGCCAGGGCCCACTACTGGAGGACGAGGAGGACGAGGATGAGGAGGAGGTGGAGGAGGATGAGGATGAAGCATGGTCACAGCGGGGTGGCACCCAACGCAGCTCGGGCCCATCACTGGTGCGTGGCTGGGGGGAAAGGCAGCACGATGACGATACGCTCCCACAGAGGACAGATTGTCCTTACCCCTGGGCAGCCTGGCACACATGAGCGACTACATGCTGCAGTGCCTGCGCAACGACAGCAGAGTTGCCCACATTTTAACGTGTGCGGACTACTGGGTTGCCACCCTGCTGGATCCACGCTACAAAGACAATGTGCCCACCTTACTTCCTGCACTGGAGCGTGATAGGAAGATGCGCGAGTACAGGCGCACGTTGGTAGACGGGCTACTTAGAGCATTCCCAAATGTCACAGGGGAACAAGTGGAAGCCCAAGGCCAAGGCAGAGGAGGAGCAAGAGGTCGCCAAGGCAGCTGTGTCACGGCCAGCTCCTCTGAGGGCAGGGTTAGCATGGCAGAGATGTGGAAAAGTTTTGTCAACACGCCACAGCTAACTGCACCACCACCTGATACGCAACGTGTTAGCAGGAGGCAACATTTCACTAACATGGTGGAACAGTACGTGTGCACACCCCTCCACGTACTGACTGATGGTTCGGCCCCATTCAACTTCTGGGTCTCTAAATTGTCCACGTGGCCAGAGCTAGCCTTTTATGCCTTGGAGGTGCTGGCCTGCCCGGCAGCCAGCGTTTTGTCTGAACGTGTATTCAGCACGGCAGGGGGCGTCATTACAGACAAACGTAGCCGCCTGTCTACAGCCAATGTGGACAAGATGACGTTCATAAAAATGAACCAGGCATGGATCCCACAGGACCTGTCCGTCGCTTGTCCAGATTAGACATTAACTACCTCCCCTTAACCATATATTATTGTACTCCAGGGCACTTCCTCATTCAATCCTATTTTTATTTTCATTTTACCATTATATTGCAAGGCTACCCAAAGTTGAATGAACCTCTCCTCTGTCTGGGTGCTGGGGCCTAAATATATGCCAATGGACTGTTCCAATGTTGGGTGACGTGAAGCCTGATTCTCTGCTATGATATGAAGACTGATTCTCTGCTGACATGAAGCCAGATTGTCTGTTACGGGACCTCTGTCCTCTGCCTGGGTGCTGGGCCTAAATATCTGACAATGGACTGTTGCATTGGTGGCTGACGTGAAGCCTGATTCTCTGCTATGATATGAAGACTGATTCTCTGCTGACATGAAGCCAGATTGTCTGTTACGGGACCTCTCTCCTCTGCCTGGGTGCTGGGCCTAAATTTATGAAAATGGACTGTTGCAGTGGTGGGTGACGTGAAGCCTGATTCTCTGCTATGACATGAAGACTGATTCTCTGCTGACATGAAGCCAGATTGTCTGTTACGGGACCTCTCTCCTCTGCCTGGGTGCTGGGCCTAAATATCTGACAATGGACTGTTGCATTGCTAACTGACGTGAAGCCTGATTCTCTGCTATGACATGAAGACTGATTCTCTGCTGACATGAAGCCAGATTGTCTGTTTCGGGACCTCTCTCCTCTGCCTGGGTGCTGGGCCTAAATTTATGAAAATGGACTGTTGCAGTGGTGGGTGACGTGAAGCCTGATTCTCTGCTATGACATGAAGACTGATTCTCTGCTGACATGAATCCAGATTGTCTGTTACGGGACCTCTCTCCTCTGCTTGGTTGCTGGGCCTAAATTTATGAAAATGGACTGTTGCAGTGGTGGGTGACATGAAGCCTGATTCTCTGCTATGACATGAAGACTGATTCTCTGCTGACATGAAGCCAGATTGTCTGTTACGGGACCTCTCTCCTCTGCCTGGGTGCTGGCCCTAAATTTATGAAAATGGACTGTTGCAGTGGTGGGTGACGTGAAGCCTGATTCTCTGCTATGACATGAAGACTGATTCTCTGCTGACATGAAGCCAGATTGTCTGTTACGGGACCTCTCTCCTCTGCCTGGGTGCTGGGCCTAAATTTATGAAAATGGACTGTTGCAGTGGTGGGTGACGTGAAGCCTGATTCTCTGCTATGACATGAAGACTGATTCTCTGCTGACATGAAGCCACATTGTCTGTTACGGGACTTCTCTCCTCTGCCTGGGTGCTGGGCCTAAATATCTGACAATGGACTGTTGCATTGGTGGTTGACGTGAAGCCTGATTCTCTGCTATGACATGAAGACTGATTCTCTGCTGACATGAAGCCAGATTGTCTGTTACGGGACCTCTCTCCTCTGCCTGGGTGCCGAGGCCTAAATATCTGAGAATGGACTGTTGCAGTGGTGGGTGACGTGAAGCCAGATTCTCTGCTATGGGACCTCTCTCTAATTGATTTTGGTTAATTTTTATTTATTTAATTTTTATTTTTATTCATTTCCCTATCCACATTTGTTTGCAGGGGATTTACCTACATGTTGCTGCCTTTTGCAGCCCTCTAGCCCTTTCCTTGGCTGTTTTACAGCCTTTTTAGTGCCGAAAAGTTCGGGTCCCCATTGACTTCAATGGGGTTCGGGCTCGGGACGAAGTTCGGATCGGGTTCGGATCCCGAACCCGAACATTTTCTGGAAGTTCGGCCGAACTTCTCGAACCCGAACATCCAGGTGTCCGCTCAATTCTAGTTACAACATGATAGAAAATATAGCAGACTTTATTAGAATTAGAAAGAAATCTAATTTTGCATATCGCTGAGGTAAAACAATAGGTAATATATTAATTAGAGCAGGGGTGGCCAACCTGTGGCTCTTGAGCCTCATGAGGCTCTTTGCTTCTTCAAGTGAGGCCCTCGCTGTGGAGCCGGGAAGCAGTCAGGCGGCTCACTCTCCACCCCATGCTCAGATCTCTTTTCCTGATCGTACACTTTTAATACTTTGCAGCTCCGGCTCTCTCTTCACTATGTCCTGATGCACACAGTGTGAGAATGTAGTACCTGGAGAAATACTATGACCTGATGTTGTGCTCATCGGGTCACAGTGGAGAGCATGTCAGACCTGCAGAGTAGCAGGTGCCCGAGCAAGAGCCCAATGCCTGATCAGGAAAGGAAGCAATCTTTTTACAATTATAGAACTGAGCATGTGGGTCTGATCTGAGCATGGGGGTCTGATCTTAGCATGAGGGGGAAGATCTGAGCATGAGGGTCTTGTTTGAGCATGGGTTGGTCAGGTCTGAGCATGGGGGGGCAGATCTGAGAAGGGGGAGATCTGAGCATGGGGTGGGGGGGAATCTGAGCCCTGAGGGTCTGACACTGGGAGTCTGATTTGTGTTGTCTGATCCAAGCATTGGGGCTTATTTTGGGGGTCTGATTTGGAAGTCTGATGAGGTTTGGGGATCTTATTGTAGGTCAGATGAGGATTGGGGATCTGATTTAGGAGTCTGATCTGAGGTCTGATGAAAAATATATTTTTAATTTTTTTCTCTGCTAATGAACAATAAGAAATACATATTTTTTAGCAGACCTCAGATCAGATAAAAAATATTTTTTGTATCTTATTTTTCTTTGTTAAAACCTAGGGCGAAAAATCTGGTGACTGTGTGTAAATGTATAGCTTGTGGCTCCTGGTAGTCATATATTTATTTTTTGGGCTCTTTGTGTATATAAGGTTGGCCACCCCTGAATTAAAGGATATATTAAAAAGAAAAATAGACAAAGCTATCTACTACAAAAGAGGTACTTTTTCATGTCTATCTTGTATAAATTGTAATTCTATCCTAAAAAGAGATGTAATAAAATCACCCAAGACAAGGTTACACTATTCCTATGTACCACTTTTCTATATGTTTGACAAAAAATTTCATTTATGGCATGTGTATGTGTTACATAGCATAAGCTAAGAGAGAGATACGATTAAATGAACATAGATCAACCTAAAAATATATATTGGATCCAAGGTAAAAAAGAAGAAAAAAAAAAAAAAAAACAGAATGAAATCACATTACTACAGAATTGTTACGAAAATGGGACATAAGTGGAATACATTGAAATGGACTATACTGGAATATGTTAATCTAGGAGTAACACAGGAAGATAACAAATCAAAACTATTGCAATACACAACCAGATGGATTAATAAAAACGGAAAGACTAAAACCAAGGGGACTAAATGAAATTTGTAACTTCAGAGTATTCTTATAAGTCAGTGTCTATGTAACTATGTTTTTATATTATTATCTTTTTAACATGAATGTATAAATAATTATGTAATTAATAAGGTGTATTTAAAGGGCATAGTTGCATCCCATGGTTACGCATGAGTAAGGGGGCGTGAACTCAGAAACATCACGCTGTATGGGATAGAACTCAGCTCAGGGTTTTCAGAATAGAAAGGCCTGTGAGCCATTGATAGTGTGAAGATATAATAAGTTTGAAAGTACGAAATGTTTTTATGGGAGAGCGAATGCTCTCACCAAGATTTGATTATTGTTATATGGCTGACTAGATTATACTGGAGTTCCATTTATAATGTAAACCACGGTGCATTTCCAGATCCGTTGTGTGATGGATACCGTTGGTGTCTGACAAACCCCATTGACCTGTTGAATTCTGTAATTTTGAGGTTAAGAATAGCATATTGCCCCACAGTGTTAGTTGTGTAAAAAGAAAATTAATAAAATATATTGTTTTAATTAGGAAGATGAACAAGAAGAAAGTGAATGTGATGATGAAGAGAGTGAGGACAGCGGAGGGAGTGCTTCAGAGTCTGATTCAGAGCCTGAAGAAAAAGGTGAGAAAAGAACTATGATTATGGTTGATTTTTGTGGATGTCTGATGAAAGTGCTAAGATTGTTCTTTTAAAACCTTAGGTTCAGTTGGTGGTGATCTAGCTGATTTGACCTGTGAGATTGAAATTAAGCAACGCCTTATTGAAGAGCTGGAACAAAGTCAACGTCGACTCCAGACACTCAAACTTCAATATGAGGAGAAGCTTCAGCAGCTTCAGAGCCGAATTCGAGACACACAACTTGAGAGGGATCGAGTGCTTCGGGAGCTTAGTATGGATATATTCCAAACCCCTACATATCTCCATTGATATTCTGTTACTTGGAAACCATGTTTATGTAAACTTGTACGGTGCTTTTATTTTTTATTATAGACGACAACCCACAGTCATCCTTTTTGACCATTTCATTACATACTGCCATATTTGATTTATGCCAGATACATATCAAGGCAATTGATTCTACAGGCTCTATGGAGTGTTATACAGAAGAGAAAGCTAATAAAATTCGCGCTGATTATGAAAAGCGATTGCGGGAGATGAACAGGGACCTACAGAAGCTACAATTAGCTCAGAGGGAGCATGCACGTCTTCTCAAGAATCAGTCGCGCTATGAGCGAGAATTACGCAAGCTACAGGGAGAACTTAATGACATGAAAAAAGCCAAGGTATGTTACAAGAATTAGGTGGACAAGAGGGTGTCATTTAAATGTTTTAAACAAAATGCTGTTGATTATTTTTGCACATTTTAGATTCAAACTGTCTTCCAGTAAAAAGAATCTTATGATATGAGATAGATACATCAGAAGATATGAAAATATGCCACATTTTTAACAAAGGGCTATTTATTAGAATGCCAGTTTGCTTAGCATGTTTTTTCAGCAATAGAAATACATGGTCTGTGGCAAAGCTACAATGACAATTCATTGATAGTGATGGCAATGGTGATGTGTCATACACAGTTATATAGATAGAACAGCAAGATTGTCAGAAATCAAAACTCTTTTCACTATAGCAACCACAGTCCAGCTTCCATTTTTCAACAGAAGAATATTATATGATATGAATATGATATAGACAGTTTCATAAGTGTTCCTAATTGACTTTAATTTGTTATTTTATGCCTACAGTGGTTATTGTTTACCCAGTAAAACAGCTTTAACAATGGGCACAACATAGACATGTGAATTGATACATTTAAATTGGTTCATCAAAACAGAATTCTTGGGCAGTGAGGGTCTGGCCCTGCTGCTTAATTGGCTCCTCCTCCCCTTTAATTGACAGGCCCGATCATTCCATCTGGCTCTGTCAATCTTGTGTGTCGTGATTCCAAGTAACAGCACAAGCACACAGTGCAGATGACAACTGTTTTTGCATCACTACACTTCTGAGTACCCATGCACAGTCGCCATCTGCACTACTCCAATAGCGGCAGCAGTCTCAGCACTTACACCACTACTCTGCAACCGGAGCAGAGCAGCACAGATGCTGACTCTGTAGCAGGGTATTCACAATCAGGATCTACGCTGCGCCGGCAGTAGAGCCTCTGTACTTGCACTGCTACTTGGGACAAATGACATAGGCATGAGATTGACAAGGCCAGGTGAGATGTCTGTCCATGTTACTCATGAAGTCTGTTTTGATGAACAAACAGATAAGAGTGTTTACAGTTACAGTAGTTCTCTTAAAGCTGTGTTATAACTTTAATCAGCCATGCACTTGCGTAAATTTTTTTATTGCATATAACAGCACGAGGAGCTGCTTGTCTCTGATGTGCTTAGTTGTGTGCTAGGATGCATGTTAGTTCTTTAAAGATGGTGCATGCTCCTCTAACACAGCAGACCCCTGAAGCTAATGTCTCACATTTAATCCCTCAGATGCCTTGATCAGTTGTGGTCAGGCTTTTCTCCGGGAGTGCTGTGTTCCTGGGGCCCGAATAGCTACCCTGCATGGAGAATGAAGAAGCTGTTTGTTCTTTGTGGTAACCTTGAGCCTTCTGAAGGCTCATTGGCTACCAGAGCAATAATTCCTATAAAGCCCTGCCTGTGGCAGGGCTCCATAAGGACTTGGCGAATCACCCATAGCTTGTGATCTAATTGTCACATGTTTAAGTCCTCTAAAGGGAGTTAATATTCTCCACTCCATTGGAACTAGTGTGCGGTAGCCCTGTGCCACTCTTGGGGATATAGGCTGCTGCACATCGTGCTCCCAGTCTTTATGGCTATGGCGCCCACATTTTTAAATACCTGACCGCTGACGTAAATTCCCATTGGGCTGTCAGAAAGGTGTTAATATGCTATTTTCCTGCACAATGTATGTAATAACAAAAGCAGGGGCAGAATTGGTGCCTTTTCCTTATCTTGCTTCCCAAAAAGTGAAATAAAAAGCAATCAAAAGTTGTATGTACCCCAAAAGAGAACCAATAATAATGTTTAGTTACATCCAAATTTATGCAATTTTCATACCCAGTAAAACTCCAGTAATAAGACGTGTGGTGTGAGTCTCAGGTGGCACAACATATTGGGCAATAAAATGCCATATTTATGGAATAATTGCCATTTTAATTTTTGCACAGTCCGCAGCGCACTAATTCCTTCAAAATGCCTGTAGAATCAGGATTTTCACTCCACCCCTTAATAAATACATTGAGGGGCTGTGTTCCCAAAATGGAGTCACTTTATTATTTCACCCCAGAGACTCTACAGTTGTCATCACAAGCTGCGTGTATCACCTCATTGGGCCTCAAAATGTGCCTAGTGTTCTCTTACTCCTGAGCCGTGTTGTACAGGTCCTTCTAAAAAAATTAGCATATTCTGATAAAGTTCATTATTTTCTGTAATGTACTGATAAACATTAGACTTTCATATATTTTAGATTCATTACACACCAACTGAAGTAGTTCAAGCCTTTTATTGTTTTAATATTGATGATTTTGGCATACAGCTCATGAAAACCCAAAATTCCTATCTAACAAAATTAGCATATCATGAAAAGGTTCTCTAAATGAGCTATTAACCTAATCATCTGAATCAACTAATTAACTCTAAACACCTGCAAAAGATTCCTGAGGCTTTTAAAAACTCCCAGCCTGGTTCATTACTCAAAACCGCAATCATGGGTAAGACTGCCGACCTGACTGCTGTCCAGAAGGCCATCATTGACACCCTCAAGCAAGAGGGTAAGACACAGAAAGAAATTTCTGAGCGAATAGGCTGTTCCCAGAGTGCTGTATCAAGGCACCTCAGTGGGAAGTCTGTGGGAAGGAAAAAGTGTGGCAGAAAACGCTGCACAACGTGAAGAGGTGACCGGACCCTGAGGAAGATTGTGGAGAAGGACCGATTCCAGACCTTGGGGGACCTGCGGAAGCAGTGGACTGAGTCTGGAGTAGAAACATCCAGAGCTACCGTGTACAGGCGTGTGCAGGAAATGGGCTACAGGTGCCGCATTCCCTAGGTCAAGCCACTTTTGAACCAGAAACAGCGGCAGAAGCGCCTGACCTGGGCTACAGAGAAGCAGCATTGGACTGTTGCATGTCATTCGGAAATCAAGGTGCCAGAGTCTGGAGGAAGACTGGGGAGAGGGAAATGCCAAAATGCCTGAAATCCAGTGTCAAGTACCCACAGTCAGTGATGGTCTGGGGTGCCATGTCAGCTGCTGGTGTTGGTCCACTGTGTTTTATCAAGGGCAGGGTCAATGCAGCTAGCTATCAGAAGATTTTGGAGCACTTCATGCTTCCATCTGCTGAAAATCTTTATGGAGATGAAGATTTCATTTTTCAGCACAACCTGGCACCTGCTCACAGTGCCAAAACCACTGGTAAATGGTTTACTGACCATGGTATTACTGTGCTCAATTGGCCTGCCAACTCTCCTGACCTGAACCCCATAGAGAATCCAGGGGATATTGGGAAGAGAAAGTTGAGAGACGCAAGACCCAACACTCTGGATGAGCTTAAGGCCGCTATGGAAGCATCCTGGGCCTCCATAACACCTCAGCAGTGCCACAGGCTGATTGCCTCCATGCCACGCCGCATTGAAGCAGTCATTTCTGCAAAAGGATTCTCGACCAAGTATTGAGTGCATAACTGAACATAATTATTTGAAGGTTGACTTTTTTTGTATTAAAAACACTATTCTTTTATTGGTCGGATGAAATATGCAAATTTTTTGAGATAGGAAATTTGGGTTTTCATGAGCTGTATGCCAAAATCATCAATATTAAAACAATAAAAGGCTTGAACTACTTCAGTTGGTGTGTAATGAATCTAAAATATATGAAAGTCTAATGTTTATCAGTACATTACAGAAAATAATGAACTTTATCACAATATGCTAATTTTTTTAGAAGGACCTGTATGTCCAGGGAAGAGATTAAGGCCACATGGATGTTGTTTATAAGACGAGGAAACACAGCATAATAATCAGAAGGCTGACTTTTACCCTGGCACATGCTGTGCTCAACATATTGGGCACTGAAATACATGTGCTGAAATTGCAATTTTCCCTTTGCACAAACTGCCGCCAATTAATTTTTGCAAAACACCTGTAGGGTCAAAATGCCTATTACACCCCTTGGTAAATTTTCTCAGGTGTGGTTTCTAAAATGGTGTCACTTCTTCAGGGTTTATTTTTTCTATTTTACTGCAGAGACTCTACAGTTGCCAGCCAGTGTTGTGTAAATCACCAAACTAGCCCTCAAATACACATGGTGTACTTTCTGTTCTGAACCCTGCAGTGTGCCAAAATAGCAGTTTATTCGATGTGGAGTGGACGTGCCTAGGGCTCAAGTAAATAGAGCACAATAAAGTAGTACGTCCTAGCTCATGAATAGGACAGAAGTGCTTTGTGATTAGAGGCTCACCTTTTAGGGTTGTGCTATAATAGGCACAACTCTACTGTAGTCATATCAAATGAAGAAACGATAGCCTTCGGGTGTGCGGCCGCAGGATGAGGATCAAATATAGAAGACTGTCCGGTCCCTCTTCGCTGGCCGTTGCGTGAAGGGAAGAATAAATTCTGCTTTTTGGCACTCCAAAACCTGGTCAAGGCAAACATGAGTTTCAAACTTCTTTTTATTCCAATTAAATAGGTATTCAATAAAAACTGTGCTTTTTGGGGAATTCAGATCCCCTTCCTAAGATTAAACAATTAGATATAAACATGGGGTACATAAGAACATATATAGTGAATAAAAACTGCCAGAAAACCGCATCTCAGGGTGGCGTTAGTGTTCTGGAAATGCCCATAGCTTTTTCATGAACTAAGTAAAAGCATGCAAATTAAAATATGTACTGGTGTCTGGATTTTATTAAAATGAATACAAAATAACTTGTTCTCATGTTTTTTTCGTAGTGAAATATTAATTTTCGGGGCATTTATTATAGATTTAAAAAGATCTTTGGTCTAGGCGAAGGACCTTAGTTATGTTACAGCATAATCGGGTCACGTGTTTTGTGTTGAGATACGTGACCGCTATTATGCAAAAAAAAAGGAGCTAGTTAGACAAGAACGATCATAATACGAGTGTGGGGGGGGGGGGGGCGAAATGCAGGGAAAAGAAAACACCTGTGTGAAGTTTGCACCCCATTTTCTTAAATTTCAAAAAAAAATACACCATTCGTTTGTGCTGGTTTGTACCGCAAAAATAAACGTTTCTGCCGGTTCAGTTCCTGAGATATTGCCCGCTTGATTTGCTGAAACCCCGCCCACTTTCCACCCCATTTTTTTAACCCTGACCCTAGACCCCCCAGGTGTGCTGCAGCTTGCCCCCCCACACAACTTTTTGGGGGGGGTGCAAGCATTTTTTATTTTATTTTTTCTGCGTATGCTGACTGTGGCCGGGGCTCTTAGCGTCTGGCCACTGTTAGCGCATCGCACACCCCACCGCTGATCAACTTCGGATGGCTGATCAGCGAGTTTGAATTTTTTTAAATAAATTTTTTGGTCTTTTCTTTTAGTTTTTTTATATATATATTTTTTGGGTCTGTTAGGTTTAGGTTAAGTTTGCGAACACCGTGTCCCCACACACACGCACACCAAATAAAGTTTATCACGCACACACACTCTCCCCTATGGCCCGCCGGATGTTCTCGGCTGAGGAGGCATATACCCAGCTTCAACTTTCCTTTTGTCATCCACGTCCTCTTCATCATTTAGCGATGATAATGAGCCCCCAAGGCGGCGGAGACACCTCCAGGCGGAGTAAGGGGACCACCATGCTAGGGACCCTATGGCCCACACTAGTATGAGCAGCTCTGGGGCTCGTACTTGTTTTCCGGCCCACCAGAGTCCCCTACCAGTGAACTTGTCTGGTATACCCCAGAGCGTTTTGAGCCAGTGATTCCTGATTTTGTAGGCCAACCAGGAACCCAGATTTCCACAGTGGGCTTCACTTAATACTACTACTTTAGTCTTTTTTTCAGTGACCACTTTGTGAACCTGATGGTGGAGCAAACTAACCCGTACGCCCAACAGTTTATTGCTCAACACCCGGGCTACTTTTTGGCTAGGGCGGTGTCTAGAATCTGGTCAGTGCAGCCGAGATGAGGACGTTTTGGGGCCTTGTGCTGCACATGGGCCTAGTCAAGAAACCTAGTGTCAGGCATTACTGGAGTGGGGACGTCCTCTACCAGACCCCACTCTACTGTATGTTCATGACACGCTCCCGGTTTCAGGCCATCCGGAAATGCCTGCATTATGCAGATAATGCAGCATGTCCCGTCCCCCCAGGTAATCCTGCCTATGACCGCCTGTACAAAATCAGGCCGGTCATCGATAACTTTGGGGCCAAATTTGTGCAGGCCTATGTACCCTGAAGAGAGGTCGCGGTTGATTAGTCTCTCATTGCTTTCTAGGGGAGACTCATTTTCCACCAGTATATTCCCTTTAAGCGGGGGAGGTATGGCGTGGAGCTGTACAAACTTTGTGAGAGTACTTCAGGGTACACTTACAAGTTTCGTGTGTACGATTCCTGTATTCAACCCCCAGAATGTTCCCCCACTCTGGGTGTTAGCGGGAAACTTGTGTGGGACGTTTTGCACCCACTGCTAGATAAGGGTTCTCACCTGTACGTGGATAACTTTTATACTAGTATCCACTTGTTCCAGTCCCTCACCGCCAGATCCACGTCTGCTTATGGTACCGTGCGGAAAAATCAACGCGGCCTTCCTACCCACCCCCTCCAGGTACCTATCCCCAGGGGTGCGACCCGTGCCCTTACCAGTGAAAACCTGTTGCTAGTCAGATATAAGGACAAGAGGGATGTCCTTGTACTGTCCACAATTCACGGTAACTGCATCACCCCTGTCCGAGGTACCGCGGCAACGGTCCTCAAGCCCGATTGCATCGTCGACTATGATCGGTATATGGGAGGAGTTGATCTCCCTGATCAAGTTCGCAAGCATACAATGCCATGCACAAAACCCAGGCATGGTACAAAAAGTTGCAGTCTGCTTGGTGCAGGTTGCCTTGTACAACTCTTTTGTGCTGTCCCAGAGGGCTGGCAACACTGGGTCAACCAAAAATTGGTTTATTCAGGACAACGCGTTTCGGGGTGCATGACCCCTTTATCAAGTCTGGTGGAACGCAGGGGAGCTGCTCGTATCCCAGCACGTGGGATGTCTGGAGTGGTTTGGTGAATCAACCACTCCAGACATCCCACGTGCTGGGATACGAGCAGCTCCCCTGCGATCCACCAGACTTGATAAAGTGGTCATGCACCCCGAAACACGTTGTCCTGAATAAACCATTGTTTTCTACCATTGGTTGTGGATTTGCGCCCTTTACTCTGTCCGTTTTCCTTGGACTTCCTTGGTCCACCAAACCTACAGTTCCTGTACTCACCCATTCGGCGGTTCGGCACCGACCGAAGGGAGTTTGGACAGAGCCGGCGGCACCAACCAATCCTCACGGGCACTCAGCTCTCATTGCAGTTGCACCCAATTGGTGCGACTCGAACAGGTGAACATATTACCTCTCGTCTGAAAAGGGAAATAATCCTCTACATATTCACCCTATGAGCGCCTTCTCTTTCTTTTTGTCTACAACCGCTTCAGTTCTATGAGGCAGTTTTCAAGGACCTGATCTTTTCTGACCGGGAAACAGCAGGCCGGAGTACCTCGGGAACTGGAGGCGTCCGGATCGTCCCTGGCCAATACTTTCCAGGTGTTGTCCCCCATACTGGAAAGAAGGGACGGACCCAAAAAAGGTGCAGAGTATGTCACAGGAGGAGGATAAGGAAGGACACCACTACTCAGTGTGACACATGCCCCGATAGCCTTTTTATTTGTCACCATGTCCCATTTGAAGCCCCCCTGATGCACCCCTAGAGTAGAAACTCCATAAAAGCGACCCCATCTAAGAAACTACACCCCTCAAGGTATTCAAAACTGATTTTACAAACGTTATTAACCCTTTAGGTGTTCCTTAACAGTTTATGGCAAATGGAGATTACATTTCAGAATTTCTATTTTTGGTAACCTTGCCTCACAAAAACGTAATATCAAACAACCAAAAAACATGTGTACCCTAAAAATAGTCCCAACAATACTGCCACCTTATCCCGTAGTTTCGAAAATGGGGTCACTGTTATGGAGTTTCTACTCTAGGGGTGCATCAGGGGGGCATCAAATGGGACATGGTGTAAAAAAAAAAAAAAACACCACTGTCCAACAAAATCTGCCTTCCATAAAAAACACGGTGCACCTTTCCCTCTACGCCCTACTGTGTGCTCATACAGTAGTTTACGGCTACACATGGGGTGTTTCTGAAAATTACAGAATTGGGGCAATAAATATAGCATTTTATTTGGCTGTGCTTTGTTACTAGAAAAATGGAAAATGTACCAAAAAATTGCTGTTTCGGCACAATTTTTATTTAAAAATTTTGACCGTGTTCATCTGAGGGGTTAGTTCATGGGGTATTTTTATAGAGCAGATTCTTACGGATGCGGCGATACCTAATATGTCTACTATTTATTTATGTTTTACACGATTTTATCTTTTTAGAAACAAAAAAAGGAATACATTTTTTTTTGGTATCTCTATAGTCTAAGAGTCATTTTTTTTGTTCTTAGCCGATTATCTTAGGTAGGGGCTAATTTTTTGAGAGATGAGAGGATGCTTTTATTGGCACTATTTTGGGGGGCATATAACATTTTGATCGCTTGCTATTACAATTTTTGTGATGTAAGGTGAAAAAAAATAATAATTTTGCATCGTTTTTATTTTATTTTTTGACAGTGTTCATCTGAGGGGTTAGGTCATGGGGTATTTTTATAGAGGAGATTCTTACAGACACGGTGATACCTAATGTCAACTTTGTTTATGTTAGTTTTACTAAATATTTTTGAATTTGTTTTTTATCCGATTGTCAGTGGATAAATTGGGGAAGGGGAACCATGGAAGTGTAGTGCTCCCTGAAGCAACCAATAATGCAGAGGCCCGGATTATCGGGGCACGTGTCATACTGAGTAGTGGTGTCCTTCCTTATCCCCCCCCGTGACACACTCTGCACCTTTTTGGGTGTCCGTCCCTTTTTTCCCAGTATGGGGGACCACACCTGGAAAGTGTTGGCCAGGGACGATCCGGGCGCCTCCAGTTCCCAAGGTACTCTGTCATGCTGTTTCCCGGTCAGAGAAGATCAGGTCTTTGACACCTGCCTCATACAACTGAAGGAATGTCCCTGTGTTGCCAGCGCTCCGGGACAGCACAAAAGAGTTGTACAAGGCAACTTTTTTGTACCATGCCCAGGTTTTTTGCATGGCATTGTATGGCTTGAGGACTTGATCAGGAAGATCAACTCCTCCCATATACCGATTGTAGTTGACGTTGCAATCGGGCTTGAGGACCGTTACAGGTACAGGGACAGGGGTGATGCCATTACCGTGAATTGTGGACAGTACAAGGACCTCCCTCTTGTCCTTATATCTGACCAGCAACAGGTTTCCACTGGTAAGGGCACGGGTCTCACCCGTGGGGATAGGTACCTAGAGGGGGTGGGTAGGGAGGCCACGTTGTTTTTTCCGCATGGTCGCACAAGCGGACGTGGATCTGGCAGCGAGGGACTGGAACAAGAGGATACTAGTATAATTTTTTTTATCCACGTACAGGTGGTAACCGTTACCTAGCAGTGGGTGCATCAGGGCCCACACAAGTTTCCTGCTAACACCCAGAGTGGGGGACATTCTGTCTGTAAAAACTTGTAAGTGTACCCTGAGGTACTCACAAAGTATGTACAGCTTCACGATATACCTCCACCGCTTAGAGGGAACATACTGGTGGAAAATGAGTCTCCCCCTTGAAAGCAATGAGAGACTCATCAACCGCGACCTCCCTTCCAGGTACATAGGTCTGCACAAATTTGGCCCCAAAGTGATCGATGACCGGCCTGATTTTGTTCAGGCGGTTATAGGCAGGATTACCTGGGGGGGGGGGGGGGGACATGCTGCATTATTTGCATAATGCAGGCATTTCCGGATGGCCTCAAACCGGGAGGGTGTCATGGCCATACTGTAAAGTGGTAGAGGATGTCCCCACTCCAGTAATGTCTGACACTAGGTTTCTTGACTAGGCCCATGTGCAGCACAAGGCCCCAAAACGTCCTCATCTCGGCTGCACTGACCGGAGTCCAGCCAGCGGGCCTAGCCAAATAGTAGCCCGGGTGTTGAGCAATGAACTGTTGGGCGTACAGGTTAGTTTGCTCCACCATCAGATTCACAAAGTGGTCACTGAAAAAAAGACTAAAGTCTATTCAGTGAATCCCACTGTGGAAATCTGGATTCCTGGTTGGCCTACAAAATCGGGAATCAAGGGCTCAAAACGCTCTGGGGTATACCAGACAAATTCACCGGTAGGGGGCTCCAGTGGACTTAACTGGTGGGCCGGAAAACTAGTATGAGCCCCAGAGCTGCTCGTTTTAGTGTGTGCCACAGGGTCTCTAGCATGGCGGTCCTCTTGCTCCGCTAGATGATGAGGACGCGGATAACAAAAGGAAAGTGGGGTCATCCTCGTCCTCACTGGGGCTCTCGGACTCGGAGGCAAGCTGGGCATATGCCTCCTCAGCCAAGAACATCCCACGGTGTGTGTGTGTGTGCACACGGGTGTTCTCGAACTTACCCTAAGGCCTCATGCACACGGCCGTGTTCCGTGGCCGAGAGCGGACCGTGGAAACCCGGCTGGGATTCCTCCTGACAGCATGAGCGCACGGCGTCATTGATTGCTATGACGCTGTGCGCTTTATGCAGCTGCTCCTGTACAGTAATACACTGTACAGGAGCGGCTGCATGAAGCACACGGCGTTATAGCAACCAATGACGCCGTGCGCTCATGCTGTCAGGAGGAATCCCGGCCGGGTTTCCACAGTCCGCTCTCGGCCGCGGAACACGGCCATGTGCATGAGGCCTAAACCTAACAGACAAAAAAATAATAATATAAAAAAATTCCTGAAGTTGATCAGCAGTGGGGTGTGCGATGCGCTAACAGTGGCCGGACGCTAAGAGTGCCGGCCACAGTCAACGTACGCAGAAAAAATAAATGAAATACTTTCACCAAAAAAAAGGTGGGGGGGGGGGGAGGAGGGGGATCAAGCTGCAGCACACCTGGGGGTGGGGGGGTCTAGGGTCATGGTTAAAAACATGGGGTGGAAAGTGGGCGGGGTTTCAGCAAATCAAGTGTGCAAAGTCTTGGAAACCAGTCAGCTAACATTTTATAACTGTTTTTGATTTTATAATTGCATTTGTCCTATATTGCTACGTGGCACATTTATGTCAATATATGATAGTGTATTATTGTATATATGATTAGTCAAATACCAGGCATGATTTTATAAGTTAGAAATAAATAAGTTTTAGTTGACATCTTGTGAGCTGGCCTTTCTTTGTATATGTAAGGACTTGTTTTATCTGCCTTAGTTATCGGCTTATTTTTCGGGCTTCTGTCACCCCACTAAACTCATTTTTTTTTTTTGTGTACTTATAATCCCTATCCTGCGATATTGCCATACATTATGTTATTAATAATTTTTGTTCAGTAGATTTAGCAAAAAACGTACTTTTAAGATATGCTAATTGCCTGTCTACCAGCAAGTAGGGTGTCTACTTGCTGGTAGCAGCTGCAGAAAACCGCTCCCTCCTTCTGTTGATTGACAGGGCCAGCCGCGATCTCCTCCTCCGGCCGGCCCTGTCAGCATTTCAAAAATCGGGCGCCTGTGTTGATTCGGCGCAGGCGCTCTGAGATAAGGAGGCACTCCCTCAGTGCGCCTGCGCCGATGACGTCACCGAAAGAGAAGACGTCATCGGCGCAGGTGCACTGAGGGAGTGCTGAGGAGGCGAGCCTCCTTATCTCAGAGCGCCTGCGCCGAATCAACACAGGTGCGCGATTTTTGAAATGCTGACAGGGCCGGCCGGAGGAGGAGATCGCGGCTGGCCCTGTCAATCAACAGAAGGAGGGGGTGGTTTTCTGGTACCCCTATCAAAGACATCCCTAAACTCATGTATTCTGATCTAGAGAGGAGATTCACATTATAATCACAATTTTCTGGTAGCTGTAGGGAAGTGTCTCTTGTGTGTCGTGTCTGCATTGCTGGGACTAGTGGTATCATTGTTAATGTCAACCTAGCTATTGTACAGGGTCCCTCTGTAATATTGGCTGGTATGTATGTGTAATAGAATTTCCACAGGCCAATACCCATCCTGTTGGTAGAGGTACATATTTGTCTAGGGATGGTACTGTTTTTGTAATATTACATTGCATTTTTTTTTTCCTGATACTATCTTTTTACAGTTACCTAGATCTCTATCACAAATATTTGGCTTACTCTTGTTCTGCATTTTTGCTTGTATGCAGGGAGGCAATAATGTCTCATCACAGGTGAAATTATAAAATATTTCTGCCGCTGTAACAAGACCTGTAGTTATTTCTATCATATTACTTTGCAGTGTCTCATATGTAGGACAGTTATAGCAAGCGTGATAAGGATTTACATATCCATATTTAGCATTGTGATCCTCCAAGTCTGTGTCGTTCCATTGGGAACGTAGGAGCCCCGTCCATACATCTACTGGGGTGGGGACTGCTACCAGACATGTCTCCAAAATGTTAGATGCAGATAAAGTGGTTCAGAGACAAAAATCTGTTAAGTTCAGATTTTTGGCCAGGTACAGCCATAAGTTCTCCTTTGTCTTCCACAGATTGTCTTCCCCTCTGCATTCCGTTTTCAAGTATGTCTGTCTGTTCCACAGCCGTGGGACAGTAAGTAGGAGACACAAAATTGCAATTATTAGCGCACTGCATCTCAGCCATCTTGAGGAATTTCCCGACTGCGTCATCTCATTGGGGGTCAAGGCTGTCTGCCTCCGTTAGTACCCCTTCTGTGCCTTATTCGAGGTCAAGGCTGTCTGCCTCCGTTAGTACCTCTCGTCCTTCTTCAAGGCCAAGGCTGTCTGCCTCCGTTCCTGCCTCCTCTCTTTCTCTCACAAGCTTCACTCGGATGGCGTGGATCCAAATGGGAGATTGTTCAGTGAGCACAGCTGTTCTGGTTACTGCAACCACGGTGGGCCATATACGAAATCACCTTGAACTCTTCCTTTCTTCAGTCTTTCGACAACTACCTCATCCCCCACCCTGTATGGGTGGGTGGGTTCCTGTGGAAAAGAGGGAGACTTAAAGGGAACCTGTCACCGGGATTTTGTGTATAGAGTTGAGGACATGGGTTGCTAGAAGGCCGCTAGCACATCCGCAATACCCAGTCCCCATAGCTCTGTGTGCTTTTATTGTGTATAAAAACCGATTTGATACATATGCAAATTAACCTGAGATGAGTCCTGCCCCTGACTCATCTCACGTACAGGACTCATCTCAGGTTAATTTGCATATGTATCAAATCGTTTTTTTTACCCAATAAAAGCACACAGAGCTATGGGAACTGGGTATTGCGGATGTGCTAGCGGCCATCTAGCAACCCATGTCCTCAGCTCTATACCCAAAATCCCGGTGACAGGTTCCCTTTAAAAGCAACTTTGTCCTCAGTTTTGTTAAGTACCTGCATCAATTTGGTGACATAGTCTTCCCTTATTAAATCAAAGTCTCCTTCCTGCATTATCATTGGGCCCAGGGGGTGGGTAAAAGGCCTCCCCATGGGTATCTCAATGCTGTTTATGTCCTACTCCGTGGAAATGTGCTATTAAGATGGAAGCACTGTGTTGGGGGAATGCTTAACTTCCCCTCTTCGCAGACTAATCCTATCTTAGGATAACACCAGTCTTACTGTTCATGTTCAGTGGCATACCACTAAAGATCAGTAAGTATTTGCAAAATCTCAGGGGTTGGAGGTGCCAGACATGGCATCTCCCAATGGTTACACAAACATCTGGGGTTGCATTTGGCCACTCATTTCGCCACCTTATCTACCAGAACATTGTCCTGTGAGACATGATCCTTACCATCTGCTGCCGTGAATCCTCTCCGCTGTCTAATCATACCATGGTCCCACATTACCCCATGTGTGTACCTACTCTCAGTATAGATGGTGACAGGTCTATCAGTATGTAGAATACATGCCCTAGTGAGTGCAATGAGTTCAGCTTCCTGCTGTGTTGAGTGTGGATGTCCTTGAGTAGGCCTACAACATCATGAGTGGTATGCAAAATGGTGTAATGTCACATTGTGAAAGGAGATGCCAATTCTACCATCATAGCAGAGGCTGCAAGAGAACACAGACATGCTGGCATCCCTTGAACAGGGGTTGGCATTACCTTTGAGAAAAATAAACAAAAACGCAACTTGCCTCCGTTTTCTTGTGTCAGTACACCCGCCATGGTTTTACAATTTTGACGTGCAAACCTGTGGAAGGGCATATTATGGTCAGGGAGGTCCAGCCCTGGACTCGACATGAATAAACATTTCAGATAATCAAATGCATTGTACATTTCAGAAGACCATTTAATCAAATCTGGATTTTCGTCCATGAGCGGCTTGCCTCAAAACATTGTCATACTTGCGGGATAACAGGCCGAACTGGATGGACAAATGTCTTTTTTCGGCCTTATGTACTATGTTACTATGTTACTAGTAGGAGCAATCAGGAATCCATTGTCTACAGTAGTTTATCATCCCAAGGAAATATAACATTTTTTTCTTGGTGTGCGGGGTGACCAGACACGCAATAGACTGGACCCTTTCTGCGCTGATCCTCCTTTCACCTTTTGTGAGGACAAAGCCCAAGTATTCAACCTGCATTTTATACCATTGCATTTTCCTAAGTGCCACTTTGTGACCACAGCCTGACAACCATTATAACAGTGATAAACCATCCTGAAAGGCCTCCGCTGACATGCTACACAGTAACAAATCATCGACATATTTCAGCAGCACAGAAGCTTGGGGGGGGGGGGGGGTACCACGGTTTTAATGTGGCTTGGAGGACTATGCTGTACACTACAGGTGAATCAGCATATTCCTGGGGCATTCTGCACCAGGTCAGTTGACGTCTGTCAAAGGAAAAAACTATCACACTGAACCAAACAGCGTCTGCTGGGATGGCAGATAATAATTGAGTGACATCAGGTACAACAGGGGCTATTAGGCACAATGATGTTGTTGATGGCCCTTAAATCCTGTACAAAGAGGGTAGTACCATCTGCCTTTGTCACTGGATTCACGGGCGTGCTATAGGGTGAAATCGCCTATTCCAGGATTCCCTTTTGTAGGAATTCTTCTATCATTGGCCTAAGTCCATCAAGTTTCTCTTTTGACAGCGGGTATTGTTTCTGATATACTGAGATGACACCTGGTTTCAGAGTAGCTGTGTAAAGTGTGTAATCTATGAATCCTGTGTCATATTCATTTGAAGACCATAAGGCAGGGTTAATGTTATTCAATTCTGGGTGGTCCTGTATGTTTTCAAGAGTCAGTGGCCCCGCCGGTGTAGAGATTGGAATGAGACCTGAGTGTACTCTTATGCCCTGATTCTTTGCTGATACCTGCAAGTCAAGCTTAATGAACAAATCACTCCCTAACAGGCTGAATGGGAAATCTAGTATAATGCTAAATACATGATCTGTGATGTATTCCCTGTCCATGGTCTTGAGTGGTAGTGAGTCAGTTTTGAAAGGTTTTTTCAAAACCCCATTAATTCACATAGAAGGCTCAGATTTTCCTTCCTCCCACTCTTAGGCATCTTAAGTCCACCCCTTTTTAGTCAGACGCTGTGGTCCTCCTTCTGTCTGTCTTTAGTGTCCCAGCTGCCCATGAGAACAGAGCTCTGATGTTAAGCACAACACTTAACATATAAAACACATAACTCCAAACATTGAAACAAACAGATCGGACAATACAGACATGAACACACAAAGGGCCCATAAAAACTTTTCATTGACATCAATAAATAAAAATGTACAGCTTGATCAATGATGTTGGCGCCAATAAAAACCATAAACTTCCAAGAAAAATAAAATTAAATTCTCAAAGCACATATTATATGAGAACAAATACTGTACTATAATCGCATTCACATTTTCATGTACTCATTTTTACAAACAGCTCATAACCTTGCCCTCATACATAAAAACTGAATTGCACACACAGCTCTGCTAAAACTCTCAGTCTTCATACATTTTTCAACTCCACTACAACTCAGAGCCACACCCATTCACATTCCACTGAATCATGTATTCCAAACTAGTCACACAATTCCTTTGTTTCATTTCAAAACTTTCAGTACAGACAAACACAGCTTTCCTGGAAACAGATAGCCACACCACACCCAGAATTATTAATGTTAACTTCCAATTGGCATCATAGCACAATCACTGTGGGCACTTTCTTAACTAGTGGATTTGAAAACATCATTGGATCTAATCCAATGCTGGAGCCCTGTCTGTAAGATCTATAGATAACATACATTAATATCTTCACAGTCTGCAGATGCATTACCAATTACCAACTTCTCTTTTCCTTCAATACACTTATCCATTAACTGACCATCTTTTACTGCTGTAATCTCTAATTCTAGGGCTATGGATCGTCCCTATTTAAAAACACACACATATCATTAGGGCAACAAAACTTAATTGGTTCATTTCTGAACATTTTAACACAAGCCCTTTCTGATTGCAGACACTGGGGCACTTTTTTCCCTTCTAGTGCCATTAACCACTTCAGCCCCGCTAGGTGAAACCCCCTTCATGACCAGGCCACTTTTTACACTTCGGCACTACACTCCTTTCACCGTTTATCGCTCGGTCATGCAACTTACCACCCAAATGAATTTTACCTCCTTTTCTTCTCACTAATGGAGCTTTCATTTGGTAATATTTTATTGCTGCTGACATTTTTACTTTTTTTGTTATTAATCAAAATGTAACGATTTTTTTGCAAAAAAATGACATTTTTCACTTTCAGCTGTGAAATTTTGCAAAAAAAAACGACATCCATATATAAATTTTTCGCTAAATTTATAGTTCTACGTGTCTTTGATAAAAAAAAAAAATGTTTGGGCAAAAAAAAATGGTTTGGGTAAAAGTTATAGCATTTACAAACTGTGGTACAAAAATGTGAATTTCCGCTTTTTGAAACGGCTCTGATTTTCTGAGCACCTGTCATGTTTCCTGAGGTTCTACAATGCCCAAACAGTAGAAAAACCCCACAAATGACCCCATTTCGGAAAGTAGACACCCTAAGGTATTCGCTGATGGGCATAGTGAGTTCATAGAACTTTTTATTTTTTGTCACAAGTTAGCGGAAAATGATGATGATTATTTTTATTTTTTTTCTTACAAAGTCTCATATTCCACTAACTTGCGACAAAAAATAAAAAATTCTAGGAACTCACCATGCCCCTCACAGAATACCTTGGGGTGTCTTCTTTCCAAAATGGGGTCACTTGTGGGGTAGTTATACTGCCCTGGCAATTTAGGGGCCCAAATGTGTGAGAAGAACTTTGCAATCAAAATGTGTAAGAAATGACCGGTGAAATCCGAAAGGTGCACTTTGGAATATGCGCCCCTTTGCCCACCTTGGCAGCAAAAAAGTGTCACACATGTGGTATCGCCGTACTCAGGAGAAGTTGGGGAATGTGTTTTGGGGTGTCATTTTACATATACCCATGCTGGGTGAGAGAAATATCTTGGCAAACGACAACTTTTCCCATTTTTTTATACAAAGTTGGCATTTGACCAAGATATTTTTCTCACCCAGCATGGGTATATGTAAAATGACACCCCAAAACACATTCCCCAACTTCTCCTGAGTACGACGATACCAGATGTGTGACACTTTTTTGCTGCCAAGGTGGGCAAAGGGGCACATATTCCAAAGTGCACCTTTCGGATTTTGCAGGGCATTTTTTACACATTTTGATTGCAAGGTACTTCTCACACATTTGGGCCCCTAAATTGCCAGGGCAGTATAACTACCCCACAAGTGACCCCATTTTGGAAAGAAGACACCCTAAGGTATTCCGTGAGGGGCACTGCGAGTTTCTAGAATTTTTTATTTTTTGTCACAAGTTAGCAGAAAATGATGATTTTTTTTTTCTCTTTTTTCCTTACAAAGTCTCATATTCCACTAACTTGCGACAAAAAATAAAAAATTCTAGGAACTCGCCATGCCCCTCACGGAATACCTTGGGGTGTCTTCTTTCCAAAATGGGGTCACTTGTGGCGTAGTTATACTGCCCTGGCAATTTAGGGGCCCATATGCGTGAGAAGTACTTTGCAATCAAAATCTGTAAAAAATGACCGGTGAAATCCGAAAGGTGCACTTTGGCATATGCGCCCCTTTGCCCACCTTGGCATCAAAAAAGTGTCACACATCTGGTATCGCCGTACTCAGGAGAAGTTGGGGAATGTGTTTTGGGGTGTCATTTTACATATACCCATGCTGGGTGAGAAAAATATCTTGGTCAAATGCCAACTTTGTATAAAAAAATTGGAAAAGTTGTCGTTTGCCAAGATATTTATCTCACCCAGCATGGGTATATGTAAAATGACACCCCAAAACACATTCCCCAACTTCTCCTGAGTACGGAGATACCAGATGTGTCCCACTTTTTTGCTGCCAAGGTGGGCAAAGGGGCCCAAATTCCTTTTAGGAGGGCATTTTTAGACATTTGGATCCCAGACTTCTTCTCACGCTTTAGGGCCCCTAAAAAGCCAGGGCAGTATAAATACCCCACATGTGACCCCACTTTGGAAAGAAGACACCCCAAGGTATCCAATGAGGGGCCTGGCAAGTTCAAATAATTTTTTTTTTCCGCATAAGTTAGCGGAAATTGATTTTTTTTTGTTTTTTTCTCACAAAGTCTCACTTTCCGCTAACTTAGGACAAAAATTTCAATCTTTCATGGACTCAATATGCCCCTCAGCAAATACCTTGGGGTGTCTTCTTTCCAAAATGGGGTCAGTTGTGGGGTGTTTGTACTGCCCTGGCATTTGAGGGTCTCCGCAATCATTACATGTATGGCCAGCATTAGGAGTTTCTGCTATTCTCCTTATATTGAGCATACAGGTAATGAGATTTTTTTTTCCGTTCAGCCTCTGGGCTGAAAGAAAAAAATGAACGGCACAGATTTCTTCATTCACATCGATCAATGTGGATGAAAAAATCTCTGCCAAAAAAAAAAAATGGAGGGGAAAGGCGTCTGCCAGGACATAGGAGCTCCGCCCTACATCCATACCCACTTAGCTCGTATGCCCTGGCAAACCAGATTTCTCCATTCGCATCAATCGATGTGGATGAATAAATCATTGCCGGGATTTTTTTTTTATATATATATATATATATATATATATACAAAGTGCTTGCCAAACATAGGAACGCCGCCTCCTCCTCAGCTCGTATGCCTTGGCAAACGTATCTGTCACTGCAGAGGAGAAAATCCTGTCTTGCAGCGCCGCATACACCGACTTGCGTGTAATCTGACAGCAGCGCAATGCTTCTGTCAGAATGCACATCGGTGCTGCAGCTAGTAGATCGGTTGGTCCACCTGGAAGATAAAAAGACAAAAAAAAAAAAAAAGAAAAAAACAGGCCACAACGCAATAATTTTATTAACTTTGGAACAGAACATGTAACTTTAACTTTTGGAACTAAACATTAACCTGTTTGCTTACCTGTTTTTTTTTTTGTTTTTTTACCTTTATAGAACAAACCTCTCCTTCCCCATGGGTCAATGTGCAAAGCGCAAATCGCCCAAAGATGTGGCGAAGTGCGTTATGCACTTTGTCCCATGTGAAAGGAGACGTTTGCAGCAGCAGTGAGTGAATGGGCCCTAATAGCCCTGTGTGCCTGTCCTGGTGAGTTGATCCCTATGCTAATAGTGTACCTGTGAGTGGTACTTCCGGAAACACTCTCCAAAGCATAGGGCAGGGTGGTCCGGACAGTCAGGACAGAAATAGCGGGTGTCACGCCTTATTCCACTCCTGCTACAGACACGACATCTTTTTCGGGGTGACGGTTGGGTTGAGGTACCAGGAACGACATTGGGGAAATGTCGCTCGTGTAGACGGCTAACTACACTGGTGGTTGGGGCAACGGAACCTCTTCCTGAAATTTGAGGAAGGATCCAGTTCTCCCAGCCTTACTGTAGAGAACAAAACTATTGTACAGAGCCAATTGAATTAAATATACAGACACCTTCTTATACCAGCGTCTGGTGCGTCGGGAAACTAAATACGGAGACAACATCTGGTCATTGAAGTCGACCCCTCCCATGTGGAGGTTATAGTCGTGGACTGAGAGGGGCTTTTCAATGACACGGGTTGCTCGCTCAATTTGTATTGTCGTGTCTGCGTGAATGGAGGAGAGCATGTAAACGTCACGCTTGTCTCTCCATTTCACCGCGAGCAGTTCTTCGTTACACAGTGCGGCCCTCTGCCCCCTTGCAAGACGGGTGGTAACGAGCCGTTGGGGGAAGCCCGCGCGACTAGTTCGCGCGGTACCACAGGCGCCAATCCGTTCTAGAAACAAATGCCTAAAGAGGGCCACACTTGTGTAAAAATTGTCCACATAAAGATGGTACCCCTTGCCGAATAAGGGTGACACCAAGTCCCAAACTGTCTTCCCACTGCTCCCCAGGTAGTCAGGGCAACCGACCGGCTCCAGGGTCAGATTTTTTCCCTCATAGACCCTGAAATTTGTGGGTATAGCCTGTGGCCCTTTCACAGAGCTTATACAATTTGACCCCATACCGGGCGCGCTTGCTTGGGATGTATTGTTTGAAGCCAAGGCGCCCGGTAAAATGTATCAGGGACTCGTCTATGCAGATGTTTTGCTCTGGCGTATAAATATCTGCAAATTTCTGGTTGAAATGGTCTATGAGGGGCCGAATTTTGTGGAGCCGGTCAAAAGCAGGGTGGCCCCTGGGACGGGAGGCGGTGTTGTCACTAAAGTGCAGGAACCGCAGGATGGCCTCAAAACGTGCCCTGGACATGGCAGCAGAGAACATGGGCATGTGATGAATCGGGTTCGTGGACCAATATTACCTCAATTCATGCTTTTTTGTCAGGCCCATGTTGAGGAGGAGGCCCAGAAAAGTTTTAAGTTCGGAAACTTGGACTGGTTTCCACCGGAAAGGCTGGGCATAAAAGCTTCCCGGGTTAGCGGTGATAAATTGTGTGGCATACCTGTTTGTTTCGGCCACAACTATGTCTAAAAGCTCCGCAGTCAAGAACAGCTCAAAAAATCCCAGGGCCGAACCGATCTGAGCCGTCTCAACCCGAACTCCAGACTGGGCAGTGAAAGGGAAAACTACAGGTGCGGCTGAAGTTGGGGACTGCCAATCAGGGTTTGCCAGCACCTCTGGGATTCTAGGGGCTCTACGGGCACGTCTTTGCGGTGGCTGCGACGGGGTCACTACTGCACGTGCCACCGTACCAGCTTCAACTGCCCTTCTGGTGCTCGCTACTTCACCAGGTTGTACGGCAGTGCTGGTACTAGGTCCAGGGAGGGCTGGGCTGCTGGTGTATGCCTCACCACGTAATCCGACAGCACCAGCCCCACTCTGCTGCTCTTGAAGCGGATCCTGCGCAACCTGCGGTCTAGCGACACGGGGCCGGGTACGCCTGCTGCTATCAGGGACCTCAGCCTCCTCGTCCGAACTTTGGGTCAGAGAGCCACTGCTTTCTACAGGTTCGTATTCTGACCCGCTGGATTCATCAGATGAGGGTTCCCACTCCTCATCCGACTGGGTCAGAAGCCTGTAGGCCTCTTCAGAGGAATACCCCCTGTTTGACATGTGGGCAACTAAATTTAGGGGTATTCCCTGAGACTACCCAAGAAAAAAAAAGCAAGCCTGTCTTACAAAGGGGAGGCTAGCGAAGTACCGGAGGCCGCTGCGGTTGATAAAAAATATCAAAACTGATTTTTTTATCGCCGCAGTGCGTGTAAAGTGAATGTGCAGTGATCAAAAAAAAATTTTTTTTTTGTCACTGCGGTGGGGCGGGTGTGGGCGAACGCACGTGTGGGCGACCGATCAGGCCTGATCGGGCAAACACTGCGTTTTGGGTGGAGGGCGAACTAAAGTGACACTAGTACTATTATAGATCTGACCGTGATCAGTTTTGATCACTTCCAGATACTATAAAAGTACAAATGCTGATTAGCGATACGCTAATCAGCGAATAATGGACTGCGGTGCGGTGGGCTGGGCGCTAACTGATCGCTAACTACCTAACCAAGGGACCTAAACTATACCTAAAACCTAACGGTCAATAACAGTGAAAAAAAAAGTGACAGTTTGCACTGATCACTTTTTTCTTTTCACTTGTGATTGACAGGGGTGATCAAAGAGGTGATCAAAGGGTTAATAGGGGTTCAGGGGGGTGATCAGGGGCTATAGTGTAGTGTTTGGTGTACTCACTGTGAAGCCTGCTCCTCTGCTGGATCCAACCGACGAAAAGAACCAGCAGAGGAGCAGGCAGCCATATAACAGATCATATTTACAAATATGATCTGCTATCTGGCACTTTGATTGGATTTTTAAAAAATCAGCAACCTGCCAGCCACGATCATTGGCTGTCAGGTTGCTGACGAAATACCTCTCGATGAAATGCTGGCGCGAACTGCGCACGCGCGGGCGCATACTCGCGTCATCTCGCGTCTCGCGAGATGACGCGTATATGCGTGACTGTGCGCCAGCCTGCCACCTCCGGAACGCACATGTGCGTTAGGCGGTCCGGAGGTGGTTAATTAACTACCTGACACTGCTCTATTTTCTCACTCACCAGAGGCCCCCCCCCCTTTACCATCACAGGAGTTCTGATGTACACAGTCTGTAAGCTCTAACTTCACAGTTTCTTACAGATTTTCATCCCTGTTGCCAGCCGGGCATAACATTCTGTTTCACATTTTAACTGTCAATTCTCCATCACATCCTGCCAAATTGTCTACCCATGGGTTAACTAGGAAGTAATTTGTGGGACTAGACCGTGCAACATAAAGTTTACATGTTGGCAGTGATGGAAACAGAATGATTTCACAGTGGGATGTGACCGTACACTTACCACCCGGTCAACATCTCACACAGACAGATAATCTTATCACTTCTAAAATGCTTATACTATATATACATAAGAGCTAATCCAAGCTTGTAATCTTCTGTTCCCTGAACAGTATTTCTTTATAGTGCACTTATTTATCTCTAATGATATGGACTCCCTGAGCCTCTTATAATCAACTTAGCTCCCTGAGCTATTGCCTGTGTTCCTTGACACAGCAACCTACCGAAATCAACAAATAGATGGTTCAACTTACTTGGGTCGAGATTCTGGTCAGTGCCCCCAGGTCCGGGGAGGACAAGAATTGATGTCTTTCACAGCAGATCCGAGGATGACCCTCTCGATCCCGGACCACGAGCCCCCAAAGCTGTAAGGCAATATGGACTCTTGCCTATTGTGTCCCTGACACAAGACTTTCGGTGGTAAGCTTGAATTAAGTCTTTTTCTGGTACCAGGAGAATGAATAAGAGTCAACACTAAACACGTGTCTTGTTCCAATCCATTCTGGTTTATTCATTGCTTGCAAATAATTAATATAGGGGAAGATTGATCTCTCATTACATCCAATCATATCTTAGCATTTGTCTTAACCTATGGCATGAATACACATAAGCTCTGCATTTACAGAATAGTAACAATAGTTAATCATTCAGGTATAAACACATGGGCTAGTATGCTTTGGGTGAGAAAAACCTTGTAAGTAAGTTTAAACAAAGGCCTCTTCTAGTCTCAAAATATCACAGAGGGGGGAAGGGGAAAGGGAGATCTTAGGTCAGATGTAATCGTAAAACACGTTGCTGAAACATACAAAATGGAGTTACTTATACCCCATCAGCATCGAAAATAGCCGAGCGCTGGATTGGCTATTTCCATCGGCCCCATAGAAATTAATGGGAGCGGGGGCCGCGCATGAACGGTACGCTTCGATTCACCTCTATGGGGATCTAGCTTGGTGGTTGCCGGACCAGAGTCCTCCAGCCACCACCTTGCGGGGCTCTGTTGTCGATATATCCGCATTGCCCCCATTGTCCATGATGAGACAACCCCTTTAACTTCAACTGTCATATTGATATATGGTGCATCAGCGCTGCTGCAAAGTGGACAAAGATAGGCAGGGACCATCAGAGCATTGGCGCTGGAGCAGTGGTGTACTTACCAGGTGAGTAATGGTTAATTTTTATCTTATGACATTCCTTACAGTTTAACTCATTTAACAGATTTAGATCTTTTACACACAGTGTGCAATTTGACTTGTCATTTTCCAGCTCAAGGGACTGGGGTCCATTCAAAACTTATCTATTGGGCACAGCCTATCCTACATTACATGGATAGGTATTCATTTAAATGTCTGCTATGTAATTCTGCAGCAGCTACACGCCACCCCTCAGTGACAGGAGCTCACCACCAATTCAGCTTCTATTTTTTAAAAACTCAATCTCGTGAAATATCATGTGGATCAAAACTTCACTAAGATACATATAGCAACCATAGATAAAGTCAGTATATTATAGATGTTCATTTTGTCCCCTGGTTGTTTCAAATTTGGCCTCTGTACAACCACAGATGTCTCCGGAACGGTGTCTTTAAGTATCAATGGTATTAAATCCAGCCGAGTTTGAAAAATCTCCAGGACAAGACTCGCTTTTGCACAAATGGAAATATGCTGATATTTTTTGTTTGTTATGACTATTTATAGAATTGAGCCTCCTCTGCAGCTTCCAACAACAACCAAATGTGCAGTGCCCAGCCATTTAAAAATGGTTTGTCTGGATGGTTCAGTCTGCATCAGTTGACCCCATACAGCAGAACTAGGCACTATATAGTAGTGAATTTCCTGCATTGTCCATAAAAATAGTTTTTTTTTTCTAGTGTCTGTGAAAAAACTAGATGTCTGGGGTGATTAAGCAGGTCACTGTGATTGCATCATCATTTTGCAGCTCACAGTTAATAATGGTATTGACGTCTTATAAGTATTTTGAGCTTTATCATTCATTATGAATTTATGATTTTCCGATTAGTTCATGAAAATGTTGGCTATCTGTGATTTTTGAAACATTTGTCCAGAGAAAGGTAAAAATCAGGTCAGCAACACTGGTAACAGCCAATTTATTAATGCAACAAACATAACAAAACACTAGGAAAATATAAAATATAAGCTGAAGGCATACTTAGCAGCCAGCCTCCCAAAACTGTACTGTATGTTCATTACTAATTAGCTGCATTGTCCATTTGATCTGTTTTGGTTTTTATTGATTGATTCTTCTACAGTATTTACTAGCAGCAAATGTGCTCAGCAACTATGCTCTAGACACCTTTGTGGTGGGTCTGGCATGGGTGACCACTGTTGGTTATATATTATTAACAGGGGAAGTCATTCTGACCGGACATTTCCAGTGCAGGAGAAATGTAGTATTACATGTCAAATGTCCACATGAATGGCCACCGACGTATTGATTGTCCGTGCATTGCTTTCAGGATAAGATTATATATCTTATACCACTTGATATACAATATCCTTTTATTATCTCTCATTTCTCTCCACATCATGTCTTTATTACCAGATTATAATTTATGAGCTGCTAATGTAACCGCTTGTTTTTACAAGTATATATCCTAAATTTTAATCATCTTAATTTCTAGGCTGTACTAGTGAAACAGATGCATGAAGAACAACAGCGAAGAAAACTTGTGGAGTCCAAAAGAAATAGAGAGATTACCCAACTGAAGAAGGAACAGCGCCGGCAAGAGGTGAAATGTTCAGATGGCTAAATTGAACAACCTATTTTGGGAGATTAGTTTTCAGAGTGGTAGGCACAATGGGCTCAGAACAGTTAGAAACAGAAAAGAAACCACCTTTAAACGGGTAATGGTTACAAGTTATCCCCTATCTACAAACAGCGGTCTCAGCTGAGGAAAGTGATTGGCTACAGCAGTGTGGTGCTGCCTTCTGTCACATTACTGTCATCGACTGCTGTGGCGTGTACAGCGTGGTGTGTGCAGTCAAGTGCCTAGCTTAGACTGATGAAGACAGTGATCGGCTGCAGTGGCTTATCCAGTCACTAACACTGCTCCTGTTTGAAAACCAACAGCAATGGGAGTACTGAGAACAGAGAACGGCGCTGTAGTAAGGGGTGAGTATATGTGTTTTTTTTTGTTTTTTTTTACACATTGTAAGGGTGTAGTCAAAGGTTTAGAGACACAATACTGATATAAAATTGTGTGGATTGGTACCTTATAGAGAAGCGATGTATGCGTAGAAGATCCTCCTTGTTATTGCAGGGAAGATGGCGTTCGTATGGCTTCTGATTCAACCTTCTAGCGTGAGTGATGCTCCGGCCGGCAGCAAATCACTCGTGCGAGGGAACCACCAGTTTGAAGTCCTAGATTTTTGGCGTGTGACGTCACCGCACTCTGTATGGATGCCTTCAGGGGACCAAAAACTACTCCGACGCGTTTCTGAGCCAGTCGTGCTCCTTCGTCAGGGATCCCTGATGAAAGAGCCCGACTTCGGATAGTTTTCTGTCCCCTGAAGGCATCCATACAGAGTGCGGTGACGTCACACGCCAAAATTCTAGGACTTCAAACTGGTGGTTCCCTCGCACGAGTGATTTGCTGCCAGCCGGAGCATCACTCATGCTAGAAGGTTGAACCAGAAGCAATCTGGACACCATCTTCCCTGCAATAACAAGGAGGATATTCTACTCATACATTGCTTCTCTATAAGGTACCAATCCATACAATTTTATATCAGTATTGTGTCTCTAAACCCTTGACTACACCGTAATCAGCGCAGGCTCCCACTCTGGTTGTTTCAAAAACCACACTTCTTTTATATACCTGTGTTAATATGGTACCAGTCCAAGCAGCAGACTGTGTTTGGGGACCTAGCAGCGATTCCCTTACGGGTGAGGAGTGTCAAGTGGTCACGGTAGCGTGGGTGAGCAGATACATTTCATACACATTTGTACATTTTAGTTTTTTTTTGTTTGTGGGTTGTCTGGTATGTGCGTCTGATCCAGTCCAGTTTTT
Organism: Bufo gargarizans; assembly: GCF_014858855.1. Lineage (NCBI taxonomy): Eukaryota > Metazoa > Chordata > Amphibia > Anura > Bufonidae > Bufo > Bufo gargarizans. Next base: position 352,659,214 of record NC_058082.1, read on the forward strand.
ACTAGGGTTTTGATTGCATGTCCGGCCTAGATTTTGATCAGAAGCTTTGACTTATCAATAGAGTAAAATGGAGATTCATGGCAACTGAAGAGGGGGCTAGGAGCCCTGAAACACATTTAGCCGACCTCCTGACAGGAATACTACTTATTTATTTTGCACTGTGGACAAATCTGCACCTGTGTGAAGTTGGCACCCCATTTTTTAAAATTTCAAAAATAAATACACCATTCGTTTGTGCTGCGTTTGTGCCGCAAAAATGAACGTTTGTGCCGCTTTGGTTCCTGAGATATTGTGCGTTAGATTTTTATGAAGCCCCGCCCACTTTCTACCCCATGTTCATAAATGTCAAAAAGAAATGCACCATTCGTTTGTGCTGGTTTGTGCCGCAAAAATGAACGTTTGCACCGCTTTGGTTTCCGAGATATTGCACACTTGATTTGCTGAAACCCCGCCCACTTTCCACCCCGTGTTTTTAACCATGAACCTAGACCCCCCCCCACAACTTTTTTTGGGGCGCAAGCATTTTTTATTTTATTTTTTCTGCATACGCTGACTGTGGCCGGCACTCTTAGCGTCCAGACACTGTTAGCGCATTGCACACCCCACCGCTGATCAACTTCAGGAGGCTGATCAGCGAGTTTAAATTAAAAATAAAATAAATCATTTCACATTTTTGGGTCTTTATTTAGTTTTTTATATATTTTTTTCTGTTAGGTTTAGGGTAAGTTTGCGAACTCCCGTCCCCTCACACACACGCATAGGCCGAGGAGGCATACGCCCAGCTTGCCTCCGAGTCCGAAAGCCCCAGTGAGGACGAGGATGACCCCACTTTCCTTTTGTCATCCGCATCCTCCTCATCATCCTCTGCCAGGCAGAGCAAGGGGACAGCCATGCTAGAGACCCTGTGGCCCACGCTAGTACGAGCAGCTCTGGGGCTCGTACTAGTTTTCCGGCCCACCAGTTAAGTCCACTGGAGCCCCCTACCGGTGAACTTGTCTGGTATACCCCAGAGTGTTTTGAGCCCTTGATTCCTGATTTTGTAGGCCAACCAGGAATCCAGATTTTCACAGTGGGCTTCACTGAATAGACTACTTTAGTCTTTTTTTCAGTGACCACTTTGTGAATCTGATGGTGGAGCAAACAAACCCAACAGTTCATTGCTCAACACCCGGGCTCCTTTTCAGCTAGGCCCGGTGGCTGGACTCCGGTCAGTGCAGCTGAGATGAGGACGTTATGGGGCCTTGTGCTGCACATGGGCCTAGTCAAGAAACCAAGTGTCAGGCATTACTGGAGTGGGGAAGTCCTCTACCAGACCCCACTTTAAGGTACGGCCATGACACCCTCCCAGTTTAAGGCCATCCCGAAATGCCTGCATTATGCAGATAATGCAGCATGTCCCCCCCAAGGTGATCCTGCCTATGACCACCTGTAGAAAATCAGGCCATTCATCGATCACTTTGGGGCCAAATTTGTGCAGGCCTATGTAACTGGAAGGGAGGTTGCAGTTGATGAGTCTCATTTCTTTTTAAGGGGAGACTCATTTTTCGCCAGTATGTTTCCTCTAAGTGGGGGAGGTATGTCGTGAAGCTGTACAAACTTTGTGAGAGTACCTCAGGGTACACTTACAAGTTTTGTGTGTACGAGGGGCGAGATTCCCGTATTCAACCCCCAGAATGTCTCCCCACTCTAGGTGTTAGCAGGAAACTTGTGTGGGACCTTATGCACCCACTGCTAGATAAGGGTTACCACCTGTACGTGGATAACTTTTTTATACTAGTATCCTCTTGTTCCAGTCCCTCACCACTAGATCCACGTCCGCTTGTGGGACCGTGCGGAAAAATCAACGCGGCCTCGCTACCCACCCCCTCCAGGTACCTATCCCCACGGGTGACACCCGTGCCCTTACCAGTGGAACCTGTTGCTGGTCAGATATAAGGACAAGAGGAATGTCCTTGTCCTCTCCACAATTCACAGTAACGGCATCACCCCTGTCCCTGTGCGAGGTACCGCAGCAATGGTCCTCAAGCCCGATTGCATCGTCGACTACAATCGGTATATGGGAGGAGTTGATCTTCCTGATCAAGTCCTCAAGCCATACAATGCCATGTGCAAAACCCTGGCATGGTACAAACAAGTTGCCTTGTACAACTCTTTTGTGCTGTCCCGGAGCGCTGGCAACACAGGACATTCCTTCAGTTGTATGAGGCAGTCCTCAAGGACCTGATCTTTTCTGACCGGGAAAAAGCCGGCCGGAGTACCTCGGAAACTGGAGGCGCCCGGAACGTCCCTGGCCAACACTTTTCCAGGTGTTGTCCCCCATACTGGAAAGAAGGGACGGACCCAAAAAAGGTGCAGAGTGTGTCACAGGAGGGGAATAAGGAAGGACACCACTACTCAGTGTGACACGTGCCCCGATCAGCCGGGCCTCTGCATTATTGGTTGCTTCAGGGAGTACCACACTTCCATGGAGTACTAAATTTATGTTCCCCTTCCCCAATTTATCCACTGACAATCGGATAAAAAACAATGGTTCTTAGAGACACTAAAACAAACATTTATTAAAACCAAATTAAATTAAAAAAAAGTTGACATATTAGGTATCGCCGCATCTGTAAGAATCTGCTCTACAAAAATACCCCATGACCTAACCCCTCAGATGAACACGGTCAAAAAATAAAATAAAAACGGTGCAAAAATCGTTTTTCTTGTTACCTTATATCACAAAAATTGTAATAGCAAGCGATCAAAAAGTCATATGCCCCCCAAATGAGTGCCAATAAAATCATCCTCTCATCCTGCAAAAAATGAGCCCCTACCTAAGATAATCGGCTAAGAACAAAAAAAAAATAATGACTCTTAGACTATGGAGATACTAACATTTTTATTTTTTGTTTATAAAAAGATAATATAGTGGAAAACATAAATAAATAGTAGACATATTAGGTATCTCCGCGTCCGTAAGAATCTGCTCTATAAAAATACCCCATGAACTAACCCCTCAGATGAACACGGTAAAAAATGTTTTAATAAAAACTGTGCCAAAACAGCCATTTTTGGGTAAATTTTCCATTTTGATCAATTTTTCTAATAACAAAGCAAGGGTTAACAGCCAAACAAAATGCTATATTTATCGCCCCAATTCTGTAGTTTGCAGAAACACCCCATTTGTGGCCGTAAACTACTGTGTGGGCACACAGTAGGGCGTAGAGGGAAAGGTGCGCCGTGTGGTTTTTGGAAGGCAGATTTTGCTGGACTGTTTTTTTTTTTTACACCATGTCCCATTTGATGCCCCCCTGATGCACCCCTAGAGTAGAAACTCCATAAAAGTGAACCTATTTTTGAAATTACGGGATAAGGTGGCAAAATTGTTGGGACTATTTTTAGGGTACATATGATTTATGGTTGCTCTATATTACGTTTTTGAGAGGCAAGGTTACCAAAAATAGAAATTCAGAAATTTCCTCTGCATTTGCCATAAACGGTTAAGGAACACCTAAAGAGTTAATAACGTTTGTAAAATCAGTTTTGAATACCTTAGGGGGTGTAGTTTCTTAGATGGGGTTGCTTTTATGGGGTTTCTACTCTAAGGGTGCATCAGGGGGGCTTCAAATGGGACATGGTGAGCAAAAAAAAAGGCTATCGGGGCACGTGTCACACTGAGTAGTGGTGTCCTTCCTTATCCCCCTCCTGTGACACACTCTGCACCTTTTTTGGGTCCGTCCCTTCTTTCCAGTATGGGGGACAACACCTGGAAAGTGTTGGCCAGGGACGATCCAGGCGCCTGCAGTTCCCGAGGTACTCCGGCCTGCTGTTTCCGGTCAGAAAAGATCAGGTCCTTGAGGACTGCATCATAGAACTGAAGGAATGTCCCTGTGTTGCCAGCGCTCCGGGATAGCACAAAAGAGTTGTACAAGGCAACCTGCACCAAGCAAACCGCAACTTTTTTACCATGCCCGGGTTTTGCGCATGGCATTGTATGGCTTGAGGACTTGATCAGGGAGATCAACTCCTCCCATATACCGAATGTAGTCGGCGATGCAATCGGGCTTGAGGACCGTTGCCGCGGTACCTCGCACAGGGACAGGGGTGATGCAGTTACCGTGAATTGTGGACAGTACAAGGACATCCCTCTTGTCCTTATATCTGACCAGCAACAGGTTTCCACTGGTAAGGGCACGGGTCGCACCCCTGGGGATAGGTACCTGGAGGGGGTGGGTTAGGGAGGCCACATTGATTTTTCCGCACGGTACCACAAGCGGATGTGGATCTGGTGGCGAGGGACTGGAACAAGGGGATACTAGTATAAAAGTTATCCACGTACAGGTGGGAACCCTTATCTAGCAGTGGGTGCATAAGGTCCCACACAAGTTTCCCGCTAACACCCAGAGTGGGGGGACATTCTGGGGGTTGAATACGGGAATCTCGCCCCTCGTACACACAAAACTTGTAAGTGTACCCTGAAGTACTCTCTCAAAGTTTGTACAGCTCCACGCCATACCTCCCCCGCTTAGAGGGAATATGCTGGTGGAAAATGAGTCTCCCCTAGAAAGCAATGAGAGACTCATCAACCGCGACCTCCCTTCAAGATACATATGCCTGCACAAATTTGGCCCCAAAATGATCGATGACCGGCCTGATTTTGTACAGGCGGTCATAGGCAGGATCACCTGGGGGGGGGGGGGGGACATGCTGCATTATCTGCATAATGCAGGCATTTCCGGATGGCCTCAAACCGGGAGCGTGTTATGGCCATACAGTATAGTGGGGTCTGGTAGAGGACATCCCCACTCCAGTAATGCCTGACACTAGGATACTTCACTAGGCCCATGTGCAGCACAAGGCCCCAAAATGTCCTCATCTCGGCTGCACTGACCGGAGTCCAGCCATCGGCTCTAGCCAAAAAGTAGCCCGGGTGTTGAGCAATGAATTGTTGGGCATACAGGTTTGTTTGCTCCACCATCAGATTCACAAAGTGGTCATTGAAAAAATGATTAAAGTAGTCGTATTCAGTGAAGCCCACTGTGGAAATTTGGATTCCTGGTTGGCCTACAAAATCTGGAATCATGAGCTCAAAACGCTCTGGTGGGCCCGTAAAACCAGTGCGAGCCTTAGAGCTGCTCGTACTAGTGTGGGCCACAGGGTCTCTAGCATGGCTGTCCCCTTGCTCCGCCTGGCAGCGTCTCGACCACCTTGGGGGCTCATCATCATCGCTAGATGATAAAGAGGACGTGCATGACAAAAGGAAATTGGGTTCATCCTCGTCCTCACTGGGGCTCTCGGACTCAGAGGCAAGCTGGGCATATGCCTCCTCAGCTGAGAACATCCGGCGGGCCATAGGGGAGTGTGTGTGTGTGCGTGCGTGATAAACTTGATTTGGTGTGCGTGTGTAAGGGGGCACGGGTGTTCGCGAACTTACCCTAAATCTAACAGACAAAAAAATATATAAAAAAATAAAGAATGAAAAAAAACAATAATGTGAATTTTTTATTTTCTTTATTCAAACTCGCTGATCAACCATCCAAAGTTGATCAGTGGTGGGGTGTGTGATGCGCTGACAGTGGCCGGAGGCTAAGAGTGCCGGACACAGTCAGCGTCCGCAGAAAAAAAAAATGCTTGCGCCCCAAAAAAAGTTGTGGGGGAGGTGGGCAAGCTACAGCACACCTGGGGGGTCTAGGGTCAGGGTTAAAAAAATGGGGTGAAAAGTGGGCGGGGTTTCAGCAAATCAAGCTTGCAATATCTCGGAAACCAAAGTGGCGTAAACATTCATTTTTGCGGCACAAACGTAGCACAAATGAATGGTGTATTTATTTTTGAAATGTAAGAACATGGGGTGGAAAGTGGGCTGGGTTTCATCAAATCAAGCGCGCAATATCTCGGAAACCAAAGCGGCGCAAATGTTCATCTTTGCAGCACAAACAAATGGTGTATTTCTTTTTTACATTAAAAAACATGGGGTGGAAAGTGGGTGGGGTTTCAGCAAATCAAGCGCGCAATATCTCGGAAACCAAAGCGGTTTAAACGTTCATTTTTGCGGCACAAACACAGCACAAACGAATGGTGTATTTCTTTTTGAAATTTAAGAACATGGAGTGGAAAGTGGGGGGGTTTCATCAAATCAAGCACGCAATATCTCGGAAACAAAAGCAGCGCAAACGTTCATTTTTGCGGCACAAACCAGCACAAACGAATGGTGTATTTCTTTTTGAAATTTAAGAACATGGGGTGGGAAGTGGGCGGGGCTTCATACAAATCTAATGCACAATATCTGGGGAACCAAACCAGCACAAACGTTCATTTTTCCATCACAAACACAGCACAAACGAATGGTATATTTATTTTTGAAATTTAAGAAAATGGGGTGCCAACTTCACACAGGTCATTTCCGCCACTTAATATCCTAAAACGAAATACGAACACAGCGGGTGTGATACCTGGAACACACCCACAACACGCAGCAAGCTCCTGCTTCCTACTGGAAACATCAACTCACTTCGGCCAGACACACGAGCCCTGAACCTGTGGAGGAGGTGTAGTGCAACAGGGTGCAGCCAGCCTGACATCTATGGGACATGTACACGCAGAGGAAGACTTTCAATTTAGCAAGTATTGACATACGCTGCTATCCGTGGTGAGCGATGGTACATCTAATTTACCTTACAGGAGAATTCCAGTGGCCTGCAGGTAGCTACGATCCTATTTAATTACACAACAGTATCTGTTTGTAGCAGACAGCAGTACATTATTTGTGGTAGGGGCTGAGGTGTACATTGGCGTGGAGTCGGGAGGAATGCCTATCACCCTCCAAGATCAGTCTGGCTGAACTGTGCCTGGAGCCAGTGCGGGGTAGGCCTGGATAAGTGGGCCACCCAAGAGAGAGGAATGGAAGAAAGAAGGGTCGGGAGGGTGGGGCATGAAGCAACCGTCCTCAAGGTGAGGATGCGTGGGGAATATATAGTCAGCAGCCCCTCCCACAAATGCAGGCTGTAACCAGCCTTAATACTTGTGGTAGGGGCTGAGGTGTACATTGGCGTGGAGTCGGGAGGAATGCCTATCACCCTCCAAGATCAGTCTGGCTGAACTGTGCCTGGAGCCAGTGCGGGGTAGGCCTGGATAAGTGGGCAAGAAGACTACCCACGCTGTAGGAGGGAAATAGTTAATTGAACCGACCGACACGGGAGGTAACAAGGGCACGAGTGATTCAGGCCGGAGCTGGGCTGTTAAATGACCTGAGCGAACCGGGAAGGCAGTGGGTAGTTAGTGACGTGACGGTCCAGGTGACGGCGGAAGAGCAAGCTGGGCGATCCGGGATGTGAGAGGCCACATGGCCCTGGGCGACCCAGGATGAGAGAGGTGATCCAGAATGACAGAGACAGAGCGAGCCTGGGCGATCCAGCATGACCGGGGTAGGGGGAGCAGAGCGAGCCTGGGCGATCCAGGGAGACAGGAGCAGAGCGAGCCTGGGCGATCCAGGGAGACTGGAGATCCAGGATGGCAGGAGCAGAGCGAGCCTGGGCGATCCAGGGAGACTGGAGATCCAGGACGGCAGGAGCAGAGCGAGCCTGGGCGATCCAGGACGACAGGAGCGGAGCGAGCCTGGGCGATCCAGGACGACAGGAGCAGAGCGAACCTGGGCGATCCAGGACGACAGGAGCAGAGCGAGCCTGGGCGATCCAGGACGACAGGAGTAGAGCGAGCCTGGGCGATCCAGGACGACAGGAGTAGAGCGAGCCTGGGCGATCCAGGGAGACTGGAGATCCAGGATGACAGGAGCAGAGCGAGCCTGGGCGATCCAGGATGACAGGAGCAGAGCGGGCCTGGGCGATCCAGGATGACAGGAGCAGAGAGGGCCTGGGCGATCCAGGACGACAGGAGCAGAGCGAGCCTGGGCGATCCAGGACGACAGGAGCAGAGCGAGCCTGGGCGATCCAGGATGACAGGAGCAGAGCGGGCCTGGGTGATCCAGGACGACAGGAGCAGAGCGGGCCTGGGCGATCCAGGACGACAGGAGCAAAGCGAGCCTGGGCGATCCAGGACGACAGGAGCAGAGCGAGCCTGGGCGATCCAGGACGACAGGAGCAGAGCGAGCCTGGGCGATCCAGGACGACAGGAGCAGAGCGAGCCTGGGTGATCCAGGACGACAGGAGCAGGGCGAGCCTGGGCGATCCAGGACGACAGGAGCAGGGCGAGCCTGGGCGATCCAGGACGACAGGAGCAGGGCGAGCCTGGGCGATCCAGGACGACAGGAGCAGAGCGAGCCTGGGCGATCCCGGACGACAAGAGCAGAGCGAGCCTGGCGATCCAGGGCGTCAAGAGCAGAGCGAGCGTGGGCGATCCAGGACGACAGGAGCAGGGCGAGCCTGGGCGAACCAGGACGACAGGAGCAGAGCGAGCCTGGGCGATCCAGGACGATAGGAGCAGGGCGAGCCTGGGTGATCCAGGACGACAGGAGCAGAGAGGACCTGGGCGAACCAGGATGACAGGAGCAGAGAGAGCCTGGGTGATCCAGGACGACAGGGAAGACAAACAAAAGGCGTATACCTGATACCTGAAGAATTCGGGAAGCTGATGAGCCGCTAGTTCTGATCGGGAGGGCTGAATAAACGACAGCACCGCAGCCCTGCTTGTTGGAAAAGATTGCCCAAAATGGTACATTAAGAAACCGGAAAAAGGCACAGTGACAAAACCCCACGACTAAAACGACATCCATGGAGTTAGCTACCCCGGAGGGGATAACCTGTGTCACCTCTGGTAGCAGCAGTGGAAGGAGCAGTTTCTGGTTCCAGTCGAGGAGGCAGAGAGCGCTTGTGCAGCGATTAAAAGGCATTTGTGGGAATAGGGGTCCACTGGAGGTTCGAACTTACTTAACCTGGGCCAGCGGTAGCCTAGACGATGGGAACCAGAATCGCAGTTCCAGACCCCTGCAGCAGCGTCCGCAAGGCAGCACCTTAATGATCACACCGGCGTCTGGCCTCTCCGCTGCGTTCCTGAAGCTTCTTTTCTCTTTTTTTTTTTTTTTTTTCTTTTTTATCGAAATGGAGAAACAGACCGGCCAGCCCCGTGCCCGCTAACCACGGCTTCTCGGCTGGAATGTACTGCAAAATAAATGAGAAATAGAAACAATACAAGCGATTATGAAACAATACATGCAATTATACCTGATTACAGTTGTAGATACCCCCAGGTCCGGTGTACTAGAGAAGAACTTACACCAATTGGCTTTAATATTATCGTTGTTCTTAAACATCGCTTTAGGAGAGCAGGGAAGAGAAAGAGGATGCGGGACCGGAGGACCGGGCGGGGAGCAAGGAAGGATGACAGAGGCAGTGTGGGCCTGGGCGATCCAGGATGACAGAGGCGGAACGAGCCTGGGCGAACCAGGATGACAGAGGCGGAACGAGCCTGGGCGGTCCAAGATGACAGAGACAGGAACGAGCCTGGGTGATCCAGGAAGACTACGGATGATGTGTGCGAGCGAGATAAGAAGCCCGGAAAACAGACCCAAGTATAGACAACAAGCAATAAATCAGCACCTAGGTGTAACACGGCGGTGCCACACGCATGTGCCCAGGAGGGCCGCACGGGACAGCTGTGCCAAACCTGAGCATGCGAGGACGGCGCTACAATGGAGCCAGACGCATGCGCCCAGGAGGGCGGCAGACACGGCCGCCAGACACGTGTGCACAGGACGGCGGTCCAACGCCGCTGCGCCATAAACAAACGCACCGGGGCCACCTGCTTAAGAGAAAAAAAAAACAAAAAACACCCCTCTCAGAGGACATTGTGGAAGCAAACATTGTAAAACCTATGAAAAACAGTGCAGAGCATTGTCTGATGTTGGGGGCGGAAGACATATGGTGAGATGCACGAGCACGGAACAAGGGTGGAATCCGAAAAGCGGTGGATAGAACGTATCTATCATGTGTATCGCGTGTTATCCTGGGTAGATGCACGACCACTTAGATTTAATGTTGTCATTAATCTTAACATCGCTTTAGGGATGGGGGAGAGCAAGATAAGAAGCATGGAAAAACAGACAAAAACATGTGACAGTTCGCGCCAACCCTGAGCATGGGAGGGCGGCACTACAGCGGTGCCACACGCAGCGCCCAGGGGGGCGGCAGACACAGCCGCCAACACGTGTGCACAGGAGGGCGGCACCACGCCGCTGCGCCATACACAAATGCACAGGGGGCGGTAGACATGCGGCGGATGCACAGGTGCAGGAGACTTTTCTTCTTTTTTTTTTTTTTTTTTGGGGCATGTACAGTTATGGCTAGCTGGTTAATTTAAAACCGAAAATGGCGCCAGAAGACGGTGTTGAAACGTCACTTCCGGTCCGCGTGGGTCCATGCGTTCCAACATGGAACGCAAACCGGAAGTGAGGACTGAAACTAGGGACCAAGGGGCCGTAAGCACTCTGATCCACGGGACATGGAAAATGTAAGACACCTTGTATGACTGATGCTTTCAGTCGTGATTGTATGCTGAAGGACGCAAGCTTGACAGCCGGCAGGTTCTACTTACGCACGTATGTTGACCGCCGGCCGAGGAGTGACGTCACCCCCAGATCTCCGCCCACTTCCGCTGATTGGAACGCAAGTGGCAGAGCTACGGGGAAAAAGGCATCCGTGGGCCTGAAGAGCCGCCGACGCCGGTATCGCCGAACCCTGCTGGGGAGAACAGACCTGTGGAGAGGAGGTCCCCTGGCGCTGGAGAGAAGAGGGAGACCGACCGGGCGGTGGACGGATGCTGCCGCACGCACGAGGCAGCCGAGCGAGCCGAGGCTTACCCGGAAGTGACGAGGCCGCAAACCGGAAGTGACGAAGCGGAACGGAGGAGCCAGCATGAAGCAACCGTCCTCAAGGTGAGGATGCGTGGGGAATATATAGTCAGCAGCCCCTCCCACAAATGCAGGCTGTAACCAGCCTTAATACATTGACAAATCCTAAGTACCAACTAATCCATTGGAACTCTTCTTGAATCCTCTATTACTACTACTAGCAGTAATATCATTGTGCACAATATATTGGTTTTGAGAATACACATTTTTTTTCCTCGTCAGAAGTTGTTAAGGTGGATCCACAGTTTATAACTGAACTGAACTTGGCCCATGGCTGGTGTTTATTATACAGTGGGATGCGAAAGTTTGGGCAACCTTGTTAATCGTCATGATTTTCCTGTATAAATCGCTGGTTGTTACAATAAAAAATGTCAGTTAAATATATCATATAGGAGATACACACAGTGATATTTGAGAAGTGAAATGAAGTTTATTGGATTTACAGAAAGTGTGCTATAATTGTTTAAACAAAATTAGGCAGGTGCATAAATTTGGGCACCACAAAAAAGAAATTAAATCAATATTTAGTAGATCCTCCTTTTGCAGAAATTACAGCCTCTAAACGCTTCCTGTAGGTTCCAATGAGAGTCTGGTTGAAGGTATTTTGGACCATTCCTTTTTACAAAACATCTTTAGTTCATTCAGGTTTGATGAACTAAAGCTCTCTTTAAAGGGATTCTGTCACCTCCCCTAACCCAAAAAACGATTTTAAAGCAACCATGAAGCACAGCTTACCTTGATTAGGCTGTGCTCTTTTATCTTGTAATCCGTCCAGCAGTTTCTGCAAAAAACGACTTTTATTGATATGCAAATGAGTCCTGAATGTGCCCAGAGGGGCATTTTGTTCCTCTTAGAGAGCCCAGTACCGCCCCTCTTACAGTGCCCAGCCCGCCTTCCTTGCACTGTCTAACCGCCGCCAGCCTGCCACAGCCTCTTCTCCCTCTCCTGGCCCTCCCTCACGCCGAACGAACTCTCGCACAGGCGCAGTACCCACTGAGGGCTGCGCCTGTGCGATCAGCAGGAGACTGAGGGCAGGAGTTTCATCCTCGTCACTGGGCATGCGCCGAGCCCAGTGACGTCCGATGCTCGCTCTTCCCTGCTGACTGAGGGAAGAGGGTACTGCGCCTGTGCGAGAGTTCGTTCGGCGTGAGGGAGGGGGAGGAGAGGGATGAGAGGCTGTGGAAGGCTGGGGGCGGTTAGACAGTGCAAGGAAGGCGGGCTGGGCACTGTAAGAGGGGCGGTACTGGGCTCTCTAAGAGGAACAAAAAGCCCCTCTGGGCACATTCAGGACTCATTTGCATATCAATAAAAGTCGTTTTTTGCAGAAACTGCTGGACGGATTACAAGATAAATGAGCACAGCCTAATCAAGGTAAGCTGTGCTTCATGGCTGCTTTAAAATCGTTTTTTGGGTTAGGGGAGGTGACAGAATCCCTTTAAGTCACACCACATATTTTCAATTATATTCAGGTCTGGGGACTCAGATAGCTATTCCAGAACGTTGTATTTGTTCCTCTGCATAAATGCCTTAGTGGATTTTGAGCAGTGTTTAGGGTCGTTGTCTTGTTGAAAGATCCAGCCCCGGCACAGCTTCAGCTTTGTCACTGATTCCTGGACATTGGTCTCCAGAATCTGCTACTTCTGAGTGGAATCCATGCGTCCCTCAACTTTGACAAGATTCCCAGTCCCTGCACTGGCCACACAGCCCCACAGCATGATGGAACCACCACCATATTTTACTGTAGGTGTTTTTCCTGGAATGCTGTGTTCTTTTTCCTCCATGCATAATACCCCTTGTTATGGCCAAATAACTAAATTTTAGTTTCATCAGTCCACAGCACCTTATTCCAAAATGAAGCTGGCTTGTCCAAATGTGCTTTAGCCCACCTCAAGCGACACTTTTTGTGCTGTGGGTGGAGAAAAGGCTTCCTCTGCATCACTCTCGCATACAGCATCTCCTTGTATCAAGTGCGCCGAATGGTTGAACGATGCACAGTGACTCCATCTGCAGCAAGATGATGTTGTAGGTCTTTTGTGCTGGTCTGTGGGTTGATTCTGACTGTTCTCACCATTTGTCGCTTCTGTCTATCCGAGATGTTTCTTGGTCTGCCACTTCGAGCCTTAACTTGAACTGAGCCTGTGGTTTTCCATTTCCTCAATATGTTCCTAACTGTGGAAACAGACAGCTAAAATCTCTGAGACAGCTTTCTGTATCCTTCCCCTAAACCATGATGGTGATCAATCTTTGTCTTCAGGTCATTTGAGAGTTGTTTTGAGACCCCCCATGTTGCTACTCTTCAGAGAAAAGTAAAAGAGGAGGGAAACTTACAATTGACCCCCTTAAATACTCTTTCTCATAATTGGATTCACCTGTGTATGTAGGTCAGGGGTCACTGAGCTTACCAAGCCAATTTGAGTTCCTATAATTAGTTCTAAAGGTTTTGGAATCAATAAAATGACAACAGTGCCCAAATTTATGCACCTGCCTAATTTTGTTTAAACAATTATAGCACACTTTCTGTAAATCCAATAAACTTCATTTCACTTCTCATATATCACTGTGTGTGTCTCCTATATGATATATTTAACTGACATTTTTTATCGTAACAACCAACGATTTATACAGGAAAATCATGACAATTAACAAGGTTGCCCAAATTTTCGCATCCAACTGTACATGTTATATTATATTATACTTTATCTGGACTGGACTATTATATATTGTGTTTTTTTTTTTTTTTTTCATTTATTTTTATCTTTATCTTTTATCCTGCACATGTACCAATAATATTGCATTAATTATGTAGAATAATTATTGATTATACCATCAATCATGTGTGTTTTGCCTTTGTGATTAATGGGTCTATGCTTAGAGCACCTCACATTATTTGATATTGTAGTTACAGCAATAAGCCCAGTATATTACTCACTGATCCCTTGATACAAAGTAGAGGTCTGTCCCAGACACACAATCCACAAACTCTAGGAATGCATTCGGCTATTATATACATGCTGCTGCATGCAGCTGGTTGCAGCTAAGTAACTAGCAGCCTCTTATAATTGAGATGAACTAGGGATTGGGGAATCTTCCCTACTCTCCCTGAATCCAACGCCAGCTCATTTCAGGCTATTCCAGAAAGCCAGCTTTGGAAAAACTGTCTTTCTACTATGAACCAATAATTTATTGGAGCCTAAAGGTCGATTTACAGATCATCAGACCTTTTACCGGGGATAACCATTTGTAGAAACTCTCATTCCCGATAATAGGCCTGTGTAAAAGTTCCCAATTATAACCCAAATGCACATTCATCGGGTGATCTTGTCTTTTGGCCAGCATCAAAAATCATTGTTTATGTGCAACAGATCGTGCAGTCTAAACAACGATCTGCTGCCCAGGAACATGATTTTCTGTGGGGATGAGAAATCACTGAAGCGATCACTTATCCCCATGCAGCAGAGATGATTGCTGATGATCAGGAAATTATTGGGAACGTTTGGTTCATTCCTGATTGTCTGACATATTTATTTGTATAAGACTTGAAGACCTATACTATGATAATATTCTAGGCAAATCTCCCCTCATAGACTTTCCCACTATGTATGATATAATTATCCTGTATAATTACATTGTTTGTACAGCTGTAAAAACACATAAAAAAAATTCAGTAATTATGTTTCAAGGCTTCCATAATAGGTATATGCAGAAAGTATTTCCTAATGTATACGTCCAATGGAAACCTTCAACATTGCCGCATGTCGTTTATAGATTCCCATTATACAAACACATGAATAAAGCAATACATTTTTTCCCTCCATATTATAACATGGAGGACTAATTTATTACATTCAGTATAAAAAAGTTATGTATTATATATTAGATCAATGTGGCGCTGTGGAAATATTTGACGAATGCATCGGAAACATTCATGTCACATTCACAAACTGAGAGGAAGATAAATCCTTTCTGTTCAAGTATAAGGGTATGGTTTGATGGTGTGAGCACCCAAGTATCAATGTAGCAGCGCAACCCTAAGGCCCAGTTCACACATCAGTTATTTTGTCAGTGAATTCCATCAGTGATTGTGAGCCAAAACCAGTAGTGAAGCCGACTCAGAGATCAGGTGTAATGGAAAGATCTGCTTCTGTTCTGTGTTTTTGGCCTGCACCTGGTTTTGGCTCACAATCACTGATGGAAATAACTGACCAAATAACTGAAGTGTGAACTAGGCCTTAGAATGTATGTGGTTGCAGTGTGACTTGCACGTTTACTGCGACATGTGAATTGAAAAAAAATCTTATCAGTGTTCAGTCACACTGCAACCCCATTCATTCCTCAGGCTGCACTGCTACACTGTGATACTTGGGCACATGACAAACGCTCCATATAGTTGTACCCTAAACGTTATCTTAATTGGCATTCCTCATTTTAAACAATATTGAAGCAAGTTAATTCATTTTGTTTCAAATTTGCAGCTCCAGATTAGAGCACTAGAATCCCAGAAGCGACAACAAGAATTAGTACTAAGGCGCAAGACTCAGGAGGTCAGTAATAATCCTACAAGTATATGATGTTCATAAAGAATTAATTAATTTACTTCTATAGGCTTTACACTCCATGCAATTCAATAGTGGGCAATGTTGGGAATAGCTAAATCACTCACCTCGCTTTCTAGTCACTGTGAGATAAAGTAGATGATTAGATAATATCTTACCCAAGCAGATCATTGTTCACTGACATTGGCACTAATTCAAGTAGACAGTCTGTCTCTCCCTCTAAAGTATGAAGGTGCTATTACACTGCCCAATGTATGGGCATTGCAAGTGCCGATGGATGAGAACCTGTTTCTGGGAAAGGTGGGTGAACACTAGAACTCCCACAGACAGTGCATCTCAGCTTTCCCAATCAAATAAAGGTCAACTTTGGCTATTTGTATGGTGACACATTTCTCTACTTCTATATTCCAACATAAGTAGGCAAATTTGTAATTCTGAACTCTGGAGAAGTTAATTGCCAAGTCTTCTAATGTCAGTTGTATTTGTATTATGGTTTTCCAATGTATATATAGAGAAGGTTTAAACAGCATTTAGTTATACTTGTCTCAGGGAAAGCCAGGTGGCAACATACAGTATATGGCTGACATTAGTGTTCATATGGTCACTCACATTGACTCCTGTGTCCCTACATAAGTCAGCATTTTTGCAAGTTAACGAGAGCTGCATGTCAACTCATACTGCATTTCACCCATCTTTTCCTGAACTGCATATAATTGTGTAATGGCTAAACAGACTTGGACAGAAAAGGAAGACACCTGAAAAATTTTCTCCATCTTGTAGGGAATTCCAATTTTATGAATTTCCTTGGTATTCTAATGGGTTAAGAAGTGATACAGACTCCAAGACACCGTTCCTGTGTTTTTTAAGACATTCACTGTGTGGGATAAATAATGTCATATTTTAATAGTTTAGAATTTTATGGACTTGCCGATACATTTTATTCAAGTCGCTTTAGGGCACTTAAACATGAGATCACTTGTACAATACAGTGATGACTATACAGTACCTATTACACTGGGCTGCACAGGAGTGGTGGGGAAAATCAGGATGGATGGAGACCATCCCACTGTGTAACCACTGATATGCCACGGTTGTTATTCACCATAATATCTGAGGGGTTGAACATTGTGAGTTAGAGATATTTTTGAACATGACCATTGCAGGGTTTCAGCTGCATAAGGCTGGTTTCTCACAGTTTTTTTTTTTTTTTCATTCTTAGGCCCCTTTTACACAAACAAGTTCCACGCTTCAAACTGTTTAACACTGACAGCATTATGTTAGTGTTATCCAATATATTCCAGGACTTTAAGGATTACATAGCATCATAAATCAATATATTCATTTGTCTGAAAGGGGCCTTAAGGATTTTTTTAAAATTTCCCTTGCGCCAGAAAAGTGGCTTTAAAATGTCGCAAGCTGTGTGTTTGGGAATTTTTGAAAAAAAAGTCACATGTACCTCTTTTTACGCCACCCTCGCCACTTTTCCAGAAGGATGTATGGCAAGGTTGGAAAAGGGCCGTGACCTACATCTGAGACAAGATAATCTTCATTTATACTGGTTTTCTGGTGAAAATGAAGCCAGTTATCCATAGCAGCCCAGAGACTGCTGGACTGCCAGAGGATGTGCCTAATTTTTGAGGAGGCCTATACTTCGTAATTAATGTGGTACATCCTCCAGCAGCACTGGGGATATCAAGACCACTTTCACTGCCAAAAAGATAGGGTAATATGCATTCCCGATTAAAAGGAATTACCGCCAAGGGGAAACGCTAAAAGAAAACATAAAATCTTTATTATTTGTTATATAAAAACATACACCCCTTACAAGGGTGGTAAAATTGCAAAATGATTAAATTAATTGGTGTGATTGCAGCAGAGGTAAACTGCTATACATTTTTTTATATTGCACTCTCACAAGGGCCAGGTGAGTGGGTTAATCACCTCTATATACTTTCTCGCCCACTGTTTGAAAGAGTGTGATCCAGAGGGAAATGGTGGCTGCCTGAGCAAGCAACACACATGGGCAATTCACATGGGCTAAGAACGCCCAATATCTCAGGTGTGAACGGGAACCTCTCTGAAGCTCTAACCTATATAGCTGTCATGTTCATGCTAAGGTAATTGAATTTCTATCAAGAAATGCTTGAGAAAAGTAGCTGGTTGCTGGCAAGATGCCCTATGTTTCAACAGATAGCCTGCACTTCAAATGGAATTTATCCTAAGAGTTATAACAATCATTGCTCCCTCTAAGAATTGACACTTGACACGTTTCTCTTTGTTGCCAAGCACAGCTGAAGTATAAACAACAAAGCCCTCCCAATTAGGGGTGGAGCGAATCAGACCGGCTCCCAAACGGGATGGAGGTGGCGGGTAAAACTTTGTGAAGAAGGATGCAAACAATTTTTCCAGCACTGTTATTGGACCTACTACAATGTATGTGATCATTCCCTGAACCGCTGAAAGTAACCCATCTTAAAAGTAAAACAGATAACTAAATAGAGGCCAGGGGCATGTGCAGGAGTAAAAGACAGAAAAAAACACTGTAATGGTGTTGATCACTTTTTTTATATTTAAGCTGGGGGTGGGGGGTAATATAGAAACACTGGTTTGTGTATCAGAAAAAGACAGTGAACAGATTATCTGAGGTGAGCAAAGGAAGGAGATGGGAGTCTCTAGAGGTCCAGATCCTACTTGTTTTTCCTGGCCTTGAAGTCCTCCACCTGTTTCTCTGCTGTTTGGGTATATCTAGACAGTATAAATAGTGAAGGTATGGTGAAATAATTAATAATAGTCGCTATTCTACACTACTCTCTAGTCAGTGTGCTTGGCTGCTTATGAAGACTAAAGAAATCCTTCTAATTGTGTTAAGAAAGGGAGAAAGTTAAAGAGCCAGTAAACATTTTATTTAAGAAATATATGAACAAAATTAATCACCCATTTTTGCAAAAAATAAAATCCATATAATGTTTAAACAATACTTGGTCATTTGTTGAAAACAAATCGCCATGCTCTCTTGAGATCTATCTACCGTCCTATGGACTTCTAAGGTAGAATGGGAGCACTGAGACCCTCTGAGACACAATAAGTCATCTTCTTATGCATCTTACAGACCGCCATGGCATCAAAATCCTTATTCTGCTACCGATGTACAAACCGGATTCCAAAAAAGTTGTAAACAAATTGTGAATAAAAACTGAATGCAATGATGTGGAGATGGCAAATGTCAATATTTTATTTGTAATAGAACGTAGATGACAGATCAAACGTTTAATCTGAGTAAATGTATCATTTTAAAGGAAAAATACGTTGATTCAAATTTTCACAGTGTCAACAAATCCCAAAAAAGTTGGGACAAGTAGCAATAAGAGGCTGGAAAAAGTAAATTTGAGCATAACGAAGAGCTTGAAGACCAATTAACACTAATTAGGTCAATTGGCAACATTATTGGGTATAAAAAGAGCTTCTCAGAGTGGCAGCATCTCTCAGAAGCCAAGATGGGTAGAGGATCACCAATTCCCACAATGTTGCGCAGAAAGATAGTGGAGCAATATCAGAAAGGTGTTACCCAGCGAAAAATTGCAAAGACTTTGCATCTATCATCATCATCAACTGTGCATAACATCATCCGAAGATTCAGAGAATCTGGAACAATCTCTGTGAGTAAGGGTCAAGGCCGTAAAACCATACTGGATGCCCGTGATCTCCGGGCCCTTAAACGACACTGCACCACAAACAGGAATGCTACTGTAAAGGAAATCACAGAATGGGCTCAGGAATACTTCCAGAAACCATTGTCAGTGAACACAATCCACCGTGCCATCCGCCGTTGCCAGCTGAAACTCTACAGTGCAAAGAAGAAGCCATTTCTAAGCAAGATCCACAAGCTCAGGTGTTTTCACTGGGCCAGAGATAATTTAAAATGGAGTGTGGCAAAATGGAAGACTGTTCTTTGGTCAGACGAGTCACGATTCAAAGTTCTTTTTGGAAATCTGGGAGGCCATGTCATCCGGACCAAAGAGGACAAGGACAACCCAAGTTGTTATCAACGCTCAGTTCAGAAGACTGCATCTCTGATGGTATGGGGTTGCATGAGTGTGTGTGGCATGGGCAGCTTGCATGTCTGGAAAGGCACCATCAATGCAGAAAAATATATTCAGGTTCTAGAACAACATATGCTCCCATCCAGACGTAATCTCTTTCAGGGAAGACCCTGCATTTTTCAACAAGATAATGCCAGACCACATTCTGCATCAATCACAACATCATGGCTGCGTAGGAGAAGGATCCGGGTACTGAAATGGCCAGTCTGCAGTCCAGATCTTTCACCTATAGAGAACATTTGGCGCATCATAAAGAGGAAGGTGCAACAAAGAAGGCCCAAGATGATTGAACAGTTAGAGGCCTGTATTAGACAAGAATGGGAGAGCATTCCTATTTCTAAACTTGAGAAACTGGTCTCCTCGGTCCCTAGACGTCTGTTGAGTGTTGTAAGAAGAAGGGGAGATGCCACACAGTGGTGAAAAGGGCCTTGTCCCAACTTTTTGGGGATTTGTTGACACCATGACATTCTGATTCAACATATTTTTCCCTTAAAATGGTACATTTTCTCAGTTTAAACTTTTGTTCCGTGATTTATGTTCTATTCTGAATAAAATATTAGAAGTTGGCACCTCCACATCATTGCATTCAGTTTTTATTCACGATTTGTATAGTGTCCCAACTTTTTTGGAATCCGGTTTGTATGTCAGAGAAGTCTCTCATGAGGTAGTGAACTCATCCCCTTAACGACACCATTTGGATGTAGAATTCCAATAAGGGAGATGCAATGGATATGCCTTTAGGTAATTTATTGAATCTAAATAGAGAAATGATATGATAGAAATCAAAGTAAAATTCTCTTTCCAGCTCTGTTATGCATATCTGACAAACATGAAATGACTGCAGGACACAAACTAACAGAAGAAGAGGAATTACAGGAGGAAAGGCATTTGGAAATTACAAAAACAAACACAAAACCTCATAAACATAAATTGTGTGGGTGTGTCCCTTCACTGAATCCAAACCTATATAAATTGCTCACAAAGGAGCACAAAGACACAATGCCCTAAGAAGTATAATAAACATATCCTCAGTTTATTGAATGAATAATCAAAAATACATGATTAAAATAATAAAACATGGGACAAAACATCAAAGAGACTGTATTGTAGCTGTACCGAATCACTGACCACTGATTCCAACACACCCGAAAAAGATGTCAAATATGGAGGGGGGGGGGGAGCTATATTCTCCTACATAGGAGGGTAATCTAATCATACTTCTAAATAGTAGCAAGATATAAATAATCTCATGTTCGAAAAAAGAAGGGGGACGTCCATAAACCCTCAATCTATATAGTAATGTGGCTATAAAAATATCATAATAGCAAAAGAACTCCCACCCAAGCCCACCTGTAGACATGATCGGGGGGTAGAGAAACTGCAGTGGCCATAACACACCTCGACGCGTGTTTTGCTTCCTCTGCTTCGTCAGGACGCTAACATACATACTGAATATGTGTCCTATTAAGCGTCACAAATTAGTAAAACACAGGTGGAAATTACAGCCACAGATAACTTACATAAAACAAGATATAATAATGGCCACGAGATAGCAGCAAAGAACACTAAGTATAGTATATAACAAACATAACACTGACTGAATGCCAGTAAAATAGACTTCAGTTGAGAAACTATTAGCTGGAACAGCACACTCCCCATCTAAAATCCTTGGGTGTCACTATATAAATTGACATTTAGGATTAATGTCTGTCTGATCTTCAACAAAGACCCGAAGGACAAAAAAAAAAAAAAAGGCATATACAGTAGAACAACTATAACTAGAATGTACAGACAGGAATAGTCTAATGGCTTAAAGCTTTGTTAATCATGTAGGCAACTGTTCTTGGTATACTCAAATGCAGGGGCGCACAACCTGTGGCCGCCAAGGTTTGCGGCCCCCGTCTTGCTGGGCAGAAATACAGCTGATGGTGAGATCAGCTGCATTTCTGCCCGCAGCGCCGCACGATGGAGCATTACAGCTCTTGCACTGAAGCAGGAGCAGGACGGGTCCCCGCTGACAGCAGGGGGAGCCGAGGAGAAGGCAGAGGCAGTGTCACAACCAGACAGCTGAGAAGCTCTGACAGAGACTTTTCAGTACCTCCTCCTTGAGTTTCTGTGTTGTGGTATTCAGTTCCTCCTCTCGTTAGCCTCTCTCAGCTGTTGTCATGGAACCATGAACCAGACGTACAACAAGAGATGAGTGGAAATAAGAAGGCTTTATTGAAAATAAAGCTGTAAGGCAAAAGTCCAAACGGATGGCTAAACCGAAGCAGGGTCTTGCGAAACCAGAGATCAGGAACCAGAAGGGTAGTCAGATGAAGCCAGGATCAGGAACCAACAGGGTAGTCAGACGAAGACAGGATCAGGAATCAGCAGGGTAGTCAGACGAAGCCAGGATCAGGAACCAGAAGCAGCAGCAGTCTTAGAAGCATGTGAGCACAGGAGGACCAAGCAGGGAACTGAAGCCACAGACCTCCTATATATATGAGCTAGGCATCCAGCTCCTTCCAGTGGGAA
Organism: Bufo gargarizans; assembly: GCF_014858855.1. Classification (NCBI taxonomy): domain Eukaryota; kingdom Metazoa; phylum Chordata; class Amphibia; order Anura; family Bufonidae; genus Bufo; species Bufo gargarizans. The sequence goes on from NC_058082.1 coordinate 352,681,224, forward strand.
GGAGGAGCCGCAGGGTGGGAGGCTACAAGAAACCCAGAAACCAAGATGGCCGCCAGCACATGTCAAACGAAGGAGAACAGCAAGGAGGTAAGACCATGACAGCTGTCATGTGTTGGACTAATTGCTTCCCTTTAAATTCCTCCCCAGAATGCTTTTCTGGGCGGCTTATACTTCTTCCTGGAGTGTGTGTGCATGCTGACCTTGTTCTCCTGTCTGCTACAAAGCTAAGTGTTACCTTTATCTGTTATTTTCTGTTTGCTGGATCCCAGGTGACCCTGACTCCCTCTGTATCTTGTGTAGGGAGGCGGTGGTCGTGTCCCCTCACTATTGTAGGGTGCTCAGGGCTTTATAGTCAAGGTTCGTGGATATGCAAACCTCCACCATTAGGATCTTTGCATAGGCTGAGCAGCCAGGGAAAGTGCCAGGTCTTCTGCAGGGGTCTCCCTTGGTTCCTTAGCTTTTGGATCCAGCGAGTCATTTATACATGTTGCTTTGCCTTGTTTCCTGTACACCGTCCGTGACATTATAAGCCGCCTTAACCGTCTCAAGCATGGATCCGGTTTCACTTTTGGCTGAACGCTTCCAGGGTCTTTCATTGGAGGTAGCTGATCTCCGTAAGACTTTTTCTCAGCTTCAAGTGACCGGTTCAGCTTGCGTTCATGGAGTTTGTTCTGAGCCTAAGATCTCGCTCCCGGATACGTTCTCCGGGGGTAGTGAGAATTTTGTGCGTTTTAGAGAGGCTTGAAAACTCCATTTTCGCCTTCTTCCCCACTCCTCTGGTGATGAGGAACGGAGGGTGGGGATCATTATATCGCTGCTCAGAGGTAACGCTTAGGTCTGGGCCTTTTCGCTGCCGGAGGGGGCACGGCCTCTCCGTTCAGTGGATGAATTCTTTTTAGCCCTGGGTCAGATATATGATGATCCGGATCGTATTGCTCTGGCTGAGTCTAAACTACGTCTATTATGCCAGGGTAAACAATCCGCAGAAATATACTGCTCAGAATTTCGGAGATGGGCAGTTGATACTGGTTGGAATGATGCTGCACTCCGAAGTCAATTTTGCCATGGTCTTTCAGAGGGGTTGAAAGATGCATTTGCCTTTCATGAGAGGCCTATTTCTTTGGACTCTGCCATGCCTCAGGCCGTTCGTATTTACAGGCGTCCTAGAGAGAGAGGAGAGATGTCCCCTTCCTGTCATACTCAGCCCCAGGACAGTGCAGCGGTCCCATTCTGTGCGCAGGGGTCTCAGTCGCCGTCAGCCCCTTCTGAGCAGGAGCCCATGCAGCTGGGGTTGATTGCTTCTGACAATAGAAGATTCAGCTCGCATGGGAGGGTTTGTTTTTGTTGTGGAGGTATAAATCATTTGGCAAATATTTGTCCCTCTAGGAGATTCAGGCAGTTTTCTGGGAGTAATAAAGAAACAAACAGGAAAAAATCTTTTAAAAATGTTCCGTCTGTTACTATTGGCAGGGTTGAGGCGGAAATTGAAGGTTTTCCATTTGCTTGTAGTTCCCGTTTTGTCCTGCCGGCTAGGGTGGCGCTATAGAGCAAGAACATTTTTTGTGAGATTTTTGTGGATAGTGGAGCAGCGGTCAATCTCATTGATAATCAATTTGCGATAACTCATGGTTTCCAGGTGCGCACTTTGGGAAAGGATATTCCTGTTTTTGCCATCGATTCCGCTCCACTTTCTCAAAAATCATTAAAGGGCATAGTTCACAATATCCGTTTAATTGTGAGTGATGCTCATGTTGAGGATGTGTCATGTTTCGTCCTTAGCGGTTTACCTACCCCTCTGGTGTTGGGGCTGCCCTGGCTCACTAAGCATAACCCCACCATTGATTGGCAAGCGAGGCAAATAAATGGTTGGAGTGACTTTTGCAGAGAGAATTGCCTCATGACATCTGTTTCTGAGGTTGCTACTAAGACTGTACCATCTTTTCTCTCTGAATTTTCGGATGTCTTCTCTGAGAGTGGAGTTCAGGATTTGCCCCCGCACAGGGAGTACGATTGCCCTATTAATCTCATCCCAGACGCCAAGCTGCCTAAATCTCGTTTATACAATCTTTCCCAACCTGAGAGGATCGCTATGCGTGCTTATATCTTTGAGAGTCTGAGAAAGGGACACATACGACCCTCGAAGTCACCTCTTGCCGCTGGTTTTTTCTTTGTTAAGAAAAAAGATGGTTCTTTAAGACCTTGTCTGGATTTCAGGGAGCTGAACAATATCACAATTTGCGACCCTTATCCGCTTCCTCTGATCCCGGATCTGTTTAACCAGGTTGTTGGGGCTAAAGTCTTTTCCAAATTAGATCTAAGAGGGGCATACAACCTGGTCAGGGTCAGAGAAGGGGACGAATGGAAGACGGCCTTCAATACCCCTGAGGGCCATTTTGAAAATTTGGTTATGCCTTTTGGTTTGATGAATGCCCCAGCCGTTTTTCAGCATTTCGTGAACAGCATTTTTTATCATTTGATGGGAAAATTTGTATTGGTGTATTTGGATGACATTTTGATTTTTTCTCCCGATTTCAAAACTCATAAGGAACATTTACGTCAGGTCTTGCTCATCCTGCGGGAGAATAAATTATATGCGAAACTGGAAAAATGTGTGTTTGCGGTTCCAGAAATTCAATTTCTGGGGTTTCTTCTCTCCGCTTCTGGTTTTCGCATGGACCCCGAGAAGGTCCGCGCTGTGCTTGAGTGGGAGCTTCCTGAGAATCAGAAGGCGCTGATGCGTTTTTTTGGCTTTGCCAATTATTACAGTAAGTTCATTTTGAATTATTCTTCTATTGTTAAACCACTCACTGATATGACCAGAAAGGGGGTCAATTTTTCTTCTTGGTCAGTAGAGGCGCGTAAGGCTTTTTCTGATATCAAGGAGAGTTTTGCTTCCGCTCCCATCTTGGTGCAACCTGATGTTTCTTTACCCTTCATAGTTGAGGTTGATGCTTCTGAGGTGGGTGTGGGGGCGGTCTTGTCTCAGGGTTCCTCTCCTGCCAATTGGCGACCGTGTGCCTTTTTCCTCTCCTCCGCAGAGAGAAATTACGATGTGGGAGATAGGGAATTGTTGGCCATCAAGTTGGCTTTTGAGGAATGGCGCCATTGGCTAGAGGGAGCCAGACACCCTATTACCGTATTTACTGACCATAAAAATCTGGCCTACTTGGAGTCAGCCAAGCGTCTGAACCCGAGACAGGCCAGATGGTCTTTGTTCTTTTCTAGGTTTAATTTTGTTGTCACGTTCCGCCCTGGAGTTAAGAATGTGAAGGCAGATGCCCTGTCACGTTGTTTTCCGGGAGGCGGGAATTTTGAAGACCCAGGTCCCATTTTGGCTGAAGGTGTGTTGGTCTCTGCTCTTTTTCCTGAATTGGAGGCAGAGGTGCAGGCAGCCCAGTCAGAGGCTCCTGATCTTTGTCCTCCTGGGAGGTTGTTTGTGCCTCTCGCTTTAAGACACAAGATTTTAAAAGAACACCACGATACGGTCCTTGCTGGGCACCCGGGGGTAAGAGCCACACTGGATCTCATCGCTCTGAGATTCTGGTGGCCTGCGCTTCGGTCGGTTGAGGGTCTTGTGGCAGTCTGCGAGACTTGCGCTCGTGCCAAAGTCCCTCATTCACGGCCATCAGGTCCTCTCCTTCCCTTACCCATTCCTTCCCGTCCTTGGACACATCTGTCCATGGACTTCATAACGGACCTGCCTCGTTCCTCGGGGAAGACTGTGATTCTGGTGGTGGTGGACCGTTTTAGCAAAATGGTGCATTTCATCCCTTTTCCTGGTTTGCCCAATGCTAAGACGCTGGCGCAGGCATTTATTGATCACATTGTCAAATTGCACGGTATTCCTTCAGACATAGTCTCTGATAGGGGCACGCAGTTTGTTTCCAGATTCTGGAAGGCTTTCTGTTCTCGCTTGGGGGTTCGGTTGTCATTCTCTTCTGCTTTCCACCCGCAGTCGAATGGCCAGGCAGAGCGCGTCAATCAGAATCTGGAGACATATCTGCGCTGTTTTGTGGCGGAGAATCAAGAGGATTGGTGTTCTTTTTTGTCCCTTGCTGAGTTTGCTTTAAATAACCATCGTCAGGAGTCCTCAGACACCATTTTTTGGTGCATATGGGTTTCATCCGCAGTTTGGGACTTTCTCGGGAGAGGGGTCTTCTGGTTTACCTGATGAGGACAGATTCTCCTCGTCTTTGTCATCTATTTGGCAAAAGATTCAGGATAATCTAAAGAGCATGAGTGAGAGATATAAGCGTGTGGCAGATAAGAGACGTGTGCTTGGTCCGGACCTGAATGTTGGTGATCTGGTGTGGTTGTCTACCAAGAATATCAAATTGAAGGTTCCATCCTGGAAGTTGGGTCCTAGGTTTATTGGGCCTTACAAAATCCTGTCTGTCATCAATCCTGTTGCATACCGTCTTGATCTTCCTCAGACTTGGAAGATCCATAATGTTTTTCATAAGTCCTTATTGAAACCTTATGTTCAACCCATTGTACCCTCGCCTTTGCCTCCTCCTCCGATTATGGTTGATGGGAATCTCGAATTTCAGGTCTCTAGGAATGTGGATTCTCGTCTTGTCCGCGGTTCTCTTCAGTACCTTGTTCATTGGGAGGGGTATGGTCCTGAGGAGCGGATGTGGGTCCCGGTGACGGACATTAAGGCCTCTCGTCTCATCAGGGCTTTCCATAGGTCCCATCCTAAGAAGGTGGGTTCTGAGTGTCTGGAGTCCACTCGTAGACGGAGGGGTACTGTCACAACCGGACAGCTGAGAAGCTATGACAGAGGCTTTTCAGTACCTCCTCCTTGAGTTTCTGTGTTGTGGTATTCAGTTCCTCCTCTCGTTAGCCTCTCTCAGCTGTCATGTGTTGGACTAATTGCTTCCCTTTAAATTCCTCCCCAGAATGCTTTTCTGGGCGGCTTATACTTCTTCCTGGAGTGTGTGTGCATGCTGACCTTGTTCTCCTGTCTGCTACAAAGCTAAGTGTTACCTTTATCTGTTATTTTCTGTTTGCTGGATCCCAGGTGACCCTGACTCCCTCCGTATCTTGTGTAGGGAGCCGGTGGTCGTGTCCCCTCACTATTGTAGGGTGCTCAGGGCTTTATAGTCAAGGTTCGTGGATATGCAAACCTCCACCATTAGGATCTTTGCATAGGCTGAGCAGCCAGGGAAAGTGCCAGGTCTTCTGCAGGGGTCTCCCTTGGTTCCTTAGCTTTTGGATCCAGCGAGTCATTTATACATGTTGCTTTGCCTTGTTTCCTGTACACCGTCCATGACAGGCAGTGTATCAGCGCTTCTGCCTTTGCTGTGCAGTTTGGACCCTCTCGGGGGCAGAGGAGTGCAGAGCTGCAGGGTCAGGAGACCCTGATCAGCTCTGCCTGTTTACAATGCCCCCGTAGCAGGCTGGTTTCCTTTGTAACTGGGTCTCGTTTGGATGCAAAAAAAAGTCTGTGTCCCCAAAAATGATAATAAAAAAAATTGAAAACAAAAAGTATATGTAATAAAATACAAAGAAAAAAATAAATAAAATATGATGTGGCAAAAAAATAGAAAATGATTAAAACAGAAAAAAATACAAAAGAACTCCCACCCAAGGACACAAGCCCACCTGTAGACATGATCGGGGGGTAGAGAAACCGCAGTTTCTTTACAAAAAAAAAAAAAAAAGAGGACCTTTCATTACAATAAAAAATCTAAACTAAGTATGCTGACATGGAGAACGTGACCCAGGGATCTCCCTGAACTTACTATTATCCCTGGGCGCCGCTCCGTTCTCCCGGTATAAGCTCCGGTATCTTCAGATTTTCGGCTCAACTGGGAGGAGCCTGCTCTTGTTCTCCTGGGCGTCTCCTTCTCAGGCTGGAGTGCTGGCCAATTGCAGCACTCAGCTCATAGCCTGGGACAGTGGAAAGATATTATTTATCGATAATGTTAAATTCCGTAAAATTTGCCTTATAATGTAGAGAAAATTACATTGTGACAATGACTGACAAACTAATGTGAACAATGGCCTTGCATCTCCTTGGAAAGTTTGAGTAAGTCAGGTTTGTATGTTGATAAGGTTCATGCTTGAAAATGATTGTTCGCATATACATGTAGACCCGAATAAGGAAAGAACAGCAAACGCTAGTTTTTTCAGTTGATTATATGAGTTAGGAATACTATTCCAGGTGTTAAAAATCAACATATCTTCCTTCTCCAGGTCTTTCAAAGCAGACCACTTGTGCTGTGAACTAAGTTCACATTTGCTTTTCTCCAATATTTCTAAATCAGCACAAAGACGTTAAAATTTCGAGCTCCATAGTTCTTTGTTTTTTTTTTAATCCAGCAATTGCATTTCAAAGTTGCCAATGTCGATATTAAAGGGAGAAAAATGTAATTCCATTACAGTAGCATCCAGAGGTTTTTTAACAAAGGCCAATGTCGCTTTGCTGTTTCTGAATTCCTGAAACCTCTTGAGAAAAGCTTCCCTCATATTTAAAAGTGCTGTTTTAACCCCTTTGGTGGGACACAGCGTTATTTCACCTTAAGGACCAGGCCATTTTTTGCAAATCTGACCAGTGTCACTTTAAGTGCTGATAACTTTAAAATGCTTTGACTTATCCAAGCCATTCTGAGATTGTTTTTTCATCACATATTGTACTTCATGACACTGGTAAAATGAAGTTAAAAAAAATCCTTTTATTTATAAAAAAAATACCAAAATTTAGCAAAAATTTGTAAAAAAAATTGCAAATTTCCAAGTTTCAATTTCTCTACTTCTATAATACATAGTAATACCTCCAAAAATAGTTATTACTTTACATTCCCCATATGTCTACTTCATGTTTGGATCATTTTGGGAATGCTATTTTATTTTTTGGGGATGTTTTGGGGGATGTTTTTGGGGATGTTAGAAGTTTAGAAGCAAATCTTGAAATTTTTCAGAAATTTTCAAAAACCCAATTTTTAGGGACCAGTACAGGTCTGAAGTCACTTTGCAAGGCTTACATAATGGAAAACACGCAAAAATGACCCCATTCTAGAAACTACACCCCTTAAGGTATTCAAAACTGATTTTACAAACGTTGATAGCCCTTTAGGTATTGCACAAGCGTTATTGGCAAATGGGGATGAAATTTGGAAACACCCCATATGTGGTTGTACACTACTGTACGGCCACATGGCGGGGCGTAGAGGGAAAGGAGCGCCGTGTGGTTTTTGGAGGGCTGATTTTTATGGACTGGTTTATTTACACCGTGTCCTGTTTCAACCCCCCTGATGCGCCCCTGGAGTAGAAACTCCCTAAAAGGGACCATATCTAAGAAACTACACCCCTCAAGGTATTTAAAACTGATTTTACAAATGTCGTTAACCCTTTAGGTGTTGCACAAGAGTTATTGGCAAATGGGGATGAAATTTGAGAATTTAATTTGTTTGCCAAATTTTCCATTTTAACCCATTTTTTCCACTAACAAAGCAAGGGTTAACAGCCAAACAAGTCTGTATCTTTATTGCCCTGACTCTGCAGTTTACAGAAACACCCAATATGTGGTCGTACACTACTGTATGGCCACACGGCGGGGCGTAGAGGGAACGGAGTGCTGTGTGGTTTTTGGAGGGCTGATTTTTATGGACCGGTTTATTTACACTGTATCCTTTTTCAACCCCCCTGATGCACCCCTGGAGTAGAAACTCCCTAAAAGTGACTCCTTTTTGGAGACTGCGGGATAAGGCGTTTTTTGGGGACTATTTTTAGGGTACATATGATTTTTGGTTGCTCTATATTACATGTTTTTGTGAGGCAATGTTACCAAAAATTGAAATTCTGAAATTTAATCTCCATTTGCCATTAACTGTTGAGGGACACCTAAAGGGTTAAAAAAGTTTTTAAAATCAGTTTTGAATACCTTGAGGGGTGTAGTTTCTTAGATGGGTCACTTTTAGGGAGTTTTTACTCTAGGGGGGGGGGGGGGCATCAGGGGCGCTTTAAAATGGACATGGTGTCAATAAAAAAGGCCATCAAAATCCTTCCAGAAACCATGTCGGTCCTTTCCTTTTGCGGCCTCCCTTTTACTGATACAGCAGTATACAACCACAAATGTGGCGTTACTGTAAACTGCAGTATTAGGGTAATAAATATTAAGTTTTGTTTAGATGTTAACCCTTGCTTTGTTACCGGAAAAAATGGATTGAAATGGAAAAGTGCCAAAAATAGCTGTTTTGGCACCGTTTTAATTTATTTTTTTGACCATGTTAATCTGGGGGGTTAGGTCATGGGGTATTTTTATAGAGGAGATTCTTATGGATGCGGCGATATCTAATAAGTGTATTTTTTTTTTACAATTCTTTGGGTTTTAGACTATATTATCCTTTTTAATACCCCAAAACATTTTTTGTATCTCTAAAGTCTAAGAGTCATTTATTTTATTTTTTTCTAGCCGATTATCTTATGTGGGGGCTGTGTTAATCTTGTGGGTTGGGTCATGGGGTATTTTTATAGAGGAGATTATTACCGACGCTGAGATACCTAATTTGTATACTTTTAATGAATTATTTTAGTTTTTACATTTTTTGGGGGTGTCTCAAGTCTGAGAACCAGTTTTTTTATCCGATGTCAGTGGCTAAATTGGCATATAAATGTAGTACTTCATGGAAGTGTGGTACTCCATGAAGCAACCAATAATGCAGAGGCCCGGATGATCGGGGCACGTGTCATATTGAGTAGTGGTGTCCTTCTGTATCCACCTCCTGTGAGATTAAAATAGACAAATCGCCAGGACCGGATGGCATACACCCCTGTATCCTAAGGGAATTAAGTAATGTCATAGCCAGACCCTTATTTCTGATTTTTACTGATTCTATATTGACAGGGAATTAACGCATGGCAAATGTGGTGCCAATATTCAAAAAGGGTCCAAAAACAGAGCCTGGAAACTATAGGCCGGTAAGTTTAACATCTGTTGTGGGTAAAATGTTTGAAGGTTTTCTGAGAGATGCTATGTTAGAGCATCTTAACGGAAATAAGCAAATAACGCCATATCAGCATGGCTTCGTGAGGGATCGGTCATGTCAAACTAATTTAATCAGTTTCTATGAGGAGGTAAGTTCTAGACTTGACAGCTGCGAACAGGGCCGTCTTTACCAAGGGGCAAAAGGGGCAGCTGCCCCGGGCCCAGTTGCTCCTGGGGGGCCCAAGGCAGCTGCCTCTTGAGCCCTGCTAGCCACTGCCCCGGGTATCAGGCTGTCAGCTACACAGGGGGAGCTGCCATGCCCTGCCTGCCGGCACTGAGTCCAGGCATCGTACTGTTAGAGCTGTGAATGTGATCTAGGACCTTAGATGACATCATCACCATGTGACCAGTACCTAGCAATATTACTGGTCACATGGCTATGAGGTCATCACAGGTCCTACCACTAGTGTTGCAGGAGAAGTGGAGCTTTTTTTGTGAAGATTACATCAGAAAAAGGTGACGGGGGCTGTTATGCTAATATACTATAAACTACTGTATAGTGGGGTGCTGTATACTGTGTGGGGGCCTGTATACTGTGGGCAGGCTGTATAGTGTGGGGGGCCTGTATAGGCCTGTATACTGTGGGGGGCCTGTATACTGTGTGGGGACTGTATACTGTGGGGGGCCTGTATACTGTGGGGGGCCTGTATACTATGTGGGGACTGTATACTGTGGGGGACTATATACTGTGGGGGCCTGTATACTGTGGGGGGGCCTGTATACTGTGGGGGCCTGTATAGTGTGGGGGACTGTATACTGTGGGTGCTGTATATTGTGGAGTGCTATACTGCTGTACTGTATACTGTGGGGGGCTGTATACTGTATACTGTGGGTGCTGTATAGTGTGGAGTGCTATACTGCTGTACTGTATAGTGTGGGGGGCTGTATAGTGTGGGGTGCTGTATCGTGTATAGTTTGGGGTGCTGTATACGGTGAGGTGCTATACTGCTCTACTGTATACTGTGAGGTGTTGTATACTGTGGGGTGCTGTATACTGTGGGGTGCTATACTGCTCTACTATATACTGTGGGGTACTGTATAGTGTGGGGTGCTATACTGCATACTGTGGGTTGCTGTATACTATAGGGTGCTATACTGCATACTGTGGGGTGCTGGGGTGCACTGTAACACTAGTCTCCTTCCTGCAGAGCGGTGCCCACTTCCAGCCTGACCCAGCTGCCCAGAGCACTGATCCTGAGCAGCTGGAGTCTTCAGAACTGGAAGTATTTACAGTCATTTACTGTACTCTACCAGGTGTGTGGATTTTTTTGTGTGTGTGTTGTGGTGGAGGGCATGATTGCATGCAAGGGTGTGGGAAGGCGGGATCCAGGGGGTCCAAGTAAATTTTTGCCCAGGGTCCAATCAATATTAAAGACGGCCCTGGCGGCGAATCAATGGATGTCGTGTTTCTGGACTTCTCCAAAGCATTTGACACTGTACCACATAAAAGGTTAGTATATAAAATGAGAATGCTCGGACTGGGAGAAAACGTCTGTAAGTGGGTAAGTAACTAGCTCAATGATAGAAAACAGAGGGTGGTTATTAATGGTACATACTCAGATTGGGTCACTGTCACTAGTGGAGTACCTCAGGGGTCAGTATTGGGCCCTATTCTCTTCAATATATTTATTAATGATCTTGTAGAAGGTTTGCATAGTAAAATATCATTTTTCGCAGATGACACTAAACTGTGTAAAGTTATTAACACTGAAGAGGACAGTATACTACTACAGAGCAATCTGGATATATTGGAGGCTTGGGCAGATAAGTGGCAGATGAGGTTTAACGCTGACAAATGTAAAGTTATGCACATGGGAAGGAAGAATGCAAGTCACCCGTACTTATTAAATGGTAAAACACTCAGTAACACTGACATGGAAAAGGATCTAGGAATTTTAATAAACAGCAAACTAAGCTGCAAAAAACAGTGTCAGGCAGCTGCTGCCAAGGCCAATAAGATAATGGGTTACATCAAAAGGGGCATAGATGTTATATGTGTTCTAGCTAAACTAATGATATTACAAAGATGGAAATCCCAGGAATCCCCTAGGTTGACGGATTTGATATCAGCTATCAATACCACCTATGCTTATGAAAGAATCATAGCTTTAGGAAATGGATCCCTCCCAAAAAATGTTGAAACAATGGCAGTCGTGGATCACCTCTAGTTATTGTGCCAAGAATTGAGAGCGGGAGTTGGTACTTGATGGGCGTTGCCACCACAACAGGTAATAGATGAATAGGTGCGCAATGGACCACCAATAAACTTATTCCTTCAGTAAAGGAATATTACTATTGCCATTACCATTAGGTAAATAAACAGGTAGATTCTGAGAATGTTAAGTGGAAGAGGTGGATACTGCATTGATAAGGATGTGAACACAATTGTTTTAAGGCTTTATTTGTAACGTATCAGTCATTAAGTGGCGGTATTGACACCAGTCGTGGATGATGTCTAAAATACTCATTGCTTTAATTTGTGACAACTGTTATGTTTGTACAGTTAGTTGTTTTTGATGACTCGACTGTTGAAAAGCAGATTATACTGCGACTCTACTGTAATGTGTATTACTTTGAAAAATACCAATAAAAACGATTGAAACAAAAGGGGCATAGATGCCCGTGATGAGAACATAGTCCTACCACTTTACAAATCATTAGTCAGACCACACATGGAGTACTGTGTACAGTTCTGGGCTCCAGTGAACAAAGCAGACATAGCAGAGCTGGAGAGGGTCCAGAGGAGGGCAACTAAAGTAATAACTGGAATGGGGCAACTACAGTCCCCTGAAATATTATCAAAGTTAGGGTTATTCACTTTAGAAAAAAGATGACTGAGAGGAGATCTAATTAATATGTATAAATATATCAGGGGACAGTACAGAGATCTATCCCATCATCTATTCATTCCCAGGACTGTGACGAGGAGACATACTCTGCGTCTGGAGGAAAGAAGGTTTGTACACAAACATAGAAGAGGATTCTTTACGGTAAGAGCAGTGAGACTATGGAACTCTCTGCCTGAGGAGGTGGTGATGGTGAGTACAATAAAGGAATTCAAGAGGGGCCTGAATGTATTTCTGGAGCGTAATAATATTACAGGCTATAGCTACTAGAGAGGGGTCGTTGATCCAGGGATTTATTCTGATTGCCTGATTGGAGTCGGGAAGGAATTTTTATTCCCCTAAAGTGAGGAAAATTGGCTTCTACCTCACAGGTTTTTTTTTTGCCTTCCTCTGGATCAACTTGCAGGATGACAGGCCGAACTGGATGGACAAGTGTCTTTTTTTGGCCTTATGTACTATGTTACTATGTTACTATGTTAGCTCCCTCTCACTATGCAGAGCTAGATCAAAATGATTATGGCCCTCACGGCTATAGCCTTTCCATGTCAGCACGCAGGTTAAATATTCACGGTTTTTCATTGTACTTTCAATTGTTTTCTTTTCACTTTGGAAGTTTTACCTATTGTCTCTACAGACGCATTCCCACCACTCGATATCTCCCCCCCCCCCATGCCTATACTCAATCCACACACCCTAGACCTCCCTCCATACAGTCTTTCGTTACTCAGATACACTCCAGACATGCATTCACCATACTACCATCACTCCCCATGACCGCCTTACACCTAATCTCTTACGACATTAGAGGTGTTAACTCACCGATTAAACGTAGCCAATTGCTCCAGACACTGAAAAAAATCACATGCTGATGTCTTATTCCTACAGGAAACCCACTTCCTCTCTGGAAAGACTCCCTCTTTCCAAAACATTACTAAAGAACTCCAGAGAAGTGGCCATAGCTTTCTCCAAAACACATTATATTGAAACCGAGAAGTCTATATATGATACAGATGGCAGAACTACTTATTCTCATAGGTTTACTAAACGGTAAACAGGTCACACTGGCGAACCTTTATGCTCCTAATGTACAGCAGCCCCAATGGATTAGAGAAACCACAATATTGATACATAGTATGACTAAGGGTGAGCTAATAATAGGGGGTGATTTCAACGTTGCCCTTGACCCGCTCATAGACACATCCTCCGGCCGTTCCACTCTCTCATATAAGTCATTAAGACACATTAAGTTATCCCTACAAATGCTTTCCTTGACAGATGTGTGGCGTTTTCTCTATCCTTCAGTGAAAGATTACACCCTGTATTCAGCACCCACACAATTCTTATCATAAAATTTACTACTTCTTCCTTCAGCAGTCATCTCTCGCTAAAGTACAATCCTCTATGATAGGCTCGGGGTTACACTCATACACTTCCCACTAGGGATTCACATACTACTGTTGGACCGTCCCAACACATGGTCGCCGTGGTGACTTAACGAGACTCTCCTCTCTATTCCAGAGTCACATAAAAAAATATCAGATAGTCTCAACACGTACTTTAAACTAAGCATCAACACTGAAGTATCCATGCCGGTGGTTTGGGAGGCACACAAGGCAACCATCAGAGGCAAATTCATTTCCATCGGCACATACTGCAAAAGACAGAGAGACCAACAAATAAGATCCCTGCAGTCAGAGATCTCCCATTTCGAAAAACTTCACAAACAATCCCTTATATCGCCAATTCTCCAAACACTGACAGAGCTTCGTCTACAACTTAGAGACCTATTGAACAAAAACTCAGCTAAAACATATATGTCGGTCAAACATTCATTCTACGCCCACGGAGATAAGGCCTCCAAACTAATGATGTCCCTTATTAAGAGAAGAAAACACCACACTTTCATAAAAGAAATTAAGGACAAAACAGGGACCATTATTACCGACCCCGATAAGATTGAAAAATTATTTATTACCTTTTATTCCTCTTTATATCAACTACACCCCTTAGATCAACAAGTAAGTCCACAGGACTCTATTGCAGCAATTTCCAAATTTCGAAATAAAGCCTCCCTTCCCAAATTAGATCCTACTATGCATTATAACCTGTTAAAACCCTTCTCACAAGGTGAGGTCCAGTCCACCCTGCGAAGGAGTTCTAAACAGAAAGCGCCGGGTCCAGACGGTCTCCCCTGCTCTTATTATCATTCTTTCTCGGACATCCTTCTCCCTCACCTGACGGACACATTTAATGCGTACCTCTCAGGCTCTAACATACAGAGACAAGCCCTCGAAGCTTATATTACCCTAATTCACAAAGAAGGGAAGATGCCACCCAATGTGGCAGTTACAGGCCCATCTTTTTTTAAGCACAGACCTGAAACTTTATGCAAGCCTGCTGGCCAACAGACTTAAACCTTCAATTCCCTCATTGATTTCTCCAGAGCAGCTGGGGTTTGTGTCAGAAGGGAGGGGAAGGATAACACTCTGAGAATTCTCTCCATAATGCAAGTAGCTAACCAGAAGAAAACTCCCCTGGTCCTGCTGGGAACAGACGCAGAGAAAGCTTTTGACAGGGTGGACTGGACCTACATGAAACAGGTACTTCTGCACTTTGGTTTACCAAAAGAGTCTGTTACTGCCATATTCCTGATGTATGATACCCCTTCAGCGAGACTCTGTATAAACCAATCTCTCTCTGCACCTTTTCACATCCTTAATGGTACACGCCAGGGTTGCCCCTTATGTCCAATCCTGTTTGTCCTCTCTCTTGAACCACTATTGGCATCTATCAGACTCCACCCAGATATAAAAGGATTTGATGATGGCAAATTTGTGCATACCTCAGCGGCATATGCGGATGATATTTTACTGACACTGTCGAACCCATTCTCCGCCCTGCCTGCGCTGCAATGTATCCTACAGGAATATGGCATGATTTCAAACTTCAAAATAAATGCTTCCAAATCAGAAGCGCTCGGACTCAACATCAGTAAGGAGGAAACAGAAATTCTGCGATCTCAACACCCCTTTCATTAGCCCAAATCATATATCACATACTTAGGCATTAAAATTAGCACCAAATGGAACGAATTATATTTGCTCAACTATGCCCAAATTCCGAACACCTTTAGTCAAATACTATCATCATGGTCCTTACCCTTCCTATCTTGGATGGGTCGTAAAAACCTAATAAAATAAATACTGCTTCCCAAATAGACTTACCTGTTTCAGACCCTCCCGATACCACTCCCAGTAACCTTTTTCAACAATTTGCGTAAAATTGCATAAAATCAGAACCTATTAACCCAGCATAAATCAAGGGGAGGTATGTCAACTCCTGACTGGAGACTATATTATGAAGCTACCCAAATCACCAGGATAATACATTGGCTAAGGGCGGATGAAAGCAAACTTTGGCTTCCATTAGAAAACCTACTAGCGTCAGCCCCCCTCAGAGCTCTGCTTTGGAATAAGAAAAAAGATAAACCACCTCCCAACTCACGTCAAATGTCATGACCCAAGCCACCCTATCAATCTGGTACCAGCATATGAACTCCCTAAGTCCCATAGTTTCCCCCTTAACGACGATAGCAGACATTCCAGAATTATACCAGAAGAAATATAAAGACACAGGGATCCAATATAAGGATGTTAGATCCATCACGCTGCATTCTTTTCTTAACCCAGAACTATTAGACGACCCCTTGAACCACCTCCCAATACACACATTACTTAAATCACATGTCCACTTGCTAATTAAACCGTATCTCACCCAAACTACTAGTCCCAGAGAACTAACACAATTCGAAAAATTGGCAGCCTCCTCTAACCCTCCTAAACATTTGCTATCGCGGATTTACAACATAATACAGCAAATTAAACTTCCACATACTGGAGGCTATTTGGGAGACTGGGAAAAGGACCTAGACACCACCTGGTCTTCTGAGGAGACCAAACAAATATTCCTCAAATCTCATGGCATCTCTAGATGTACACGACTTCAAGAAAACTCATACAAGAGAATTACTAGGTGGTACCGAACTCCAGTTAGACTTAAACAGATGACCTGTCTAAACTCTGACACATGCTGGAAGTGCAAAAGCTCTAGAGGCACGTATATCCACATGTGGGGGGACTGTCCGGTGATTAAGCCTTTCTGGAATCAGATACTCAATATAATCAAAGGGTTATGCTCCTTAACACAAGATCCAACTTTAGCCTCGATATTCCTTAATATCCGCCTTGATATCATACCTAAAGAAAAAAGAGCGCTTTTTCCAATAACTTACCACTGCTGCAAAGCTTCTGATACCCCAACACTGGAATCAACCTAGCTCCCCCACCCCTTTCACAGTGGCTACATAAAGTTAACCATATCTTTCACATGGAAGAACTTTCAGCATGGGAACACATGCTAGATTCCTCAAAATATGGGATGGATGGGTTAAATACCGCACCTCAACTTCCGCTATCCAAATTCTAACTGATTCAATCTAATCAATCACATGGGTGACCACAACCTTTCTCCATATAATGGAGGTTCCCCCCTTCCCCATCCTGCTTTCCCTCCTCATTTCACCTCTGCTTCCCCCCTCCCTTTTCTCTTTTTACTACAATCATTTTTTTATTTGTTTCCCCCCCCCCCCCACAGCCCGCTTACTATCTCCTAATAGATGGAATAGAGACATTTCTCATTATTAGATTAACACTTCTATATTTCCTTTTACATGCATTGTTCTATTAATCTTCTCCCAGCATTAATAGTTCGATTTGTTTTGTCAAATTAACTGTCTTTATGCTGTGCATTGTAACAACATCTGTTGAACACCGAACTATATTCTGCACTATGTATACAATGTACTCCCATTTTGAATAATTTTCTTTTCATAAAATCAATAAAAAAAAAATGAAAAAAAAAAGAAAAAAAGAGAGATGCTCCAAGAGGCTGCAGCTCACACTGGCTCCGGTCCCAGGTCAGGGCATGTTGCAGTGATACGGTGATACTCTGTAGTACTCCATGGTAGAAGGTGGCACTGCTCAATGCAGGGAAGATATGCCAGAGGAAGTTAGGTATTCTTTATTGCACGAGACATTCGAACGTGTTTCAGGGCCAGGTTTGGTAATGTTTTCTTTAAAATGAGTGGGGATTAAAAAGCTTAAAAAATGTGCCAAACACAAAACGGGATGAGTTGGTGTTTCTTGCCTCACTTGGAAAATTATAGACAGTTCAAAGCACTTAGATAGTTAATAGACTAAGTAAAATTCATTACAAACAAAAGATAGTCCATATATTGATAAGTAAAAAAAAAAAGAAAAAATATAAAAAATTAAAAATAACAGTTATGTAGTGAGTATCCAGCTGTCTCAGATGTAAATATGCTGGATATAAAATGAATAAAACCAATCATCACAGTATTAATTAGTAGCTTTATACAGGTAAAACCACATGTTAGTCAAATGAAGGGAAAGTTATTAAATAATGTTCTTAAAATTAATACTGGCAAGTTTAAAATAATTTGTAGCAGGAGAGTTAATAGTCCATACTCATTGCTGTAGAATTCTATCCTGTACTGGCAGTGTCCACTAGAAGGC
Source organism: Bufo gargarizans (assembly GCF_014858855.1). Lineage (NCBI taxonomy): Eukaryota > Metazoa > Chordata > Amphibia > Anura > Bufonidae > Bufo > Bufo gargarizans. The sequence continues at coordinate 352,698,656 of NC_058082.1, forward strand.
AGTATTAGACTGAAACAGTAATATAGAAAATTACACCAGTAGTTATATATAGAAGTATAATGTGCAAATAACAAATACATTTATAAATGGTAATAGGGAGTTTTTGATACTAAACCATATACTCTATTTAATATTATAGATTGTCTTTGTGACTTTCTTCAGACCATAGGGACTGATGGTATGCAGCTTTTTAATCCAAAAGATTTATCTCTTACAGAGAAACTCAAATCTCTGGTAAGTATTTGTTTGAATATGGTTTATTGACATACTTTTAATTGGATCCGGGTCTTCCATTTTTAACATGCAGTGTTTGCTCAAACCATGCTTCAAATATCCCTAATTTATATTATGGCGGTGCTTGCTCAATCTGTCATGCAATTCTTAAGTAGTGCAGTCCAAATACTGAAGAATGCATTTACACTCAATAAATCACATAATTTCATTTACAGGTCAAAAACTGTTTGAGCTGAAATTTATCTTTCATTGTAGTTGATGTCAATTCAGTAGCTTTCTGAAAACTAATAATACTGCAGCACAGGCAGTGTGAAGCTCCACATCTGTGGCATCCCATTTTCTTGTTCGTATCACATCGGGAGCCCGAATATTATTATTATTTTTTTATAGATGTACACCTTTGGGGGCAATTTTTTTTTAATCATTGCATTATACTTATTTTGAGCTAGAAATCATTTTTTTAATTGGTCTTTATTAACAATATGGAATCCTTTTTTGTGTACAGAGCTGACATGCTCTACTAGCTGCCTGTGGATTTGTTGTCCTTACCGTCATCTGAGGAGCAGACTTCTTATTAATCTCTTTTATCTTATTCTGGATTTTTGGTCGTAGACATTGAGTTTGGCTTAGGGTATTTCTCTTCTTCTGCGCTAAGAGTGATAGAGTAGCCTTTTCAAGGAATCTATCTCAATATTTGTCCTGTTCTCGAAAGGTTTTGTCTGTAGTAAAATTTTTCCTTATTCTTTTGAACTGACTAAAGGGTATATTTGTGAGCCATTTCTTGTGGTGGTGTATTACTATAAACTTTTTTTTTTTTTACTTGATATTATAAAACGTTCCTCATGAATCAATACCCAGGAAGTTGGTTTTGGTGTTGGTTTGGAATATTCGAATTGCGAATTTTAATCGCGAATATCGGCACTTCGAGAATTTGCGAATATTTCGAATATCGCAAAATATATTCGTAATTGCGAATATTCGATTTTTTGTGAAAAAAAAAAAATCAGTTCATGCGAATTTTATGCGAATTTTCGCAATCAAGAAAATAATGTCTGGAGATCATGAATTTGCGAATTCTCGAATATATAGCGTATATTCGCCGAAATATTCGCGAAATATCGTGAATTCGAATATTGCCCCTGCCGCTCATCACTAGTAATCAACATAATCTTGGACAATGATACCTCCCTCTTTATCTGTTCGGCAAAAAATAAGGTCTTTATTTTCTTTTAAATTTCTTAAAGGGGTTATCCAATCCTATAAAAAGCTCTCCAATATGTCAGGCCCCTCACATTGAATATACTTACCTGGGTCCCCGCTCGCTGTGCCGCTCTTGGTCACCGCACCACCACTGCTGCTTCTCTCTGTGCGCGGATGAAAACATCTGATGTCGAGGCGGGGGGGAGCATCCAATGACAGGTGAAGATGGGGACAAGCCTGCCTAGTGGGGGACTAGGAGTGTCGCGTTGAGCAGGGACCCAGGTAAGTATATTCAGTGTGGTGGGCCCAGCATATTGGGGGGCTTTTTATAGGATTGGATAACCCCTTTAAGTTTTTTTGTTTTTTTGTTCCATGGCTATCAGATTTCCTTACGACTAGTGAGGGGATTGAAATCTACTGCAACTAGTTTCCCAAAGGTCTGGGAAAAATGGGCCTGGCTTTTGAGGGGGTAGAATTTTCATGGTAACTTCACTCCATAATGTAAAGACTTTTCACAAGATCTCGGGTGTGAGGGGTCCTGTTCCAAAAGATCCTCATTCTTTGTTCCTTTAATTTCAAAAATGTCTTGCCAAGGTCAAATTTCTTAAAGGAGGTGTCTCACTTCAGCAAATGGCATTTATCATGTACACAAAGTTATACAGTGGTCATGACCACCCTGCAATCCAGCAGTGGTTGCTGTACTTACCTACTATAGGAAAAAATGCTGGCCTCTCTGGTGTCTGGGGCCATGAGATCATGCACAGCCATGCATGTGCAGCAGCTCCCTTCAAGTATATCTCATATCTTAGCTGCAGCAGTGGCTTTAACCACTGGAAACAAGCTGTGTGTAATGCAATGGAAAAATCAATCACACCAGCAAAGAAGGCAATACGAACACTTACAGTACAGTAGGCAAATGCCATTCGCTGAAGTGAGACAACCCCTTTAAGAAATTTCACCCTGGTAAGGCATTATAAAAATAAAAGAATGAGGAGCTGTTGGAACATAACCCCTCACCCCCGAAGTCTCACTATACGGCTTTACATTCTGAGGTAAAATTACTACCAGTATACAGCATCCAGCAAGGCAGGCAATATTGACAATCATAATACATTAATAAGTGCCTTGTATTTGCTTTGTCTAAATGATAAATGCCATTTTCTGAAGTGAAACAACACCTTTAATGCTTTGAAATGTCTATAATTTTCCAAAGGTACTAAACTCCCACTCCTTTTTAAGAAAATGTTACTGAAACCAAATAAAATTATTTTTAGCACTTAAACATACCGTTTACATGTTTCCTACAATAAAGAATATCCCTGAATACTTACTTGCATTAACACATGACTAGGAGAATAGTTAAGCCAGCCTCACATCTGCAAACAGCTCTTCCAAAACAAGCCCTTTATTCAAACAAAGCAGATAGCATCAGCTTTTCTAGGTGAGAGACCTTTTGGGGACCTCTATTTCTATTATGGAGACCACTTAGTATATGTTATTCGTATTGTAAGCTAGGCAAATACGCCTCTTGTTACCTGGAAAACATATATGCAAATTAGTATGTCTAAGATCAGCTTGCATCAGAAAGAATTACTTTATATTTTTTGTGAGGAAAGCTAATTTGCATAGCTTTGGGTTTTGGGGAAAATATTAAACTTCTTTCTGAATTCAGCTAATGTTAGATATGCTAAGGGACCAGTCACACGTCCGTAAGTGTTTGCGGATCCACAAATTGCACATCCGCAAAACACGGACACTGGCAATGTGCATTCCGCAAAATAGAGACCGCACATTGCCGGCACTATAATAGAAAATGCCTAATCTTGTCCACAATTGCGGACATGAATAGGACATGTTCTATTTTTTGGCGGAAATGGAAGCACGGAGGCGGAAGTGTGGATCCGCAAATGCGGACAGCACATTCCGGCACCATTGAAAATAATGGGTCTGCACCCGTTCCGCAAAATTGCGGAACGGATGCTGGCCCATTTTGCGGACGTGTGAATGGACCCTAATTCACATAATTTTTTCCCAGAAATTAAATACATCAACATGTATATTAACTGGTCTTCATAACAGAAATTGTACCCACCCAGAGTTCCCCCAAGGCCTCTCAACTAGAAGCACAGATTATATTTGATTTCCTCTGATCAAGGGCTTTTGTCCTGAAAGTACTAGATGTAGATGTGAGGCTAGCTCAGCTATTTTTTCTAGTTTTGCTATGTAAGGCTACTTTCACACTGGCATTTTGGTTTCCATTTGTGAGATCCGTTCCAAATCAGTTTTGGGCTAATGCATTCTGAATGGATAAGGATCTGCTCAGAATGCATCAGTTTGGATCAGTTTGGCTCCGTTCCGCTCCATTCCGCTTTGGAGGCGGATACCAAAATTCTGTTTGCAGTGTTTTGGTGTCCGTCTGACGAAACTGAGCCAAACGGATCCGTCCTGACACACAATGTAAGTCAATAGGGACGGATCCGTTATCACTGACACAATATGGCACAATAGAAAATGGATCTGTCCTCCATTGACTTTCAATGGTGTTCAAGACGGATCCGTTTTGGCAATGTTAAAGATAATACAAACGCATCCATTCTGAACGGATGCATGCGGTTTGTATTATCGGTGCGGATCCGTCTGTGCAGATCCATGACGGATCTGCACCAAACGGCAGTGTGAAAGTAGCCTAAGTTTGTTAAAAGGCTGAGAATAGAAAAGCTCTCAGCTTTACTTTTTAAACCTTTTCAAAATGCTTGTCACGTGTGGATGTCACTTACACTTCTCGCAATAAAACATGCAAAGCTAGCTCTCCTTCGAGAAAGACAATAGAACCAGAATATGTCTAGAGAAAATTGTCTTGATTAGCTGACTTGCTTTTGGGGGGGGGGGGGGTACTCTTCAGTTATTCTCTTTATTATTCTATGCTTGATGAGTATTGCATGCCAGACGACGCTACTCTTGGCTTCTAGAAGGAATATATGCAAATTCGCATATCCTAATTCAGTTGGCATCGGAAAAGATAATTTAAATATCTTTCCCAGAAATGAAAATCAGTGCCTGACAAAACAAAAAAGAGGGGATAACCTGTCTGATGACAGCAAAATTAAGATATCTGAATTTATTACTTCCAGAAACCGAAAGCAGTGTTACATACAATACTCATCATGAATATGTTTTAGCCTACGCAATGCTAAAGAGCACCACACCATGAGCAGTACTCTCCATGGTCAGTCAGTTAAGCCGGACAATTTCTCTTAAGACATTCTGGAAAGAGATCTAGCTTGCATATTCTCATTGAGAGAAGTGTAATCCTGGGTGGGATATTCTAGTTTTCTGGTTGTTTTGAATGTAGAATTGGATTACTCAAATTTTAATTCTAGCTTCAAACTGTTTAATCAATGCTTTTTTATAAGCTCTTTTTTCTATTGCTTTGCTTACAAACGTACAGCTTTTTTGGCTAATTACCCTTTAGCAGAGCTGAGCAAAAAAAATAAAAAATGGTTTGGGGTACTATAGGTGCATCTCAATAAATTTATTTCAGTAATTTAATTCAAAAAGTGAAGCTCATATAATTATATGGATTAATAACAGAGTAATCTATTTCAAGTGTTTGTGTAACAACTGCAGGTAGGGACAGACAAGGACAGTGAGTCCCTGAACTACAACTCAGCCCGCTCTCAGAAGGCAGACCTCCGGGAAGTCTTGTAAACAGCACACAAGCAAGATTCAGACCAGGGTCAACAGAATACTTAATTACTCATGTAATAAAAGCACATGACAGTAATATATGCAGGTAGGCAAAAGTGGTAGATCTACCACAGAACCAAAGTACAACCGGCAGACCAGAGGCAAAACCCAGAAGGCGGAGAGCCAGTAAGCCCTTGTTATTCACAGAGCCCCTGGTGGTGGGGAATAAACAGGGCCAGGGCTCACTGGTCGCACCTCCAGGAAGGGTCCCGGTACACTTGGTCCATACCTGCAAGGAACACGGTGGTGCAAGCACCAGCGGAACAGACAACAGGACTAGAACCCAACCAAACACAGGACATGGATCAGACAACAGGACAAAAGGGAACCAGCACAGAAGCAGATGCCTGCACCCCAAGCGGAATGGAAGCTTGGCGGTCACAGCAGAGCTGCCCACAGACTAGAGATCCTCCCTCCTGAGAACCCAGGGGCCCTCTCACAAGAAAGGACAAACACAGGAACAGAAGCAGTAAGGAACTGCAGGACAGACAAGGAACAGACTACATCAGAAGCAGTTTAGCACTGCCAGGCTATCAGGTGCATTAGAGCACTGCTAGGCTACACAAGGAACATAGTGGATCCAGACAGAGAACAGGTACAGAAGGACAGGCAAGAACAAGGATATAATATCAACACAGAATACGACAGGTACAGAAGAACAAGCAAGTACATAACATCAACACCAATGCTTTACCAGGCCACACCAAAAACAAGGACAGATGGCAAAACCCCCTGGGTAAGCAGCAAGGGGGCTACACCCAGTAAGGCACAGGACAGACTGAACTCCTGGGTGAGCAGCAAGGTGCTACACCCAGCAAGACACAAGACAGACTGACCCAACGCCCCACAGCTCACAGATAGATATAGCTGCCTAACGAGGGCACCCAATGAGAACAGACCAGGGGACGTTAACCCCATCAGAACAGGAGTACTAGAACCACAGAACACACAGGCTGCAATACAGGATGCTGCCCCTGGCAACCAGCATATACGGAGATACAGACAAAGGGAGTACACACATTCACGGGCATAGTTCACACAAGACACCGCAGCTACACTACTATGGGTGCCAGACAAACAAGATACACAACACGGACAACATGAAAGCAGAGTTGTACGAATTGGATCAGAACCAGATGGGCTATGCAGTACCAAAACATGAGACAGAGGGTGGTCAGAAGACAAGCCGAGGTCAGAACCAGACAGGTAACGCAGTATCAAAATGTGAGACAGAGAGTGGTCAGAAGACAAGCAAGGGTCAGAAACAAGGGGGACAAGTAGCAATAGAGGAACCAG